>NC_085916.1:916156-1221542 GCF_035658355.1 Kwoniella shivajii
GACGCATGATCAGTCACTAATAGACATCTCGTAGTGTGGTCTAAGACTGAGCATACTCTCAGTTCCAGCGCGGCTGCTGCTCAACAAGCTGCTATGGCATCGCAACAACCGGTCATACCTCCGGCACCTATACTTGTTCCATCTATTGCTGAAGCTACCTTACCAGCTCCGAAGAATAATTCGGTAAAGTTCAAGGTGAAACCCCCCAAGAGTGTTACTATCGACACATCAGTCACGGAACACGTCCCACCAATGGCTCCACCGCCTATTCCGACGTCAAAGAAGTCTGCTTTGGCTGCTGTCATCGCTAGTTCAGGTACTGGAGGCACCAAAAGTCCTGATAAACCACCTGTCCCTGCGTTCCCTACGAGTGAGAAACCTTCCAAGAAGAGGAAAGAACCTTCAAAATCAAGGAATGACCTAGACGACATCTTAGGTGCTGAAGTAGATGCGATCGAACAACGTCGACCTTCAAGTAAAGAGGATGATTTCGATGATCTATTAGAGATCAAACCGCCAACGAAGAAAATCAAGATTCCATTACCTGCACCATCACCAGTACCGACCTCAACCGTAAAATCGACACCTACACCGTTACCCATAACAATGCCTAAAAGTGTTTCTGTATCTGTACCGCGAAACCGAACTAAATCACCTGAAAAACCGACTGGCCTGAAAATCAAATCATCCACACCGACTATACCTCCAGCTACGGTAGACACTAAACCGAATATCAAGAAAATCAAGACCAAACCCTTGCCCATGCCCATGCCCACCGAAGGGAAGAAATCTTCCTCAGTCGAAAGGACGGCTTCACCTGCTATTCCACCGCCACCAATCCCAGCACCAGCATTACCGACTGCCAAAGCTCCAGTGGGGGATGCTATAGGATACCAACCCACAACGAGGATACCACCAGCAGACTTACCTCCTACCGTACAAAACACAGCTTCCATGAAGAATAAACGAGGGAAGAACTTGATCGCGTTATTGATCAAAGAGCCTGCTGCTATCATTGTATGTCTTACACCACGATCATCTCACGACTTGTCATCAAAACCGCTGATCACATTTTTTATAGTTCCTGAGGCCGGTCGATCCAATAATGGATGGCTGTCCAACGTAAGTCATCGATCAATATACACAGATATGGTCAAGCTGCTAATCAACCTTTTGATGGATTGACAGTTATCTAGACGAAATTAAAAACCCCATGGATTTCAGTACTATAAACAAGAAAATTGATAATAGGAAATATAAAACGTTGGGACAATTCGCTAGAGATGTAGAATTGGTATTTGCAAAGTGAGTGATTAAGCTATATTCATTCACCTTCACATTCCAAGGACCTCGCGCTTGCTGCTCATGGTCATATCCTGACTTGCTTAACCCTATCTTTGTCATATGACAGTTGTCGTCAATTCAATCCACCAGGAGAGATCACACAATGTGCAGATTCGGTCGAATCGGTTTATTGGCGTGAATGGCCAAAAGTGGCTTCTTCAAAGATGACTCCTGATGAAAAGAAAGCAATCGGTTTGTTGATAATCCAGGCTTTGAAGAACCCATTGAGTGAATGGTTTAGATATCCAGGTAAATTGATATATCTGTTCTATCTGCATCCTTCATATCATGCTGTCACTCGTCTACCTTTTCTTCTCAGCTAATTCATGGTTTACTGGATTATCCAGTCGATCCTGTAGCTCTAGGTATCCCTCAATACTTCCAGATGTAAGTCAAACCATAATCTCCGATGATCAAGTAGATAGTAACTCCGCTCTGACATCATCTCCGTGATACATAGTATCCCACCCGAAGACGCCCGTGATTTGACTTTGATCAAGAACAAATTCGATAAAGGTCAATACAGAGAAGCTAAACACATTGATGAAGACGTAGAATTGATGTTGGAAAACGCAAGAGTGTTCAATGGCGATGGTCCAGTTGTCGATGCCGCTAATGGTTTGGGTAGATGGTGGACTTCACAAAGAGCTAAAATGGATTAAATTACACATTCGTACCGTATCATTTGTGATCTTAAGCTATAATATCATGGGTTAACTTGTCATGTCAAACGTAAAACTGCACATCTGTGTGCAGTGTGCTGATCGTTCGGAAAATGGTTACACCTATTCATCACCGTTGACCCAAGAAGAGATATGTTATATATTTACGTTTTGGTATTGTACAGAAACTGACACCGAAAACATTTGAGATTCAAAGAGATTCAAGTACCCAAATTGTCCACATAGAAGTGACGTTCTTTAAACCTTTAACTCATCCACATTTTATTGATGTCCTTCGAGAACACTTCTTCAACATGTGTAGGTTAGTTTTCTAGTTGAATGAAGAGGATGTCGGATACGATGCGTAATCATCTCTCGCAAACGGTCTAGGGGTGATAATTATCCCGTCACCGCTCAAATCAGCTGGCACTGGAAGGTATTGGGGTTGAAGATCGAGTTCCTGGAGATTGGGTTGCAGTGATCCTTCTGATCCGCTTTGGACAGGGATCGCAGTGGAGATCGCAGTGGAGTGATCTGTAGAAACAGGAGGACGAGGGGGAATGAAAACGTTCATCGAAGATACTGATGATCGGTTCGATTGCGTTTCTCCCTTTTCATACTCGGCATTACCTACCGACCTTTGGAATAAAGCTGTTTGTCGCAGGTATTTGATCGCAACGTAATCGTCAAGGAATGTCTTGACCAGCTGAAAAGCTCCGAAGGATACTTCAGATTTCAGGATCTGTTCGCTTGATCAGCTAGATTTTGGCGCACGAGATACAGGAAAATCACAAAATATAAGGACGGCGGAGATTCAGTGGAAGAAAGGGGGATGCAATAAACGATCACAGGATCACGATGAGAGATGGATTCGAGAGAGAAGGTACTCACGAGCTCCCTCACGATTTGAGACGTGATACACCCAACTTTGCATACGATACTACAAGGTAGAAATGTGTTGAGCATCCTCTTTCTTAATGGTAAATTAATGTTTGAACCAGATTTACTCACTTTGCCATTGATATATCTGGCACACCTTGAATCTCCCTCAATAATTTTTCAATCCATTCACACAACAGATCTACACCTCTACCTCGACTAATAGGAAGGGCAGCACCATTGAGCCACTGTCCGAAATCTACCAAAATTGGTTCCAATATATGTCGTTGGCATGACATCAAGATGGCACACTGGTGTGAGATGTTTCTAGTGTCAATACGGGACCATGCTTCAATCATTTGTTGATGCTGCTCATAGTCAGCAAGTATGGGTGAGAGCGACACCGAGATCTGATTGAGATCCAAGAAGCGAGCTATCGTAAAATTGAAATCGGATGAGTCTCATTGTGTCTGAAGCTCTGCTGGACAAACGTACCAAACAGTTGAGCAGCTCCTACACAAAGCTCTAATTTGCTTCCACTGAAGTCTTTTGGAAAATTACAGAAAGTATCCTGCATGATCGACTCCAGTCTTTCGGCTAGGAGTCGAAGCGAGTATGAAATCGAGAAGTCTAAGGCGTTGTTGACCTTACATAAGAGAACTTCAGCCATATGCTGAAAGAAAAGACTGTCAGCTTTGACAGATTATGACGATCCAGATAAAAATCTCACATCGTAAGCAAAGGCCATGGCGTCTGAGATCAAACTCGAGACTACGGGCTGTAGACATACTTGGTGACTTTCGTGCGATAAACCGCTCCAAAAGGTTCTGCACTGTGCGGCAAGCCAACGATCAGCGACTACTGCATTGATCTGAGAGACCATACATACGTTCATTTCGTACCTATCGAATTGCATATCCCTCACGCAACTGACGAGAGTTTCCTGATGATAACAAAAAGAGTTCCATAAATGCTGCAGATCTAGATTCTGAGCCAGATGGCCAGCATCGGCAAGGGTAGGAAATCCTTGAAGGTTGAATATGGGGACGTAGGTGGCTTTTGATTGCATGATGTATCCGCTACTGAAAGTAGCAGTAGTATGTCGGCGAGAGTATCTAGGTCGACTAGGGCATACATCACTGATCGTCGCGGCCCGAGAGCGAGTGCGGTTTCGAAAGGAATCTCTGTTTTCGTATGCTGAGGGCGTAGTATGGAGATGAGGAGCACTGAGGTTAGGAATGATTGGAATTAGGACTCAGCCATACGTTCTCCATAGCAGGAAAAGCAAAGATGTGCACTCGCCAGCTGGTGAAGGAGTCCTCATCTTCTTCACTGTCATCGACGTCGCCGGTGTCCATGTTCTCATCAAGCGCTTGGCCAAATGCTTGGAAGTCCATTGATCCATCTTCTGATACTACTTGCCATGCTCTGTAAGAAGAATCAGTGTCAACCCCAAATTATGTTCTGTTGTCTGGATCCGAATATTTACCCGCTTGAATCTCCGTATGCGTTCAATCGTTCAGCTTCAATCTGTACAGCTGGTTGGATATCCATATAGTGATATTTGCTAAGGGTCATTGGTTAGCCCGGTTCTTACTCAAAGTTAAGCCTTCGATCTCAGAAGCAAGCTTACCTATTACCCCTGCCTCCTAGTCTCCTCGTGAGGATCCCAGGATAAGCGGCTCTAACAGCTTTTCCAAACGAGGCAGAATTAATAGGCTTTATGCCATAGTCTTCGCACGAGAGGATATACGAATGGTAGAGTCCTTGGCGAGAAACCGTACGCCCAAGAGCAGAGGTATAGCTAAGAAGCAACCTGACGTGGAAAAGGTTAACGAAGATACTCTAGGGAAGGAAAGAGTCTTCCCAGAAAGGGCGGCAGAAATAACAGGAGCATAAGTAATGAGCGGACTTACCACCTTCTGACCCATAGAATTCTAGCTTTATCTTGTCGACATTGGTTATCGACACGTTTAAACTCATCTGCTTTGTCCATCAGATCTTGTGTTACCGTCTCCTGCCGCTCAGCGGCTGTACCGGAGAGTACCAAGCTTAGATGATGCATTTGTAAGCCAGATTGGGACAGCTGGTTTGAGTGGATCAATGATCCACTCCTGCGTTTTTGAGAAGGTACAGGTCGGGGTGGGGATGCATTGACGGCATCGTGACCAAAATTGATGTTCGAGCTTATTCTGGAAGCAGGTTCTTGTTGTAAGCTGCAATCATTCTATAGCACGATGGGCAGAGCTTACCTTCGACGATGAACAATGGTCTTATGTACGTCATCAGGTATCACGTTTGTGGTTACTGCAGACCATGGTCTAATAGAGCCATAGTTGGTCGAAGCACTAAGCAACGAAACCAGTTCCTCGTCTACCTCAGATCTGGTAATATACGATCTCGTCAGCTACTGTATGACCGAGGTGAGGAGAGGTGCACACAGGAAGACTCACTTGACAGAGACGCTATCTGCTCTCAACCTGTTGTAAGGAATACTTTTACTACCACTTCTACTTCTGGTGATTTTACCTGTACCTAGATTCTGAGTATCAAGAGTCAGCCTAGGCTGATGCTGACGTCGCTCGGGTTTATTGAGTACATCACCAGTCGGTACTCCCCGGGAGACTGGATGCTGGTTACACTGTTGACTCTGTTGTTGGAAGCGGGGGTGAACGGACGTTTCCAAGGGATGAATGTCAAACTTGTTGTCGACTAGAGGAAGAGACAGTGAGGACGAGAACGATGAATCGCAAAGTCTGTATTCTCCGGTAGGAATGGTTTGGACCAGCAAACGATTCGGGTCGATATCGGTATATTGAGACGAGGAAAACGAATCCAAAGATGATGAGGAAGATGCATGTGAGAGAAGCTGCGAAGGGAAAGTTGGCTGGGGATATTCCATCGTTGATGGATACGTTTGATAGGAGGAGCAGTTGTTAACAACTTATATTAGGAAACGATGCACAGACCACATAAATCAGACGCACAGGATCATCTCTCGTCAGCTCAATGTACATGTTGAAGTCCCCGTAGTGTAAATGTTGATTCAACTTACCGTATTCATTCAATGGATTGTTTTCAGCATTTTTAGAATCGATGGCCATAGATGCATCGAGACCGTTCTGGAAAGTATCGGAATGTGTCCACGATGTCATGCCATGAGCCTCCTGTGCGAAGGGGTTTTCTGGCGAATTAGTGGATAAGAAGTTATGATTGAATGAAAAATCCGCATGTTGATGAGAGGTGCCACCATCGGCGGAAGGCAGATCCACTTCTGAGGAAGGCAGAGGTAAAGGTGGATACTGATATGGATCGAGTTGGTTTGACTCTAACATGCTGAACAGAGGTTTGTCTGTATTATTCAGTCGTTGATGAGAAAGAACCTGTTTCCTCTGAACAAGTATGAAAACTATTTATCTAACAGGATAATCGGTCTCTCCAGAGGGGACAGCTGGATAGAAATGGCAGGCCCAGCCAAGTCGAATCCCTGAACCTTGAGGAAAACCGCGAGAGGTGACTTAGATACGATCAACGTATAACTTCGGTTTCTAGAATGAGTGAGAGGTTCAGGTGTCGGGTAGAAGCTGACGACAAGTGAGTTGAAGTTCAGATAAGTTTATTAAGCTTATCTGTTTTCTTTTCCCTTCTCTGAGGAGAATAAGAATTGGGAGAACAGAACAGTGATATTTTATACAAGGAGTATCTCTCTCTTTCTATCTATCAATTTGTAGATTTCTCTCATCGCCATTTTATGATTCGTATGGTTGTATTAATCATCGAAATCAGGAACCCTCTTTTTCCCTTCTCTGCTTGAACAACACACTAAATCATCCCGTCGTTTTCAAACCCCTGATTGCTATTTAGCGTGAAGCATTGATCATTTACAATGTCAGATGTGTTATCATAACTCCGTCATCATACTCTTGATTCTTACCATATCCGGTCAATTCACTATTATCAATAGGTCCTTTCGGACTTATATTGTTTGATTCATAATGTGTGTGATATCTCTAACGATGTTTCGTACTTTTGTGAACGAGGGGATCAGCTTTTTGGCAGGACAGAGTCTAGACAAGGAACGTTCCTATGGCTGTACGGAGAGGGGGAGGGACCTAACTAGTAGTATGATCAAAGTACATGTGAGGAAGACAAGGGAAAGATGCAGGTCAATGCTGATTCGTTAGTGAGGTACCAATGCCGACCAGGGGAGTGTCGGAGGAGGACTTTGATCCGCATGAGACAGTGGTAGAATCAGGTCTATTGCCGATCCAACGCGATTCTTTTCATGATCGCTAAATCATCTCATTCTCATCCCGCCTCTTCTTCTCACCCAGCCCGATGCACTCCGAAATGGTAAAGTGTAGATATATGGAGGGTCAATGCGTCTTTTCTTGTTTTGATCGATGTGACGTTGCTTCAAGAGGTCAATGCGCAAGGTACAATCAAAGGATTCGCGCCTCAAAAACGGGGTTGTGCCACATCGTCGTCCCCACTCTTGAACCTTTCCAACGTTACTCCTTATATATCGAATCAGCTAGGTGAATAGGCCTTTGATACGCGGACAGGAGCGGCAGGTCTTCAGGCCCCAAGGTCCTAAGAGGCTGAAACTGTCGTATGGGTAAAGAAGCCTATTCGGATTATTCAGAAGATTATAACTGTGAAACTCCCCCTTGAATGAAAGAGCGTTTCACCTGAACATATACCTGGAATTCCTCATTCCACCTAATCGCGCCACGTTACTATTATAATTTCGCATACCTAAGACTTTGTAAACGAAAGTACCATATTAGCAACGACATTTTAGTAGCTGTTCATCAGTATGTCCAATCTGTGTGCACGTTATATAATACATGTTTCTCTTTTCTTGGAGCAAATTTAGACGTGCTAGTCTGTATAATTGATATCTGTCATGTATACTATTTCTTCCGTCTGCAATTTACTAATTCCCCTTTTTCGACTGTTTCCTTTTGAGTTATTCCGCATATATGCTGGGATGACCTAGAGCTTGGGAGGAGCGGGAGTAAATGAGTTACCCTGTAAATGCCCGAACAGAAAATCAGCTCAATCAGACGTCTCGATTAAGTCACTGTACTAAGCTAAACTCACCTTCTCAATAGATGGACCAAGCTCCTTGACAGCAGCCTCAAGAAGTCCCTTCTCAACGTCATCAATTTGACCAATGGGGAGAATCTTTTCGATACCGCTGGGCTGATATGGAGAGGATTAGCATCAGACATACTTTAGACTATATTTTTAGGAAATGTCGTGAAATGGAAGACAAGACTTACACCGAGTTCAATATTTACAGAGAAGTAGTCCAAATCAGTTCCAATTTCCTTCTTGATACCTTCACCTCCGGCATCGGCACCGAGATTGATGTAAGCTTGAACGACTTTTCCTTTCTTACCGCCGAAAGCGGCCTCAAGGACGTAGTTGGCAAATTCAGCACCGGCTAAAGAGACATGTCAGCTTTTAAGTAAAGTATCGATATCAATCGATTACAATTCACCTTGAGCCATAGAGAGGGTAGCAGAACCAGCACCATCTACAAGCAAGGATCAGTACCTGTCCTTTTTTACAGTAATTCACATGACCACTCACCCTTAGCCTTGACGACCTCGTCACCACCGAATTGAATTCGATTTACCAAAGCGTCTCTCTTCTCTTTATCGTTCAAGATATCGGGCTGAGGCAAAGATAGGCGTCAGCACAGAACAAAATATCTAGACCAGCTGATTATACTTACAATAGCAGGTTTAGCTTGAGAGAGTAAAGGTAAGATGGTAGCACCAGAGTGACCTCCGACTACTGGGATGGTATAGTGGAGGGCTTCTGTGGGTTTTCCAAGAACGGAAGCGACAAAAGTTGAAGCTCGGATGATATCGAGGTGAGATACACCCAAGAGTCTGTTGAGATGTATATCAGTCACCTTCAATCAGAAATCCAAGTAGATAGTGAGAGACTCACTTCTTTGGGTCGAAAACACCAGCCTTCTTTAAGGTCTCAGCGAAGACTGGGACAGTTGAGTTGACAGGGTTGGAGATAACCAAGATGAAAGCTTTGGGACAAGCATTGGCGATTGCTTGAGCGAGCGTAGCACAGATACCGGCGTTGACCTGAAAGTTCAATTATTAGCATTCGTTACACCGACAGTGACTAGAATGACTAGAGCAGACTTACTTTCTGTGAAGCAGGACATAGCCGAAGGGAATCGATCGACAACGATCAGCGAGTTGCAGTATTACGGAATCATCGAACATTCTCCAACTCACGAATAGGTCATCACGGGTCATTCCAGGTTTTCTGGGTACACCGGCGGGGATGACAACGATATCAGCACCTTTGAGGGCCTTCTCAGCTCCGTTGTCTGCTGGGAGGAAACCAGTTACTTGAGCAGGAGTTGGGATGTGAGACAAATCAGCAGCGACCTAACGAAGGCTTATCAGTACTCGATGATCGCGAATGGAGAAGTGGAATGGGATGAAGACACTGCACAAAGGAAGGATGATAAGGAAATGAGAAAACGTCGAGATTACTCACACCAACAGCGTTGACAACATCGTAAAGAGAGAGCTCGGTGATGATGGGATTGAGCTTGAGGAGGAGAGATAGTGGTTGACCGATACCACCTGTGCATACAGTCAGTCAGCCGTCATGCTGTTCGCCAAAAGTATGGCGAGCTTGATCAACGAGAGAAACACGTACCGGCAGCACCGCAAACGACAGCTTTGACCATGTTGAATGACTTGGAAGAGCTAATGATCAACGTCTCAGTATCTACAAGTAGGCGCAAGGATCTTACAATCGTGGTATTGACTACTCACTTTGTTATGTAGTTATGTAGTTATGTGCTGAGAAGCTGTGAAGATGAAATTGAATCGGTGGATCGCGATGAAGGATGATGTATGAATGAATATGGGGGGGATGTGTGTGAGTGTATTGGTGTTACGTGACACCTCGTTGGGGGGTGTGATATTGACAATGTCATTTTATTCCCGGGGCACCAAAATTCGAAAATAAACTCAATATGTCCGTCCGCCGGTGAGATTCATATGATTATTCGAAATCAAATATAAAATAATAAAAATGGTAAAATAATACCCCCGAATAGCCGGATTTAAAAAAAAAGAACAGCCTGAATAAGTACACGTCATGATCGCTCAGCCCACGCGAGCGGAAGCAGATCTATCATATTTCATCGGCGCTTCCGAAGAAGAAGATGTCTGTTTTGGATTTTTATATAATTCCAATTTCATTCCCATAGGGAAGAGAAAAGTTGGGTGATTCACTTTGGCTACCAGATCAGCTCAAATACAACTGAAGCATAGACCAATATGGACAGTTATCAAACTCCCCTTTCCTCGTGAGATCATTCCATATACCATGCAAACGTATCATACTGATATAGATCTCTGAACTCCACAGCCGATATGCATCCAAGGAGATGTCAAAGCTTTTCTCTTCAGGTGTAAGTTTCACTCTTTGCATGAAAACAGAGTTTACAAGCTGATATGTAGTCGTATAGACCCGGTTCGGTACTTGGAGAAAGCTATGGTTGAACCTTGCTATCGCTGAAAAGGTCAGCCGAGGTTCTGATGCCTAGGTGGTGTTTCTGCAGCTGACGCAAAATATGTATAGGAGCTCGGTCTTGCCATTTCAGACAAAGCTATCGAGCAAATGAAAGCAAATCTTGACCTTGATGAAGCTCAAATGAAAGTGGCTGCCGAGGAAGAGAAGAAGAGAAGACGTAAGTCAGCTGTTGTCAGATACAAGAGAGTATGCAGCTGATTAACGGTGTATGCAGACGATGTCATGGCTCATGTACATACTTTCGGCACTGTCGCCCCTGAAGCTGCCGGTATCATCCAGTAAGCTATTGCTGTCTCGGTGGCAGAAGTTCAGCTGATATGTTGGTATAGTTTGGGAGCTACCTCATGTTATGTTACAGAGTAAGCTTCTTTGTTTTTTTGGTTCCAAAACAGTCATATTAGCTGACGATTTTCTTCAATCAGTAACGCAGATCTCATCTTCCTTCGAGAAGGACTTGATATCCTTTTACCTAAACTTGCCGTCGTAATCTCAAGATTAACTTCATTCGCAGAGAAATATCGTGATCTACCTACACTCGGATTCACACATTTCCAACCTGCACAGTTGACCACAGTTGGTAAGAGAGCAACATTGTGGATTCAAGAATTATTATGGGATTTAAGAAACTTAGAAAGAGCAAGAAACGATTTAGGTTTTAGAGGCGTTAAAGGTACAACTGGAACACAAGCTTCCTTCTTGACTTTATTCAATGGTGATCATGATAAAGTTGAAGCATTAGACAAAAGAGTCACGGAATTATTTGGTTTCCCTTATGCTTATCCCGTCACTGGTCAAACTTATTCAAGAAAAATCGACGCAGATGTCCTTGGTCCAATGTCATCTTTCGGTGCCACTGTTCATAAAATCGCTACTGATAGTGAGTTATCTCTTCTAATTGCGAGTCTCACTTGCACCAATGAGACAGATGAGGGACGATTAGCTGATTTTCGTTCACTCCTCAGTCCGACTTCTCGCTAATCTCAAGGAGATCGAGGAACCTTTTGAGAAGGATCAGATCGGCTCTTCCGCTATGGCTTACAAGGTGAGCTCATCTCTCATGATGACATCTGCTTGACTCCCACCTTCAGATTGCTAACAGTCGAAAATACTTTACCCAGCGAAATCCAATGCGATGTGAACGAGCTTGTTCTCTTGCCCGACATCTCATGGTCATTTACCAAAACACTTTGATGACATCCTCCGTTCAATGGCTCGAGCGAACTTTAGATGACAGGTGAGTGGGTTGATGCCATACCTTCCCAGATTCCCCAATACTATCAAGCAATGAATTTATACTGACTCCAATGTTCGCTTTCTTCGTCACAGTGCTAATCGAAGAGTGACCATCCCTGAAGCTTTCCTTACAGCTGATATCTTGTTAACTACACTACAAAATATTTCAGAAGGATTAGTAGTTTACCCCAAAGTCATCGGTCGAAGAATTTCACAAGAATTACCATTTATGGCCACTGAAAATATCATAATGGCAATCGTCAAAGCAGGTGGTGATAGACAAGAATGTCATGAGAAGATAAGAGTGTTATCACATCAAGCAGGTGCGGTCGTGAAAGAAGAAGGTGGTGAAAACGATTTGATTGATAGAGTTAGAAAGGATAATTATTTCGAACCCATCTGGAGTCAATTAGATGAGTTGTTAGATCCTAATACGTTTGTTGGAAGAGCTCCAGAACAAGTTGATGGTTTCGTCAAAGATTGGGTCAAACCCGCTTTGGAAAAATATCTAGATCAATTAAAAGATGTCAAACAAGCTGAATTATCAGTGTAGAGTATAAGTGACAAATCAGTTTATTATTCTCACTTTGATTGGACTATGGGTCTTTTCTCGACACTGTAGAACTGTCCGTATCTTGGGGGAATCATGCATCATTCACATAAGTCCATCTGCATCCTATTTTTGGCATTGACTTGCTTTTGCGCTCACCACAGGGGATATATCATTCACTGAATGACCTTGCACTTCATATGCCTATTGCAATTAATCATACAATGCATTTTCATTCATAAGTATTCGCCATCTATGCTTGTTCTGAATACACTTTAATAGTCTTATCAGCGCCTCCAGTGATCAATCTAGTACCTGTCTTGTCGAAGGTTGAGCAGAATACACCCTATACATCATAGATTAGCTGTTTACTTACTATCTAGTTGTTAACCAAGAGGGACTTACGGCTTCAGCGTCTAATGAACCAGGTTGAGGAATATCTTTAAGATGCTGGAATGGTAAACCAGTCGCGTAATCCCACATTGTGAGTGATCCATTATCGGCTATGTCCATCAAACATATTTATCAGTATCCCAGTAACTTATTCATCGGTCAAGTGATATGGGTGTCAAGTCAGAGTGACTTACCTCCAGAAAACATTACGCCATCTGAGTTCAAACTCATAGTATTGATGATAGCTTCGTGACCAACGAAATTATGTACAAAAGTACCTTCTGGACATTTCCATTTTTTGATATTATTTCCGCCTGCACTTGCTGATGCGAATGAATATTCCGTGGGATGAATAGCTAATGCTCTAACTGATTTCTTATGGTGTGTCAGGGTGGTCATACATTTTCCGGCAGCAAGATCCCACAATCTATAACAAGGATATCAGTGACTGCTGAATGAAGTAAAATGAACAGGACATAGAAAGGTTACATACCGAACTGTTGAATCCATACTGCCTGATATGATTTGAGGATCGGAGTCTTGCGTTTTAACATCTGCAACTGTGCTTGTATGACCAGTAAGGGTGAAGATATTTGCTCGACTTCTCATATCCCAAACCTAGGTACATCGGATGTTCAGCTAAGCAGTCCAGACACAGAGACAGATTCTACTCACTCGAACACTTGCATCTCGCCCAGCAGTAACAAGGACATCAAGAGTAGGATGAACGCTACATGGCGGCATTAGTCTAGGTTTCTTCTTGATGTTCTCAGGTTTGAGAGCTAAACTCACGATAAAGAGTAGACACCCGAGAAATGACCATGATAATGCCTGATAACCTTGTTGGTCTCAAGATCCCAACATTTCACCATCTATACATCCATCATGTGTCAGATGGTATCGTATGTGATTCACGTCGAGGAAGAGCTAGCTCACCTTATCTTCTGCGCAGGAGAAGAGATATGGATGTCTATCTGATACAGCCAATCCTCTAATTGTCGAGATATGTCCAGTCAAAGATAATTTCAACTCTCCACTAGCCAAATCCCAAATCTGGGCAAAACGGGAAAAACGTCAGCTATCTGCCAGTAGCTGTAATGAACGGTTTTGAGATACCTGAACTCACCTTGACTACTCGATCACCTGCGCCAGTAGCGAACCACTGATTCCCTGGGTCTACAGCAACTGCTCTTACCCAGCCCATGTGTCCTGAAATAACCCTTGTAAGTTTCCCTATGACAAATACGTCGGTTAGCTCATGATATGAATCGTTGATGGTTGAACGAAACGAGTAATAGGACTTGTGAAAAGCGATAAACTCACATTGAGGATGATACTCCGGTTTGATTTCTCTAGCTTCTTTCTTTCTCATTAGGGCTTGTGATAATCTAGATGAGGCTTGACCACCTTCAGCAGCGAACCCTTGTTGATGTCTGAATTTCACCAAGGATCTAGGTTCAGCAACAGCCGATGGACTATTGGAAGATCTGTCGTAAAACCAAGACTATCAGCACACAATCGATCCCATTACTCAGTGTGGAAAGCGGGGCCACTAACGCTGGAGCATCCTCTAGTCCTCCGAGTAGTTTTTGCCCTGCTTGTGGTCCAGGAGCAGCTGGTCCAGATTGGTTAGAAGGTCGTTTAGGTCCTGTAGGTCCTTGTTGAGCAGCTAACACAGGTGGTAAAGTTTGAACATCTTTGTATTCTGCCGCGAGTTTAGAAGCGAGCTTTATCTTGTTCCTGCGATTCCAACAATTTACTCAGCTCAGAGTCCACTTTCCATCACACTCGGACAGCTGAGATGCAGACGTTTGAGGGAAGCTTGGACCTACGCTCTGGCCAATCCATCATCGACAGCAGCACCCTCTACACCATAAACGATTCTAGTTCTTTTCGTGCTCCTTCTCACTAAGTCAGCTAAAGGCGGCAGTCCGTTCGACGTTGTGGAAGGGCCCGCATTGCCATCGGTAGCTGGGAGTACTGAGGCAGACATTTTCAAGGTGATTGAATGTGTAATTATGACTGATATAATGCGTAAATATAAAACATCAGAATAGAAAGGCAAGGTGACATGAAGTGCAATCAAGATGATGACGGGATCAAAATCCTCTCTGACTGCTTAATGTGGCGAATTGCGAAGTAGCGAAGTGAGTGAGTTTTGGTAATGAGACCCCTCATTTACGACGCCGACTTCCCTTCTGTCTCGTATGTATATATGGGAACGAGGAAATGTCTTGAGCAAGTCAAGTCTCATACTTGAAAGACATTCAGCCGACCTGCGGGGGAAGATCTAGCTGTACTTGGGTCAACATGATGATCGTCAAAGATTGAACTCGTTCTGCAGGGAGGCCTAGTAGACTACGAACCGGAGCCAATCTTTGCGAACACCATGAAAGTGTCTAGGCTCCGAGCCACCTATTCCCTTCAGGTAGGCGAAAAGGTCAGATGGTCATTACTGGGACATAAGTCACTCTGCTAGATCCTGCTAATGGAATTCGGGTATTCTTTTCGCTTTAGCTCATCACCCTCATTTGGCTCAACTCGGCTATAACTGACCGCCTAGGCAGGCTGAATACTAAATGTGATCTAACATCTCACGAACTAAATTACAGAGACCCCAAGATGAATGAGGATCAGCTAACAGCAGTTCTGCCTCATCAATCAAACCAAGGGGTTGCATCCAAAGCTCTCCAAAGTTCCAATGGCGAGATCTGGTAGTCTGGCATCAACTCAAGGTGATGGCTCTTTAAGCTTCCGCCTTGAACTGCTATAAAATGTTGAGGAGCATCACTATACTCTTTTTCAGGTTACTCAATAAATCCAGAAAGTGGAGTCGCCTCTTTCTTCCTTGGCGTCCATCTGCTGCTCATTCAGTTTATCTCATACTTGACCTGATACATTAAAGCTTTGAAAGATATCTCCAGTCATGCAGTATCAACAACCGCTCGACCTAAAGCTGCCAGCCAGCGAAATCGCGAAGTCATCAGGATATGAATTGCTTGACTGGTTTGTCTGAGAAGCGCACCTCACTCAACTCATGGCTGTATGGTTGATCACAAAAGATTGCAGCTCACGACAGATAACTGGCTCCTGATCGTAATATCCCGTCTATCCAGCAAAATCAACTCAAGCATATTCCAAAAGGGGAAATCATTTTACCAATCCTTTCGCTGCCCAAAACTCTTCATGACCTTGTACGCGTACAAAGATCAAAAGCGGATTTTGGTAGAGAATTGTCTTGTCCTACAACCGTGCAGGCACCCGGGAGGATCTTGCAGGTACATCTCTTGGGTGACTTTCCCCTGCTGGGATCTTACTATATTGCTGAGGATCCCATCATTGATGGTGGAAGGAGACTTGCCAGTCATGCCTCTTAAGATATTCTTGTTATCAATTTCTCGTTACTAAAGTCAAGTATTCAGCATTCCTCTGCCAAGGATGTACAATTATCACTTCGGCCTATACATTTGCAGAGTGCGCTGCTTTGACTGGCCGGATCGTTGAATTGCATGCCCTGATGATGACATGCATATGGACAGATATGTTACTGACGCATTAAGACTACAACAACATGAACTGTACATGATTGATTTGAATGCGATACAATCTTGGATTGCTACGACATCACGATACAGGTTGCCAACGAGTATCTCTTCTTGTATGAAGGTATATCTCTGCTTTGTCCAATCTATTTCTATTGACACTCCAATCGCCACCTCGGCCGGGCATCGTATTAGAGATCTGCATGTTTATTAGCTGGGCTTTTTATACTCGCAATCATCAGTTCATGGAATACACTTACCAGATACCTTTTTCCTTCTTGCAGCGAGCCCTCGCCTAAAGCCTTAACATCCCATACATTCAGCATTCCCACTCTGAATGGATCTCGATTTCCGTTGTAGGCATCGGCGATACGGATCATTCTGAATTCACGGACGTCTCGTTTGGGACATAATGTCTTGGAAATCAAAATCAGCTTTGATACAGCGGTAACAAAGTGCTAAGTGGAAGGACTCACGGCCAGTTCCGCCTCCATTTCCACTTGATTCTCTTGCATTTCTTGTGACATACGCTTGTTGGCATAACTAGCTAAATGGTAGATCTGGTGACTGGACATCATCCTCAGACAGATCATCCTATCTCTAGCTACGAGGAGACGTTCAAGATCGTTATCAAGCGTATCGGGAGGTTCACCTGCAATGCCTCGTCAGCTTGGCTGTATCTCACTAAGGACACAATATAACTTACTGCTGACTGGGTCACTTTCCTCTGCGGATTGAGCGAGTATGGCAGCTATGTCTTCCATGTTCTCCATCTGCCTCCGGATCTTATCGGCGAGGCGAGTCTTCTCACCCTCATAACGTTCCTGTAATTCAGACATGTCAGCTAATTGTAAAGCCGCAAGGGCGAAATGGAACCCACAAGCCACTCATCTTGCCTGTTTTGTTCCTCTTCCTCTCCCCAGGGAGCCTCCTGTGCATTTCTGTTGTTGTTTGTATAGGCTACAGGGAATATCTTCTCCAATATGACATCCATAAGAGTGATCACTCCGCCGTCTACCAACAGGCTTGATAAAGAAGCTATGAACGGTTGAGGTTGTTTTCCTAACTTTGTGGGCCACCTTGCCAGTGATGTAGAATTGCCTGTGATGATCAAATGAGAACTGTCGAAAGCTTCTAACACATCATTCCCATCATTCCCTGATTCAAGCTGTTCATTGCTGCATCAGCTTAAACGCACAGCTTATGAAGACTACGGGTCTATAACGTACTTTGGCACCTGTAATTGCCAACTTCCTCCCGATTGCGATTCTACCTTTTGTCACAGCTCTTTGTAAACAGCCGTCTATTTGTGCTCTAATGCAATACCACCCATCGGTCAATTCTAAAAGACATTTGTTCTTGTCATCCCCTTGACTGAAATGGATCGCTGAAACCACAAGGACCATCGGTAAACTGGGAGAAGAATCGTGTTCTTGTACACGCTTTATGATAGATCGATCAGCACAACCGAATTCCCTCTCGTACCTGCAGAAATCTAACTTAGCTTGGTCGAACCATAACTTCATCAATACTCACCTATATTTGAGTTGACGAATGACTTCATTCCAGCTCCATTTTTCCCCGAATAGGCCAGGTTTCGCTTGAATCTGTCCAGCTAATTTCCATAATATCTGAGCCCAATGATTCTCTACCCATACGCCCTTGACATGATCACATCCATCTACCTGCAGAGTGAGTAAAGCTGCTTCGTGGTTGAGGAAGCTGTCATTTTCGGCAAGGAAGCGGTATTGCGGGGCGTTAACAAGATTAATTTTCCATATCTCATCGGGACTAGGAGTGCATTAGCGCAATTACCCACATTAGAGAGAAAGACTCACATATCCATGTCCGCTAATTCGTTGATACTGTGGTATTGCGGATGCAAAAAGGCAGCTTTATATGTTTCTCTTTCCATCGGCTCTGAACTGATATTAACTTCTGGTATATTCACGTAATACACGCCAAAGGAAGACTTACCTTCAAGATCGAAGACCGATCGATAATGAGATATCTGATGTTGGGTGGAAGATCCAGGGTCTTGGATCGGTGCAGGATGTATTACAGAAGATGGAGCTTTGAATGGCGTAGTGAATTTATTGCCTTTAGCTTGTCTCTGATACGGCGTCGAACCGATGCCTATCCTTCTTTGAGGGCCTGCAGGCGTTTTGATCTGTATGGGTTTCTTGCTGGAAGCTAAAGACAGAGATGTCCTGCTCAATGGTGTACGTGGAAGGGAGAACGGTTGAACGAATCCTTGGTTTGATCTTTGACGCAGCATTGGAGTATTTGCGGGTGAATCAGCTCGTATAGGCTGTTGATGACGAGGAGGTCGAATTGGCGTAACAATATTGGTATCTATATCATCGAAGAGCCGGTTGATTGCAGATCTACTTGATGTGATCGGAGGAGCCTCTTTTCCAGAAGCGGATTTGAAAGAAGAGGATGGTAAAGACTGAGGAGAAGGAGGATTTTCTGTATCTCCGAAGAGCTCCTTTGCCTTCTTGAATTCCGATTGACTGAGGGGGGGAGCGGCTTTTCCAGAAGCCGACTGAAATGCTGATACATGTGGAACAGACAATTTTGAAGGGGTATCCTGAGCAAAGAACAAATCTTTCTCCCTCAACATTGACGTCTGACTAACTTGTGGAGCTGGTTTACCTGAAGCAAATGAGAATCCAGATTTGGTCGATTGTGAGTACGCTGTTGGATTAGAAGAAGGTACATTTCCATCTAATTCCTGGGTGACTAGTTTCTCAACTTCTTCTTGAAGTTTTGCAGCTTTCTTTATGGCTTCAATGGAAGGCGCAGGAACAGCTTTACCTCTGCCCGTTTTGAATCCGACAAACGCGGGTGTAGGTTCCGTAAACAGAAAAGTGTCTGTTGGTACCGATTCTTCGGGATCACTGAGCCTAGGTTTCTTTGCTGTATGTGTTTCTCCCACATGCCCTTGCGAAGATGATTCAGCGTCTACCTCTTTGGTCCAAATCTCGTTAGCCTTGGCCAGGGCTTTTTTAGAGGGAGGAGGCAACTTTCTTCCTCCGGCAGTGGCAAAGCCAAACGTCTTTGATATCAATTCCATTTTTTCATCTTCTCTGTCCGATGCCAGATCATGCTCAGGCGGAGGAAGAGGATGAGCTTCTTCGAACGATCTATCATTCCTGATATCTTCAGCATCGAGACCTTCGAAATCATCTAAATCATCTGCACCCAGTCCGTCGAGAAGATCATCTACATCAGCCGGTAAGAACGAGTCAGGTATCGCTTCGTTCAGGGGGTTAGGCGACAGCGGTCTGGAGGGAGGTTGAGAAGGAGGTTGAGAAGGAGGTTGAAGAGTGGAAGAAGAGGAAATAGGCGTGAAGTCGAACTCCTCTTCTACGAGGGGCATTTTGAGATCCTCTTCTATCTGACGAGCATGTAGCGCTCACTGTTGGATATAATCTGCTGTGAGGTGAGAGATGAAAGATGAAAGATGAGAACTGAGTAATGAGAATCTGAGCAGTGAGATTGCGATGACGGTGTTTTCGTGTGACAAATAATAATAATGTTGACAGTCGCGTCCTAAATCGATCATTTCTTCTCTTTCCCT
Source organism: Kwoniella shivajii (assembly GCF_035658355.1). Lineage (NCBI taxonomy): Eukaryota > Fungi > Basidiomycota > Tremellomycetes > Tremellales > Cryptococcaceae > Kwoniella > Kwoniella shivajii. Next base: position 935,936 of record NC_085916.1, read on the forward strand.
AGGATTACGTAACTGAGACACCACCATGTTGGAAATTTCAACGAAAGATGTCAAGCAAAATCATACAGATATCAATAACATACTGAGTTTGATACCATTTCACAAGAACATATCAAATGACAATATGGCAGGTGAGGGAGCTCCTGCGCACCTGGCTCAGAGTGATACCAAAAGCTGACCTGACCTGCTTCGCGACAGACCCCAAACTATCAAAAGCTCTCAAAGAAAGTCGAAAATCAATTTTATCTTCCGTAAAAGCACTTTCATCAGCAAACCAAGACTCGTCGCCTCTGCCACCTGCATTGGGAGAAGTAGTTTCTCAGTTGTTAGCTCAGCTGCGACAGTCAATTACTGCTCTGGGTGTATCTTATAATCCACCAATAACCATCGAAGGAGCTATCCAACAGTTAGAGAGAATATCAGAATATATAGGTAAACTAATCAGTTGCGTCTTACTATGTTCAAGTTCCCAATTATTAGCCGAGGAATGGAAATCTGGTATTACAAATATCACTGAAGAGATAGTTAGACATATAAGTGTGCTGGAGCAAAATGAAAATGATGCTTATCTGAGTTCGACGGGAATGGTATGGGAATCGATCGATAATCTGTCAAAAGAATTATCAAAAGATGAAACACAAGCTTTGAGAAGAAGATGGAAATCTCATCAATCGACTGTCAAAGATGCCTGGGAGGAATTCAAGGAATTACTAGACGCTGGAACCAAGAGAACGGAAGGGAAAGAACAGGACGAAGACGATGAAGATGAGAATGGTGAATGGGATGAACTGGATTTAGGAGGAGAGGAATTATCTGATGATGAAAGAAATACAGCTGAAGCGGTAAGTCCAAACGAAAAGCTTTACCCCATTTCCAACTTGAGCTGATCAGTTATCTGATGAAGGCAAAACCTCTCTTGGCCTTGTATCAAATACTTCACTCGACAATACCACGCTTCTTTGATCGAGTCAAAGAAGATGAGTACCGCTCATTATTGATTGCTTCAACAGAATTCGTAGATGCGTACGATGGAGCAGTGTCCGCGATGCACCCGGCGCAAGACACACAGGAGATAGAAGAAACCCTTCAAGAAATTGAATCAGTTTCAAGAAAAATGGCAGGAATGGTATCAGATAAAGGTATATCGAAATGGACGGAAAGATTAGATGTAGAAAAGAAGAAATGGGGCGAGAGACGGCTAGACATGAAGAGTCTCAGCGAGGCCATATGAGTAGGGTGTGTAATGCATATATAAACATCAATCTCAGTATCAATGACTCCAACACGAACAATGCTAAAATATATAAGGAGAAAATGCGAATCCAACCAGACCAAAAATGAAGTTTCATATATATCCGTTTCATTTATCCATCATAACAAAGATGTTTACTCGTAAATTTCACTGACAATACCTGTACCGATTGTCTTTCCACCTTCTCGCAAGGTGAATCGAGATCCAGGTTCAAGAGCGATATCGTGTACTAAGTCACCGATCATTTCTACGTTGTCTCCTGGCATAACGAGTTTCTCGTGAGCACCCTCGGTACCCTCGGGGAAAGTGAGAGAGACAGTGACATCTGTTGTTCGGATGAACAATTGTGGTCGGTAGTTGGCCATGAATGGAGTGTATCGGCCACCTTCTTCTTTGGTGAGCACCTAGATCATCGCGAACGGATCAGTAAATTTTGCTTTCGAAATTCGATGGAAAAAAGCCGTATGTATGTGAAGAGACATCAGCACTCACATAAAGTTGAGCCTTGAACTTCTTGATACTCTTGATAGAAGCGGGTTGGACCAACACTTGTCCTCTTCGAACTTGCTCTCGCTTGATACCTCGCAAAAGCGCACCCATGTTGTCACCAGCCTCACCCCGCTCGAGTTCCTTGTGGAACATTTCTGCCAGTCAAGTATCATCAGCTTTGCGAGCAGAGCGTTTTTTTCAGCTGACTCACCAATACCAGTAAGGGTAGTCTTGATAGATGGTCCCATACCAACGATCTCGACTTCTGAACCCTTGGTGATCGTACCTCGCTCTACTTTACCAGTAACGACTGTACCTCTACCAGAGATGGAGAACACATCCTCAACGTACATCAAGAAAGGTTTTTCGAGATCACCTGATACGCAAGTCAGCAATGCAGTTGCATTTAATGGTAGAACGTCTGAAAACGGGTGGCAACCGCTGAAGGAGCGACGCCAGGTAACCAGGGCATGATGGGATAACAGGGATGGAGGTAGATAGACGGGTACAAAGAGGAAGGGATGGAGGCAATCACTTACGAGGAGGAAGTTCCAACCATTCATCTGCTTTCTCCATCAATTCCTTGATCTTCTCTGCTCCTCTCTCTGGATCTTTTCCTTCCAAAGCAGCTAAAGCTGTACCCATGACGATAGGAGTTTCCTCTCCCTCAAATCCGAATTCAGAAAGTAATTCTCTCATTTCCATTTCTACGAGTTCGAGCATTTCAGGATCATCAACTTGATCTACTTTGTTGATGAATACCACTAATCGTTTGATACCGACCTGTCGAGCGAGTAACAAATGTTCTCTGGTTTGAGGCATTTGTCCATCGGTGGCTGAAACCACAATAATGGCTCCGTCAAGTTGAGCAGCACCAGTAATCATGTTTTTGATATCTATCAATACACCACATGAGCTCACTTCTGATACACATTACGAGGTGAAAGGGGAAGGACGTACAATCGGCGTGACCGGGACAATCAATATGAGCATAATGTCGATTGGCAGTCTCATATTCAACGTGCTATTGTAGTGTTGTCAGAAGGGTGACCATCACTGAGTTTGGAAGAATCAAGGTACTCACAGCAGTAGAGATAGTGATACCTCGAGCCTTTTCCTCAGGAGCTTTATCGATTTGAGAGTAATCCATGAATTTACCACCACCTTGTTCGGAAAGATATTTGGTGATAGCGGCGGTCAAAGTAGTTTTACCATGATCGACATGCTATAACAATTCCATTAGCCTTGCCAATTCTTTCTCTTGATTTATTTGAGTCTACTTACTCCGATGGTACCGATGCTGAATACATTCATCAGTATTTGTTATTGCTGTTCTGAGAATAGGAAAGCAGAACTCACTTGAAATGGGGCTTCTTTCGACTGAATTTTCCGCCAGCTTCAGCAGCGTATCCTCGAGTAGGTAGTCTTCTGGGACAAAGAGCTACTGCTCGGAATCGAGGGGTAGAAAGAGGTTTAGTTACGAGAGTTCGAGCGAGAGGTACCGATGGTCCAGCCAAAGGTCGAACGGCGGCTAAACGCAAGATCAGTAGAGCTCGCTATGGAAAAAGCGCGAGAATATCAGAATATCACTTACTTCGAGCCTCGGTAGTTCTAAGAGCAGAGGAGAGTCTGGTCTGGATGGCACTTCGCATCATTTTGGCTGATGTGATCAATCGCTACGACTGTTTTTGACCGTTGACCAATGAAATATGTCGAAGATGTGTTAGAGAGGATCGGGAACTCTTGCTGCAGTAGCATGAAAGTAAAAAGAGAATGAAAACAGAAAATAAAGTGCCACATTCCCTCGGACTTTTTCGGGAAGTGGTAACCACGTGGGGATACCCTCCCCATGCATACAAATGAGTACAAAGGAAGTGGAGGAAGTCCACACTCTTTTGAAAGTCCCATCAAGATCATCCTCTAATTTTCACTTACGGTCTGAACATCATCTAGCTGAACGAGCACACAGACATGGCAGTCGAGCATCAGTACCAAGAGATATTGGAGTTCGCCTACGGGCTAGCTGAGAAGGTCAGTCGCACGCTTTCAGCCATGAGCCCAAGCTGACTGTCCGACTAGGCAACCGACTTGATTTTGAAAGGCTCAGCCGCGAGATGGAATAAGACAGATGAGATAGAAGAAAAGAAGAATTCTGTCGATGTGAGCTATTGAGTGAAATATCTTCACACGCAGCACCTTATTGACTCTTTAATTGTAGCTAGTGACAGAAACTGATCAAGCGGTGGAGGACATGATAAAGGCTGCTGTTGCTGAGAAATATCCCTCACACCAATTGTACGTTCTTCATCTGTATACTTGCACTAATATCACAGCATCGGAGAAGAGTCCTATGCTGCCGGAGATCGACCACCACTCACAGACGAGTTTACCTGGATTGTGGATCCAATTGACGTAAGTACAATTTAAGCAAGCACCAAGCTGACGATCAGGGTACTATGAAGTAGGTTGCTCCGTCGAGGGTCTAACTAATGACAGCTTTGTACATTCACAGTGAGTTGACCTTTGATGTGACACGAGCTAAGTTGTAGTCCGTCCGTAGCATGTTCCATTGGTGTAGCGCATCGTTCGAAGTCAGTCGTAGGAGTCATCGCTCTACCATTCTTACATCAAATTGTAGGTCACACCTCTGTGCATGTTAAATGCCCAAGCTGAGCTTACCAGTTCTCGGCACGACTGGGTGGTGGAGCTTTCATGAACCGTACCACACCCCTACCTCTGACCGGAGGAATACCTCAACCTTTGACGGATCTATCAAAATGTATGATTGGAGCTGAATGTAAGCCACTACTCCTTTTCCTTGGTTTGGTGACGGCTAACTGTTATTGGTTGGCAGGGGGATCCGATCGAACTGAACAGACTTTCGCTAAGAAGACTGCTTCTTTCGCTCGTTTGGCCGGAGATCCAACTAAAGGAGTCAAAGGAGGTATCATGGCTCATGCACTCCGAAGTGAGCTAAATGTTGAGAGATCGAGTCTTGAAAATCAGCTTACGCGTTGAATTCAGCCACCGGAAGTACCTGCTGTAACGTCGCTGCCATCGCTGCAGGGCAACTAGATGTATATTGGGATGCGGGATGTTTCCCTTGGGATGTCTGTGTGAGTACATAGATTCAATTCTGCATCCTGCCTCATCCGTCTGTCTTCGCCAAATTTCGCTAGACAATGTGCCCCACCTATACGTAGAACTGTAAAACTGCGTCTGACTTGTCGTTCATCTGTCTCTGATCGATCAATCAGGCTGGTGCCATCATCGTCTCGGAGACCGGTGGATTCTTCTCTGGCGGCAAGGACGCTGAAGCACAAAATACCACTGATGCCGACGTCTTGATGGGAAGGAGATATATCTTTGTCCGAGCGTTGCCCCCATCCAAAGTGAGTCATGCTTGAATGGGACGTATCACAGATGCTCAGATCCTCTCTGTCTTATAGACCGAATCTGCCGAGGAAATTCAGCGACGATTGGCCAAGGAGCTTTACGAAGTCGTTGACGAATGGACCAATGAGGATATGTAGTGCCGCATGACGCACACGCAGTCACATCACGGATAGGCATATACAGGAGTTAGCGTCGCACATATGAATGTTTGATGCATGCACTGTTCATAATCATATCATAAGATGAAGGACGACCTCGGTGTTCCGCATCTCTGTTGCGTAATGAAGTGCATGTATGAAGGGGATATTCGGAATAATCTGTACATGGGGACTCCACTGGAATCGATGGCGTGCTCAATAACATCTTTTGATATTTTGGAATTTATATTGATTTATTATGGGAGACATGTCATGATGGGATGACGATCACATTCGGAATGATCAGATATGATCTCAGGCGAATGAAGATGCACAGAGGGAGACATGCATTAGATGGCACGAGTTGATTTCCATAGACTGAAAGTTAATCATTCATTCTCTTTTTCATTCTCATTTCTTTGTTCAATGTAGTGTGAGTGTGAATACATATATATATTTACAATGCCTCCAAGAGCGACCATCCCTTGTTCCGTTCAATTACCTTCTATCAAACCGACATGGCAACCCCCTAAACCCCATTTAGCATCATATCATCCTCCTGCATTTTCACCTTCGTCTTCAACGTCGACATTTGTACCTCCCGTTTCGCCTCAACTACCTCCGAGAAGAAAGCCAGCTTTTAGTCCAGGTGGATTCGGTCTGCAATCATCACCTCAACCCGCGCCTTCACCCAGATCATGGAAGGGTAAAGAGAAAGCTAGAGAAGCCGAGCTGGACGAAATCAGGAAGAAGGACGAAGAGATTCGAAGAGATGAAGAAAGGTTAGAAGGAAGGGAAAGTAAAGAAGGAAAAGAAGAAGCCGAGGCTTGTTACGTTGTAAGTGAATCTCTCCCACAGTTGAAGAAAAACACATCCATTAGCTAATACGAACAATCTCTTAGCCTCCTCCTGCAACACTTCATTTCTACTCACCGAATCAACTTCCACTGCTTTACTCACCACAACCCTTACCACCTTTCCAGATAGCTTACGAAACATGGGGTAGACTCAATTCGAAAAGAGATAATGCGATTCTGTTACATACGGGATTATCAGCTTCTTCACATGTCGCATCTGGTGGAAATGAAGTTTCTTCTTTGACATCTTCAAAATCAGGATGGTGGGAAGAATTCGTTGGACCTAATAAATCCATTGACACCAATAAATTCTTTGTCATCTGCACGAATGTTCTGGGTGGATGTTTCGGTTCAACTGGTCCATCAAGTCCTTATCCACCTGGAGATGGTGAAACTCGATGGGCAACAAGGTTCCCAATGTTAAGCATACACGACATGACTCGGGCACAACTGGACTTGTTGGACTCGATGGGTATCGACAAGTTGTACGCAAGCATAGGCTCCAGTATGGGGGGAATGCAAAGTATCTCCATGGCTTATATAGCTCCTGAAAGAGTTGGAAGAGTCGCTAGTATCTCTGCGAGTGGGAGAGCCGGCTTGAATGGCGTCGGAATGAGATACGCTCAAAGAAGTGGTAAGTGAGGTGGGATTATCAAGAAATTAATTGTCTATCGGCTAATCTCTGGCCTGGGGGATCATATAGTATTAATGGCAGACCCTAATTGGAACAGAGGATTTTACTATGATGGTGTACCTCCTCATAATGGAATGAAACTAGCTAGGCGTGAGTCCTTGCAAACTTTCTCTTCAGGTATCAAAATGCTGACGTTCTCAACTGTCCACCTAGAAATCGCAACCATCACTTACCGATCTGGACCAGAATGGGAACAACGATTTGGACGACAAATGCTGTCAGAACAAGAATCTGCTCTTGATTCAGAGGGTAATCCAGATGTCCCAAGGCTATCACCGGATTTCTTGATCGAAACTTATCTTGATCATCAAGTGAGTGAATCTTATCGCTTCACTAGAAGAGATCGGAAGACTAACGTATTATAATTACATAATAGGGAGAAAGGTTCTGCTTAACGTATGACGCCAACTCTATGATTTACCTTTCAAAGGCAATGGACCTCTTTGACATGTCAGCTCCGGCTTTGACCTCTCTAGCTAAGAAATTCAACGCTGCTTATCCCGATTCAAATCCATTCCCATTCCCATCTGACCCGGTCGAAATATCAGTATCTTCTGCCAGACATACAAGTTCTTCCGAAACTTCAGCAAGTAAACAAGTATCAGAATCCGAAACTCAGAAGAAATTACAAAGGTTCATTCCTACCTCCAAATCTCCTCATTTAGCTGAACTAGCTCAAGGTTTACAACGACTGAAGAGTATTCCAGCTTTAGTATTGGGTGTACAAAGTGATGTCTTGTTCCCAGTCGAACAACAAAGAGAACTTGCAGATGCGTTGAAATTAGCTGGAAACGCAAATGTCACTTATTACGAGTTAGGTGGAGTTTGGGGTCATGATACTTTTTTACTGGATGTGCAGAATGTAGGAGGAGCTATCAGGGGTTTCTTGCATTGATCAATGCCAAGAAAAGTCAATCCAGGCAGTATGGCGAAATGTATTTTGTGTAGTTCAACTGAGTTCTAACGGTTTAGCCACACATAAAACACATATGCATACTCAATACAAACAAGGTTTATTCTATTATCAAACCTCAACTAATCACATCCCAAGTGAGGTATTACCGACTGAATCTTCTGAGCCCAACAACCTGATACCAGATTCAACATAGTCAGATAAAATTGATCGACATCGGAACAACAACAGAAAGCACACTCACGCGAACTCCTTCATCAGAGAACATTCACCTCCGTTCTCTAGATCGATGTTGTATGCCTGGAACAGCCCATCTGCACTTATCACCATGACTTGAGGCACGGTCCTGTGGATATGGATAAGCTTGGTATTAGCTTACTTTCACAGATTTGATCAACTACGCGACTTACGCGCTCATAGCAACTACAGTTCTAGCACCACTACCTCTTAACTTGATGAAAGCGAAATCTCTTTGAGGTTCCCACATTTCCGATACACTTCTTGGTAGATAACCACCCACGCCACCCACAAAGGATTTGCCAATGGAGTAAGATCGTCTTCCCAACGATGATGTCGCACTATGACTATTGTTCAGCTTAGCTGCCGCTAGTGGCGGTGAATTTGATGGAGCGTCGGAAGGTGTCGGTGATCTTGCACCATCAACAAGGTTCTCCTGTATATCTGAGAATCCACTTGAACTCTTTCCACCTGAACTTTTCGAATTGGCAAGTTTATATATATGAATAGTGCTTGAATCTGATGAAACAGCTAATAACGAGTTTGCTAAATTGAAATTGATACTGAATATCTTTGCACTTTGTGTTCCCCTTCTGAATTGCCATAGCTTCTTGGCGTCTGGAACGGAGAAGACTCTGACCACGGTTCCCTTATCGGAAGCTGTGGCGAGCATTGTACCTGTCGAGTTCAGCGCAAGAGCAGCAACTGGTGTCTTATGTGCCTGGATCACATTGAGTGCTGATAGTGAGATGGTGTCAAAAAGAAGGACATCCCCTGTTGTGGGTGCTGGAGGCGCTGCTGGAACGGCGTTAGAGGATAGAGGAGCCGAGGAGGCTGAGGGTGCAGGTGATGGATAGGCAAGATATGAATGTTCGGATGATGATGATAGTGCACAGATAGCTATAACATGACGTGCATAGTGTATTCAGCAACTAGTCATGGAGAGAAATTTAACCAGGGCCGGGGGCGGAGGGGGAGGGGGAGGGGGAGGGGAAAAACAGAACACTAAACTCATCATCGAGGCAGGAGAGAGAGAAGATGATTGTTATGATGGATTACGACGGGAATCAGATACTCACCATTAGCATTAGGTCCAGTTTCGATAGTATGTAGCAACTTCATCGTTGATATATCGTAAATGTAAATCTCACTCTCAAGGACTACGATTAGTCTCTTCCGGTTCATCTTGACGGCAAGTACAGAGGTAGGGAAAATGAGCTCGCATATAGTAGATTGACGCTACGAGAACTTGATATCAGTCTCTTGGCCGAACAGCTGGTTGTGACTTAGTTGACAGGACTGAACTGGATAGCTCACTTTCGTATTTACAATTTGTAACTTTCTAGGACTATTGGACGGTTGAGTATCGGCTGCCCCAACTAGAGCAACGAGAGAAGTACAGAATAGCATCTCGACAATCCCAGTCGCACCTTGATCATCTACTTTTAAAGTTTGCACAGATTCAACGCAGAATTCTATGCAGATCATTACCGTAAAAGAGATTGTGACAAACTCACGCTTCGAATGAACTTTACCAAACGGATCACAATTCAGTATAGTATATCCCTTCTTATGACCAACCGCGATACACGAGAAATCCTGATTGAAATTACAGCACTGAGATAGAGCACAGTATGATCAGCAGTGTCCTCCACGCATACGACCCCAAGGTAAGGATCCCAAAAGCAAGTTAATTCCGCTAAGGAGAGAGGGTGAAGAGAACAACATACGAGAAGGTCCGGATGACGCTTGCCAAGACGAGACATTTTGATGTAGGTTGTTGATGCTTGATCAAGTGAAGGGCGAGATCCAGTAGACTGTGTGAGCGTCTTAGTCGATTCAGCGAGCTTTGTCAATGCTCTTTGGAAGTCTTTGAGAATAAAGAAGGGATATGGAAAGCGGAATGGAGTGATGAGATGGTGTCATTGACAATGGTGGTTATCACGGGGAGAACCGTGCCTCTCATTAAGCGGATGTCTTGTTGATATTTCTGGGTGGCAATAATCTTTCACGCTGCGACTAACACACCATTTGATGGACACCGAATGCAAGAATAATGTAGATGTCATGGCGAATGCATGCAATGAGATATGTGAGGATCATCGTGAACTTATAAATGCATACAGAAAAAACAGACAAGAAACTTCGCTTCCGATACAGGCCATTCACCACCAACCTTTCTTCTTTTCTTCTCCTCCTGCCCAGCCAATCTGCCTCTGATCTTGTTGACCACTGGGTGTTATTGGATTGCTTTGGTGTGGAGCTAGCATATGTTGCTGGGGATGTGGTATATGAGGTGGGAGCTGAGGCATGAATTGGCCGTGTGGTGGCCAGTAATTATTTGGTGATGGCGATGGTTCATGATGTGATGCCTTCGCCCGGAGATTGAACAAAGCCGAGTTGGTAAGAATGATCAGGAATGACAATGTCACAAGGGTAAAGCTCTGCATGATTCCAGTTCAAGTTAGCGTAACTGTATTTCTGTGAGTTATGATGACTTACCATTGTTTTCCAGCTTATTGGATCTACGAAGCTATTTATGACTCCCGCAAACGTCTCCGCGATGATATTGATTCTACCCACCATCGTTGGATCTCGATTCATACACGCATCCCACGCTTTACAAGGTGCTTCCCTACATGGACGTGAACGGTATCAACGATAAGCACTTCTCAAACGAACTCCAAGATCACACTCACATTGCTGGTACACGGAGAACAGGATCGCATCGATTCGTTAGATATAGAGTCGTACATTCCGCAATCTCCTGCAGTATCTCTGTGAAAATGAGTGAACTCAACACTTAAACCTACACGTTACACGATCGAAGGTGTGAACTCACCGACAGAGTGTTCTTGCATTTTATCTTTAACATCTCTTCTTACTGTTAGAACAAATTGCAAACCCAGGTAGAGGCAGAAGAAAACGATAGCGGCATTGACAACGAATTGTAGATATCTGCGGGGTAACGAAAGGAACAGCTAAGAGATCTTCGCACTTCGTTCGGAACATGACTTACGCTAAAAGCAGAGCAGGTATCTCAGAATGTCTCATGGCTGGCGGTGTCATGTGTACATTATAGTGATGCTCTGATTTTGACCAGGTGGGTGTCGATGCATCACTGTGTCTGACAGATACCTTAGAATCCTATTTCGACCTCGATTGTTAGCTAAAGACAAAGTGGGTGAACAAGATAGCTTACGACCTCCCCATTTCTGACTTGTTCTTTTCTTGCTTTCTCTCTTTTTTTGTTCGTTCTGGTAACAGCACCTTTGGCGAATTTTCTCGGTTGTTCATGGCGATCTTCCTTCGTGTCGTCCTCGTTATAGTTTTCTTTCTCATCTTCCACTCTCGCTTCTTTACTACTGCTTTTCAAGGGACTTTCGGTATATTTGACAGGGGTCGATAACCCTCTAGCTGGACTATCCATATCGACGTCTTGAGTCGCCAAGCTCGCAGCTGCAGGTGTCCTAGGAGCACTATTGATCCAGTGAGAAGGATCATAATAGGGAGCTTTGAGAGGTGTATTCTGCGCTGCTAGTAGGAGAGGCGCAGAATTGGCAGCTGGATTGCTAAAGTGAGCGAAACCGGGTCGGGGCTGAGGGCTGAAAGGTATAGCTCGACCTAGCTCGCTGTGCAGACCTACAGTTCGGGACGATGGTGAGTATATTTCATCAATTGATCGGAAAGCCCATCGTGAACCACAACTCACGTTTCCTAGCAGGTCCATCTTCACCTGATCCCATCCCAACGTAGTTGAAAACGTCCAATCGAGAAGTATCGTAACCTGAATCCACGTCCATCGGACCCGATTTATCGCGGGGTTCGTACGTGAAGGTGTCTTCGTCCATCTTATGAGTGTTTTCCGAGGCTTGGCATGCGAATGTATGCAAGAGGTCCGATATCCAATGAGCTATCGAATGTGTTTATGAAATTATGGAAAATCAAAATACCCATTTTGCACTGAATGTTTAAACGCGTTCCTGGAAATCCTCTTCCCAAATCCTCGATACGAAAATACGAAAACATCCCATCAATCCGTCATCTCTTCACTTGTTCTTTACTCAAACTGGGAATACTTCACGAGTCAAGATGTCGACAGGTATGTACCAACACGCGCAATCAGTGGTGAATCGCTAATGTCGCGTACATAGGTGACATCGCACTTCAACCTCCCGCCGACGGGATTTCTTCTCTTACCTTCTCTCCTGACTCGACCAGGCTACTGGTATCAAGTTGGGATGGGGTATGTCAGCAATCTTCTCTTTTCCTTACCCTTAAGCTGACTTCAATTTTCAGACAATACAGCTTCATCATTTAGTAGCGCCTCCTCAACCTCCCGCGATGTGAGTCCGAGTATTACCCTTGGACTGGCACGCATGTACTGACAACCCTTCCTGTCATACCAGTTTCTCTCATCCTGCTGCTGTATTGACATCAGCTTTCGGGTCATCGCCGACCATCGCATTCACAGGAGGCCTGGATAAGCGTGTAAGGCAGTGCGTAGATGTCCTGTCTTCCTAGCGTGTTGGGAATAAATACTAACTTGAGACGAAAATGGAATTATCAGATGGGATTTCGAAAGTGGACAGTGTAGAGTGTTAGGTAAACATGATGATGCTATTTCAAGTTTAGTGTGGTGTCCAGAGTATAGTAAGTCTACGACATTTCTGGCGGGCAATCCTTGCCAGTTGATGGAGAGGACAGCTGATGTCTATCTAATAAAAAGACGTATTGATCACTACTTCATGGGATTCAACATTAAAAGTATGGGATCCAACTTCTGAAACTCCTTTAAAATCTACTCAATCATTATCTGCAAAAGCATACAGTCTTTCTTACGCATCATCTTCATCTCGTCTTCTGGTTTCTATGGCACATCGACATGTATCCGTATATGACGTTGCCAAACTGGCCGCTGCGGATGGAGAGATTTCACCTGCACAAGAGAGGGAAAGTGCTTTGAAATTCCTGACTAGAAATGTTGCCACCATGATAGACGGTAAAGGTCAGTTCTTTCCCACTTTTCTCCATATCGGATATATATATGGGGGAGATGGCGGTGATACTGACGATGCTTGAATATAGGTTGGGCATCAGGTTCGATTGAAGGTAGAATCGCTGTCGAATACTTTGATCCAGCAGATCAAGGATCAAAATACGCTTTTAGAGCTCATAGACAAAATGTAGATGGTGTAGATTGCGTTTATCCAATCAACGCTCTGGCTTACCATCCTATGTGAGGCAATAGCTCTCTGATAAGCTGAGTAGAGTCTGTCATGCTGATCTTCCCTTTCGGAAATAGACATAACACATTCGCATCAGGCGGATCTGATGGGTTCATCTCAATTTGGGATCATAACGCCAAGAAAAGAATGAAGTTGTACTCCAAATATCCAACTTCCATTTCAGCTTTAGCATTCTCTCCAGATGGGAGCAAATTAGCTATTGGAGCAAGTTATGAGCATGATAACGCTGTTAGCAAACCCGAAGAACAAGGAAGAATAATGGTTTTAATTAAAGATACAGTCATGGAGGACTGTAAGGTGAGTATCCAGTCTTTTCATCCTTCTCCTCCAAACCTCGCTTAACCCTTCAACCCTTCGACATGCGCTGACAGCATTTGGACAACTTATCAACCGCAGCCAAAAGCAAAAGCATAAATAGATTAGAGAGGTTCGATGTGCATATGATTATATTTATGTGTATATGCAATATTCTACTTTACTTTCGCCGACTCGTATTTCAAGCTATGATCCCCAATCGCCCCAATCCCCACCCCCACCCCCACCGCCTCCGTCATCACTTCCAAACCAACCGCTATCATCGTTTTGCTGCTCAGACCAAGGATCTTGCATCACCTCGTTTTCACCCCATCCCTGCTCTTCGTCCAAGCCTTCCATTCCTTCTGCAGAAGGGGGATATTGATCAAGGTCTTGTGATCCTTGTTCAGATGGTTGGCGACCGTATATCTGCTCGTCTTCTGACATATTCGCTCCTGCCGCTCCCGCTGCTGCACCCGTCGCCGCCCCACCTGCAGGTTCAACATCTGATGGCCGACCACGCGATGCTTCCATACCACCGTCTCCACCGCCCCAGAACATGAAAGGGAAACCCATCCCACTAAATGGGTCATCAACTCACGATCAATAGTTTAGATGCACTTGACTTACCCGCTACCCGAATGTCTGGAGAAGTAATCGAAGTCGACTTAAGTGGGTTCGTGTCAGCTACACTAACAATGGCTACACTGGATATTTGGCTTACTTGATACAGCTGTCGCTAAAGTCTAAACCAAGACGTCAAAATACGCTCATTCTCAACATATCATTGTGTTAGCCACGTACCATGGCTCTCTGATCCAGAGTCAAACCTCCCTCTTTACCTTCTGGTAGAATCAACGACTGTCCTTGAACGTTGATGTTCGAACCGGGAGGCAAATTAAGTTCTGTTCCTGCAGCGTCGAATCGAATCACATATTGTCCTATCATGAACCGTCAGATTGCCTTGCATTGTGAAATACAGTAAGACCTACCAGTATCAGTGAACAGCTCCCTGCCTAGACCTCTGAAATTTCTGTTGATCGATGCCACCAGCCCTGATGCAGTTTGTTAGCGTATATTTAGTATGTTCAATTTAGTGAATTATTTGCACATACGATCATCGCGATCTTTCAACCAGAAGTCCCATGCCAAGAATCCGCTATCCACTTTCGCAAATTGTTTAAAAGTCTCTTCTTCTCGTCTATGCACGTCATAAGCTCATGAAACAGTGATCGAAGAAAAGGATAAGCTTACGTTTGAAAGAGGTTATATCGTCTTCTCCAAGGATGCCATTGTCTACCGATCGCAAAAGCCTCATTAGAACTATTCTGGTCTGCTCACTGCAGTGATAGGAACTTACTGTTGGGCCTCTCCTACGAGTTTGCCTTCTGATCCTTCTTCAGCATGTACAAATATCCTAGAATTTATAAATGCAAAAGGACGGCGAACCTGCAATAATCGATTGAGTCAGCATCGATGATACATACCACTATCCTCAAGTAAAAATACTCCAACATACCCATAGTATAGGTTTACCATGTTTATCCATTATGACGGCTCTGAATGGTCGATGTGTACGCAAAGCTTGCCTCGATATAGCAGAAATGATAGTTTGTTCTTCTTCCGCCAAACTGCATACCTTGAAATCAGTTTTGCCTGCACACGATATTGGGGTTATGTTAGACTCACAATCCGACATGTTGACCATCAGGCGAATGAATGGCATATCTGTTTGCTTGTTCAAACTATTTTTTATCTCATCAATGAACTTTGCAATCATTGCAAGAGGAAACGCAAAACGACTCACACCCATGAACACATTCAGCATCTCTAGCTGCCTTACAATAACCAGACTCTCATGACCCAGTATCTCCCTTGCGGCGTGATTATCCTTCAGTATACCTTGAGGATCAGGTGGAATATTGATGGGTCTAGATGGTACAGGGGGCTGTACTCTAGATGGGTTAAATTGGTCGAAATCGTATTGTGGGTACGGTCCCGGTGGAGTTTCGGCTGGATGTTGGTTCGTTTCCGATGGCAAAATTGGTCTACGACGAGGTCGAACATGTCCCCTAGGCACTACCAAGAAGCAAGCACCGTCAGCTACATGATCACATCAACACTAACACGGTACAGCTTACATCGGTCGTCTTGGCGAAGCAGCGGAAGAGCAGTGGCTATCCCCCTTTGTCTGGGAATCAGTAACTGCCTGCTCGGTCCAGCTAGAGTAGCTTGTATCGCCCATCGGCGCAGCATATCAGTGATTTGCAGTGCTTTTTATCCTGACAATTGTTGAGAGTTTTCAGTATTGCGTTGCTGTGAGATGACATGGATGTCGCAGAGAAGAGAGAACATCTGTCATCGTCCATCCTATTATGGGAATGCGAATCATCTCGTCGAAATCGTCATCTTCGCGGCAAACGGCAAGAGTGGAGGCAGTCCAGGTGAAGTCATTTCACGGGAGATTACAATCCGAATTATTGACTGCATAGCACTAGATGCATATGGTCTATTGTAACATTATACATTCCGCCTATTGCCCAAGCCTCTTTCTTCTCGCTGCCTCTACTCTCCTCTGCTTCTCGGCTTCTCTGGGACTCAATGCTTTGGAACGTGTTGATTGGGCAGACTGCTGAGGTTGAGCAGATGCAAGAATTTCTGCGGACGATGGAGCAGAAGTTGCAGGTTTCTCTTTGATCCTCTCTACGTGTTTCACTTGAGCTGAATGGTTGTTCTTTGACAATAACGCTTGCTCCCTCATCTGTTCCGCTTGTCTCTCATTACTCATCACTTGCGCTTTCTCATAATTGCCCTGTACGAAGTCTTTGGCAGCTTTCAGGGTGTCAAGCCAATTGGGATCTTTGAAATCCTTCTCTCCTGGAGGAGGTGGTATTTTAGGCGGTGTAGGAATGCCAAGCATGGTTTTGACGAATTGTTGTCGTAAAACCATTGATTGAAGAAGAGTGAAACCGGTCGAAAATGTCCAGTAGAACAGGATCGCCTTAAGGGTCAATTGGTTAGCAGCTGCAACGATTGTTCAGGCGCCAAATTGACCTACAGCAGGGAAAAATGACACTACAGGCAGGGATGCAAGAGTGGTCATCTGGATGAAATTCTTGATGTGTGCTGTTCTTTCAGGTGAGCCAGCCTTTTGAGCGGTTCCCATTCCATCCGCACCAAACTGCAAGACGATCAGCTTCGATAAAAATCACATATTCACAAAATTGAACTTGCCTTGAAAACCAGATTCGTGAAAAGTAGGGAAGTGAGAGGGAGAATATAATAAGGATCCGCTTGGGTAAGATCGGTAACCCACCCTATACCACCTTCCTTCAATTGGGGTAAAGGTAGATGTGCCAATCCTCGGATGATATTGAAGAATGTCAAGAAGATAGGTAACTGAACAGCGGGTAGAAGTAAGGCCCTAAGAGGATTGACATTATAATCTTTCATCAATTGTCGCATAGCTTGACCGAGTAAGGCTTGAGCATGTATGTCGTTCTTTGCTTTGGCTTCTTGAGCTCTCTCCATCAGACCTTGGATCTGAGGGTTGACGGCGGCCAGTCGCACGTTATGCTTTTGAGTGGATACAAGAATTGGGGAAAGAGCAAGACGGATGGCAACGGTGATAGAGGCGATAGTTGCCCACCTGGAAAAGTGTGAGCAGGGATTCTGAATGTTACACAGGGTGATGAAGAAGAAGCGTACCATGGTAGACCTATTGTAGTATGTATTCCGACGATAGCATCTGTGAACCAACCCGAGATACTAAAGAAACCATGTTCATATCCTAACAATTTTAAATCCGATACTTGCATAGCAGCATGCACAGCTTCTGGAGAGTTCAAAACTTCTTCTAATGGTTTTCCGGAGTTCAGTATGAGATCTGCCAGAGTAGGTGTGACAGCATCCGCTGGAGGTTGAGGTAGAAGTGAGGGGTCTAACGATGAGAGTGAGGAAGAAGGTGAAGAAAGGGGATCGGGTAATGCAGCCGGAGAAGATGTTGAAGACACAGAAGAGGTGGATGATGTCAGATCGGGATGTGACTCTGATAAAATAGGTTCGTGAGAGGAAGGTGAAGCGCTAGAGGTAGATGTTGAGGCGGCTGAGTGATCGTTGGCTACTTCGGTCGAAGGAGTTGAGGGCCGCCATGGGGTCCAAGATAGACTCCTCGATGAGGCGACGAAAGGAGAGGTAGCAGAAGCAGACGATAGGGCTGGCCGTTTCCCAAGTGCTGTAAGTGATGGCTAATTGAAATGAAGTTAGTCGAGTCAACATGCCCTACTCGACACAGGTTACTTACTCGAACCGAAACATGGGACAAATGTCGTACAACTGTCGTTTGCGCGTTCAAAGAAGGGTGTGGTCGAGTAATCCGGCGCAGGGCTGTTCTTGGGAGCATTCTGCAGCCTTCTGGATTCCGGAAGATTTCCCGAGTATATAGCCGAAAAGGAGATGTACTATTCAACAATACTTTTGATGAATGTCAAGCAATCTACTTTGGATCAATATTCAATATCTCGAAAAAAGATCAAAGAAGCGAGTGTTAAGATTATCCTTTAGAGGTGGAGGGGACAGTGGACTGCAAACAACCCAGTAAAAGTGCCACACTTGAACAATATCCGACTAATCCCGACATCACCATAACAATGATAATAATGATGGACCTTTCATTGGATGGGGGATGAATCCTTTTGGCACGCGGCGGCGAGAGCCAGGACTGATTGAACAGCAACAATCTTGAATTTATCATTCTTGTGAGTCCTCAGTGCTCTAGATCTCTCACTTCATTCATCATCGTCTTGTAATTCTAGCATCACCAAAATGGCCTCCACCCTTCTACCAGGATTGCGAAATGGTGAGCTTGTCAAATGGAATATGCAACATGCATGGGGGCTGACGATCGGAATTCATAGGTGTTCTTGCCAAAGCTTCATCTTCAACACTTCGACCAGCACTTGCGATCGGTTAGTCATATTAGAATCATTGATACGGGGCATACGGATGGGAAGCTAATCGGAGTTGTGTATGCTACAGGACGACCGATCTCAAACACTGCTATTGCCCTTAGACCCAATACGCCTACTTCCGCCATCAACACTTATGACTCCAACCCTTCAACAACCACACCAGCGACTGCACTTGCGCAAAGAGGGAGCAATCAATTGAGCTTAGAGACCCCTAGAAACGGTGCTGGTGAGTGCTGAACTCAGAGACTAGACCTGTCAATTTAGCCGGCGAGAGGATTCTTAACCTAGGTTGCTAATTGGTTTCATGGTACTGTTGCAGAATATGTTCTATCAACACTTGATAAAGTTGTCAACTGGGCTCGACAGGGTTCAATGTGGCCAATGACTTTCGGTCTTGCATGTTGTGCGGTAGAAATGATGTGAGTTTCCAATCGAATCAATCGATCCCGTGTTGTACACCGTTAACGATTGGCATAGGCACATGGCTGCTGCTCGATATGATCAAGATCGATTAGGTGTAGTCTTCCGAGCATCCCCACGACAAAGTGATATCATGATTGTTGCCGGTACCTTGACCAATAAAATGGCACCAGCATTGAGGAAAGGTTGGTCGCGTGCTCAACAATCAGCGCAAGGTCAATACTGACGTTTTCATATTTATATATATAGTATACGATCAAATGCCCGAACCTCGATGGGTCATTTCTATGGGTTCATGTGCAAACGGTGGAGGTTACTACCACTACTCATACTCTGTTGTTCGAGGATGTGATCGAATTGTACCAGTCGATATCTATGTTCCTGGATGGTGAGTTGAATATATCCGTTTTTCAAGGAATCTCGTTACAGAAGTTGATACCATTTCATCAGTCCCCCAACAGCCGAGGCTCTTCTTTACGGTATGCTTCAATTGCAACGAAAGATGCGAAGGAACAGACAAGGTGTACGGTGGTACCGAAAGTAAGGAATGTTCCGTGGCAGATTCCAGGACAGGTTAGGTTGTCGAGGTTATGGCATTGGTAGTTACTTCTTTTTTCGTTTTCACCTTATGCATTAACATACAACTTTGAGTCTTGCGAGTCGTTTGCAAGCACGATGACACCCACATTCGGTAGCATGCATACGTTTTCGTTTCAAATTGTAAGCTTGATAGAGTTGATAAGCATCATGATGATGTGGCAAATTGATGAAATGGGCAATTTGTACTGATGCGTTAAGATTTCCATTGTCGCGTGCCTCCGACGAAATGTCTGTCTCGAAAGAATTATCATTTAGAATGTTGAAACAATACTAACCATCATCATCATTTTCATCCTTTTTTCGCTCTTTTAGTTCTCTCAATAATAACTTCTTTCAATAGCATTGCTTACATCTTCTACCATTTGAACCCATCTGACAGCTGGAAGTAGCATACAAAAAGGAACTGCGCGCTCCTGAAAAAGAATCACCCAAACAACCTCGCCGCCATGGCGTCTTCTCAATCACCTCACCTCACGAACATTCCTCAAGCCGTAAGAATAGCTGCCAGTATAGATCCCAACGTCGATGCCCAACTGAAGCAACAAGCGATAGACTATCTTACGAAAGTGAGAGAGCTCTGTCAAGAGACTTGGCAGGTGAGTCTGGCTTATCCCCTGTTCTTTCATATCGATATCTTTGCAAAATGATTTTAGCTGCTCTCGTGAGCAAGCTAGAAAAAGAGGGAACGCTAATACTTGCAATCATAGGACTGTTTGGCATTGTACCTCCAAGGTGCAGGTGCTGCTGGACCCTCTAACGCTGGCAAAGATGGAAAAGAAAAGCTGGAGACAGACTTGAGGATGTTCTGTGAGCAAGTGGTGGATACAGTTTTGACGCACAAGTGAGCTGGCTCTTCCACGCTGACCGTGAAATCATGCTAACGTTTCATGTCCTAGACCACAAGAGATGACTGTGGAAGCTCAACAAGCGACCTATAATGCGATCATTGCCTTTATAGATAATGAATATGTGCAAGGGCCTTGTGAAGGTGGTCAAGCATGTAAGGTCAAAGCAAGTAAACAGTGGGACCGAGCTGACATCAGCTGTAGTCCTTCGAAATAAACTTGCTTTTACAATAGCACACCTCTTTCTAGACGTGTACCCTATCACTATTCCCTCGTTCCTTCAGCCCCTTTTTGCTCTCTTCACGCCGTCAGATCCGTCCTCCTCGACCCCGATAAACCTTCACCCCACACTTCTTACCGTACGTGTGCTTTCAGAAATAGCGCAAGAAATTCACGATACGACCATCCGAAGCGCACGTCCGTATTCCAAAAACAGACAAGAACGAGATGGGGTAGTCAGGGATGTCATCAGATCTAGTGGAGATGAGCAACTAGCTATAGATGGGATGTTGGGCTTCATAGAACGAGGTTTAAATACTCTGGATCAGGGTGGAGATGAAAAGTGGTTAGAAGCGGTTGAGGCTACTCTTAAAACTATGGCTACCTGGACTCGTGAGTGGCCAGTTTGTATGAGTGATATACCTTGCTGAGTATATCGTAGCTTGGGTGGATCTCGCTGTCAGTCTCAGCCCTAAATCGCTTTCCCTTTACCATCGAATACTGCAATCCCGTCACATAACTCTTCGTACTGCCTCTGCAAACATCATCAAAACCTTCGCTGCCAAAGGAATACAAGATCCACAAGCACGGTTGGAAGTACTCAAGGTTCTCAACGTTGTTTCGTTGGTAGATCCATTGGAATCCGAAACAAGAGGTGTAAAGGATAATGAGGCAGTCATTGCTTTCAGAGCTGCCATAGGGGGGATTTTAGCAACTTTCGGGACGGAAGCCATCGCTTTCACTGAGAACGTGAGTGTACGCGCGATCATGACGTACCTAATGATGCTGTAGACCGACATTCCGGAACCTTTGCGTAACGAAGCAGAAGAAATAATGAATCACGCTCTTCCCCTCCTACTTCGATTCTTAAGTGACCGCCAGTATGAAGTACCCATTTCAGTTGCCCCTTTCGCTTCAGACCTGCTTCGAGTGGTAAGTTGTGCTCACTTGCGTGTCCGCTAATACTGACTATCGCTCAGTACAAACGAATTTACAAACCTCCCCTCGCCCCTCCACCTGTCAAAGGGCAACCACCACCTGCAGTACAATCTCCTCCACCTCCGCTCTCCCCAGAACGACGTCAATTCTTAGCCTCTATGTTGGATATCCTTATAAGACAGCTGGCGTGGCCTGAAGAAGCAGAATGGGAAGCCCCCGGGAATGAGGAGGATTCAGACGATGAGATGGCTCTCTTCCGTTCTTTCCGGGTGGTAAGCGCTCATCTGGTGTCAAGAGTCCCGCTAACACCTCTTTAGTACTGCCGATCTTACATCGAATCTATCGCTCAGATAGAAAAGGCTTTACACACCGAGGTGGTTGCAAGAATTGTCGTGGCTACATTAGATGCCTTCCAGGCCGGTGGACCTTCCGCTGTTCCTTGGCAACAGGCCGAATTGGCATTACACCTCATTTACACATTTGGAGAATTGTCAAAAAGTGAGTTTACCTCACTCAGGTCAAGCTGACCACGTAGACAATACCCGAGCAGGGTTTTACAATTTACCTCCCGAAGTTGCTACCAAAGCCGCCAGGGATAAAGTTTATCGTGCGAACGCCAATAAGGCTTATAACGAGTCTGCCATGTCAAGTGGCCGTACGACACCCACTATGAGCGAAGGTGATTTCTCACAGCCGACAATCGATGGCAATTATGGAAATGCCAGAGAAAACTTTGATTACGACCAGTATCCGCTTTCCCCGCTTGGGGAGTTACTCAAGCGTTGCATGGCATCCGGAATCTCGTCTTACCCCCATCCTAGTGTCACTTTGCAATACTTCGAGATATCAGTACGATATGTTGAGTTTTGGAGGTATAAGCGAGAAACTGTCCCGCCTATGTTTGAGGCAATCCTGGATGCCAGGTTAGTCATGCTTCTCCACTATTCTCAGGTCTCTTGCTGACTGAGGCACAGAGGTGTACATCATCCTGATGAGTGGGTCCGACGACGATGTTTCTATCTCTTCCAGAAGCTGTGTAAGGACTGCCGAAGCGACTCTGTCAACGAGATCGTATCACCGATCTTGGACAGCATCAAGGTAAGTCAGTTCTGCCTAGTCCATTGCTGACATGTATCACAGGATCTTTTGGTCATTAACGCTGAACTCCCAGCTGCTGACTCACCTGACGAGAGTCCGCTCACGAAGGCAACAACCGGGAAAACCTATGCTGCAGACCAATTATACCTTTTCGAGGGTGCAGGTTTCTTAATATTCTTCACCAAGTCAGATCCTAACAAGCAGATGTCATTGTTGGAAGCAGTTGCTGGACCTCTCATGAGTGGTATGGCTTCTGGAGTCGAAAGTTATCGTGCAGATCCCAATGATCTTCAAGCAGTTCTTCGAGTCCATAATCACCTCATGGCTCT
This sequence comes from Kwoniella shivajii, assembly GCF_035658355.1. Taxonomy (NCBI): domain Eukaryota; kingdom Fungi; phylum Basidiomycota; class Tremellomycetes; order Tremellales; family Cryptococcaceae; genus Kwoniella; species Kwoniella shivajii. The sequence goes on from NC_085916.1 coordinate 958,874, forward strand.
TGGCCATTTCGCTAAAGGCTTTCATACAATTACCGACAATCAAGTGGAAACATTGCCATACACTCCACCTTTCAAACAGATGACCGAAGCATTGCTGCAAGCTCTAGATGCGGTCAAAACTCAGAGAGTGGTGCGGGATGCTGTACGTTATGTAACTCTTCTGCAACTGCTCGTTGCTGACTGTTTGTAGGCTCGATTTGCTTTCGCGCAATTCGTCAATGCCATCGGTACAACGGTCGCCGAGCTTGTTCCGCGTTTCGTCTCCGTCGTGGTCACGGAGTATGAGTCATCCGAATTGGTCGACTTTATGCTTTTCCTGGGGCTGTTGATGCATCGTCTCAAGGTAAGCTTGGCGTGTATAACATCTTTGCTGATCTGTCACAGAAAAATACCTTCGAGACCATGGATATGCTACTCCTCCCCCTCCTCTCGCGAATTTTCGCCATCTTGCAACAACCGATCACTGGCACAGATGAAGCTCAGACACACTCTCGCCTCAAAGATGCCTACCTTACCTTCTTCACCGCATTAATGAACGCCAATCTCGACGGAGTCTTCATCACAGAACGGAACAAGCCGGAATTTGAGAACCTCCTAACCACACTCTTAGGGTTAACGCAAGACTGCTCGGATCCAGGATCGCAGCGATTTGCTTTCGGTTTCTTCGCTCGGAGTGTTATCGCTTGGGGTACTTCTCCGGAAGCAGCAGCTCGACCGTCGGTCTTTGCTGACAGCGCTCTCTCTGCTATGAGTAAGGCGGTAGCCAACGGTTCAGCCGCTGCTACTAATCAGCATGCGATTGCCAAGGAGGAGAGGGCTAAACAAGCTCTACCTGGATATGAAAACTTCATCTATCAGAGATTATTGCCCGCATGTTTCGAAGTCCCAGCCAGAAAAGAGTTCAACATCCGAGGAAGCGGCTTGGTAAGTCTGTTCAAGCTCTCATTGTAATCGTGACTGATGTTGTTGTAGACCCTCTTTGAGATGGCAGGGCTGGTTCGCAGTACCGTTCAAGCTCGTGGTCAAGAAGCGATTGACTTCATGCTCAACGATTTACTTCCTCGGTTAGGTTGTCCCTCCGAAATTGCCAACCAGTTTGTCAACAGCTTGAAGACGCAGCAGGCAAAAGACTTTAGAAAGACGTACACCGACTTTGTCAAGGCTATGAGAGGATGAGAAAAAAGAATAGATCAATTCGCATTGTAATGTCCAGTCACGACCCATAGTATTTTTCAAACAAATTGCATATATTTTAATCTTTCCAATTCCTATGATTTCCTTCTTACTCTTTATTTTCCATCATTTCCTGCGAAGCCTATTATACTATCAAACCCATGCATTACAAATCAACATGTGTATTATAAATCTTCTGGTGACTTACCTATCCACCGATAGGTCCAGCACCGCCAGTCTCTTCCTTCTTTGGTTCTTCACCTATCTTCTTTGTCTCTCTGACCTCTTGTCCGCTAACGTTCTCCTTTGATTTATCACCTGCACCTTTTTCTCCGCCCGCGTTCCCTACACTTCCTTTCTTTACTTCGGGATCGGTAGTACCGGAAGTTGTCCCAGGACCTTTACCTTGTCCATTGGGTTTAGGATCGGTTGATGAGGATGGTGTAGGAGTGTGGTTGTCTGCTTTTTCATCTTGTGGATCTCCGTAACCCGCTGTGGTAGCTCGGAACGCAGTGGAGTGAATGGTTCGAGCGATCGATACACTCCTTGAAAGAGGACGAAGAGGTCTAAGGGCGATTCTGAATGTCATTGTGGAGTGGGTTCGCTATACACAATCTATCAGTGTGGATCTTCACAGATCGAAACGGGGGCTAGAGGAATAACATACCTATTGGGTTACTTTATGTCAAGAGCTCAAAACATGTAATTGTATTGAGATTATATAGATATATACAAGTTCTTGAGCGTGCCAGATTGTGTCATCAGACCTCGCTCACCACATCCGTTGAATATCGTGAACGGCCTTTCTCTCAAATTATGACGGTATAGTGACGAATCGCAATTCACAAAATCAGATCGACGATCGCGCGGGAAATGACTGGTACGAGTAGTGAGTTCCGTTGGAGTTCGGCTATATCATCAACCCAAAAGACCATGCAAGCATCCCGTGCTGGGATCTGATCGTAACTTTTCTCGTTTAATCTGATAAAGAATCAGTCCAAAAGGACATGATGGATTTGACAATATATCGGATCAAGCAAATACAACGATATCACCTACTGGAATGAACAGGAAAGTACCAAAGTCCATCTCAAGGTTATCCTTTTTACCGTCATCTCTGCCCAGGAGAGCCATCGGGCCTACTTGCTCATGCAACATAGAACGGAGTCAAGCTCTGCAGCGTTTGGCCTTGAATGCATCCTGCTCTCATTTGACCATCGTTTCCCTCAGCCCAAGGGCTAGACTGTTTTCAACGACGGTACAGAGGAATGACGACAAGCTAGCACAGCCTCCAGCTCCAACAGACTTGCTGGAGCTGTATCGGGGTCTGGTAGCCTCAGGTAGGCTGAAATGGGATGACGAGCAAGTTAGATGCGTTATGAAGGTGAGTTGCTGGTATGCTGCCAACGAGCGGAAGGTTGAGATGTGGTAAACAGCTTCGACAACTTCTGTCAACGCTTGAAGACTACTCTCCACCTGTAGACCTGGTAGCGAAGCTTACTCCTTCTGCACCTTTCGTTGCTCAAGAAGTGAAAAGACAATCAAGCTGGCTAAAAGGGAAGGAGAGAATTGGCGACTATCTTGGAATAGAAGCCGGTCAAGGTGAAGAAGAAAGGAAACTTGTAAAAGTCTTGAGTGGAGAAGAAGAATTAGCCAATCTATCTACTCCCAAGGGAATATTGCTTACCGGTCCTCCAGGTGAGTATATCATTCCAATCAATTTCCGGGTGTTGACTTAGCAAAAATCCTAAAAGGTACCGGTAAATCATTACTGTTGTCGTTATTCTTTCAACTTCTTCCACTGCCCAAGCGCAGAGTACATTATCATGCGTTCACACTGTCCCTTTATCGACAAGTCTTCCTCGAAATGGAAAGAAGGAGGACCACGCCGTCGCCTTTAGATCAGATTACGAAAAACACCGAAAATATGGACATGGCAAGTAAGAAAGGATGGAAAGCAGTTTTCGCCAACGGGAGGTGGGATGAGGAGGGAAAAGAGAGGAGGACTTGGGCTAAAGAAGAGGGTATGGCGTTCATCAGTGAGTCGTTACATTGTAAAATCTTCCTTCATAATACTGTGGGCTGACATGTTCATACAACAGTCGCCAGGAAGATGATGCTAGATTATCATGTCCTATAGTGAGTTTACTATCACTGCTTCCATACCGACAGTGATTGACTCAGTCCTAGTTTTGACGAATTCCAATTGGTCGACGCTTCTTCGGCAGCATTGATCCGAGATGTCCTCTCGTGGTACTGGCGATTGGGTGGTGTTGTTGTAGCCTGCTCAAATCGGGTACCTGAAGACTTATATCATCATGGTGTCCAACGGGATCGGATGATCGGATTCCTTGATGCTTTAAAGAGTAGATGTGAGGTTGTCCAAGTAGACGGTGGCATAGATTGGCGTTCAGGCTCTCACGAAGAAGCAGAGAACAAAATCAAAAGGTGGTATGGCGAAACCGATAAAGGGTTTGATAATGCCTGGCGGGAAGCAGTCGGTGATCAAGAATGTGCGTCGTTCGATCATCTTATACTGTAATTTATAGCTAATGCCATTGTCAGCCGGTCCCAAGTATATGTCGGTATACGGCAGGAAGGTCATTGTTCCAGCAGCTGCGGGCAAATCGTGCCGTTTCACTTTTGCTGACTTGTGCGAGGAGGTTAGTACAAGTGCCGGATCACGCGATGGTCTGTATAATGTAACCTGACCGTGGTCGTTCCGTTCAGGCTTTGGGTCCAGCGGACTATCTGACTTTGGCATCAATTTATTCGACTATTTTCATCGATGAGGTACCAATACTGTATCTGAAATTCAAAAATGAAGCTCGTCGATTGATTAACCTCGTGGACGCACTGTGTGAGTATATGTTAAGACTGCCTCCAGCAACGTTTTCGCTCAACGTGTTCAACATAAATAGACGAGTCACGATGTCAAATACATGTAAGATCATCTGCCACATCATCCACCCTGTTTTTCCCCGATGCACTTGAATTAAGAGAGTCCGAGGTGGATGATATGACGAACGAGAGAATCATGGCTGCGGAATCACTTTCTGAAACAGTTTCGGCGCCTTATCGACCTAATACCAGTTTGTATAACGCCACAACACCTACGCAGAGGGAAAAGGAGAAACTAGAAGACAAACGAAAAGCCAATTCTTTTAGTGTTCTTGGAATTTGGACAGGAGAAGATGAAAAATTCGCTTATGTACGTTTACCTATCGTCCTCTTAGTCGACAGTCGCTGACGCTGTATTGCAGAAACGAGCAGTATCCAGACTTGTCGAGATGACCACCTCTTCCACATATGCTGCTGAGGATTGGCTTCCTCTCGATAACGAAGCACGGACTTGGGAGGCTTCAACGAATCCAACAACCTCGTTCAAGTTTTCCAGGCCTCGATCAGGGGCTTCACTTTCACCCTTCCTCGGCAAAGTATCAGACGACCTAGCAGTAGAAGCAGGCTACTCACGTCCGGGTAGAATGACACCCGATGAAGCTCAAGAGAGAAAGTCAGCGCCTGTCATCAAGGAACAGCATATGTGGGGAGTAGCTGACGAATGGGGAGAAAAAGCTGGCCATTGGGGTAAAGGAGTGAAAGCCAATGACCCGAAGCGAAGGAATAAGCCCGAGTGAGAGCGATCATTCAAGATTATGTACACTCTTGCATGATTTGTTTTAATATACATAATGAATTAACGCTTATCGTTCAGACAAATTACTTGAAAACCTTTAATGCTCATATGTTCGTTGTTCCGTCATTTTCTCTCCTGTCATTCGGCCATCTCCCCTACTGCGATCCGTTTAGCGTACCAAAAGCTTTGGAAGCAGGAACGAGGACCTTCTTGAAGCTGTCCCTCTCGACCCATTCCTCCCAAAACTTCCTCATTTTAGGACCAAAGGTATAACCTCCCATATAAGGAGAAATCGATTCCAAGCCAGCGGCATTTGCGGTACCACCAGCGACATGTACAATTCGCGTGAGCCAAGAAATACAATGAAGATCGGCGAGTGACTGTCATACAAATTAGTTGGAAACGGCATACCGAGCAAGTCAATTCAAACGGCTTACCACTTGGTCGCCAAGAACATAAGGTCCTTTGAATAATGATTCCAGCTCGTTCATGGTGTCGAGAAGGTTTCTAGTCCACGATTCCCTACTGACGCCGAAGAATTGCTGCTGTCTCTCCATGTCTCCCTTTCCGTGATAGATTTCCCAGATTTGTTCATTGGAATTGATTTTCTCCTCCAAGAATTTTACTGTCTTTTGCTCCCACGACATCGTGCCTTCCTTTGGGGCGATAGCGGAATCGGCAACGGCTTGCTTGGCTTCTTTAAGGTAACCTTGGAGAGCTTCTCGGCGAAGGTTGAGGGCTTTGCCTTGAGGTCCAGCGACTTTTTCTTTCAATTCTGCCTCATTTCGAGCAGAAAGTGCGAGGAAGTTGGGATCAACAGTGTACGTGTGAATGAGGTTGATGATCGAATCAGAGATACCTTTGCCTGTGTGCCTTTGTCATTCAAATGGACGGATCAAGACTGTTATTCCACGACTCACCTTCAATTGTGGCAGGAGCGAGTGTTGGAGCAGGTTTGTCTTGGTGCTGCACATGACCAGTGCTGGAGCTCCTAGCATGGTCGAGGAAGTCGCAGATAGACTAAATGTTTAGTTTAAGCGATATTCCATCAGAATATTGAAGGCAGGTGCGAGTCATACTTACTATGGTATCTCTGAGAGAGCGGTATCGTGTATCGACATCTGCACCGGTGGTCTCAAGAGTAGGTACGACGAGAGTGGGCACGGTACCTGTAAATAGGTCAGCCAATGGGTATTTCATTATTTCACGACAGTACATACCATTCATGTTGATCCTAACAACCCAAGCCAATCCATCAGTACGTCATACTCAGTAAAGTACACAAGGTTGAAGCTGGAGCTTACTTGAGATAAGATGGAGAGAAGTTCTGCATTCAATATAAGTACGAATATTTCACGACTGATATGATGAAATACGACTCACTTCTCCTTTGGCTGGAGTGAAGGCGAAGCTTAAATCAATACTAAATTTTCGTTCCGCCACCACAATGGGACTCACATATGTTGACATATCTGACAATATACTCATCCTCAGAGTAGCCTTTCTCGAACAGACACAAAAGAGGTACTGTAGACCAGACAGAAGTCGGCCAACTATGTTTAGCAGAGTTTAAATTAGCACATTACACCAAGTGAGAAATCGGGATGTGCAAAACACCACGAGTTGACTGACGAGTAGAGGATTGCCTTTGGTACTGAGTCGTGTGTGTTGGTCATCTTGTCTGTTTGGGTATCTATGCTTCTGAGGTGATCACCAAACGGTTGGGTATGTGGATGTATGGTATGAGATGAAAGGTGGTCAATTGATGTAGCATAGATGAGAAGGGGTATCAGGTCCAGCTTACTACTAGTACAGTTCAAACAGATACTGTGAGGTTATGACGTATATTCCAATTGGGCAACCGTGGGAAGATAACCGGGATAATCATATCTTTCGCTCGGAAGCAAATCACTGAATTAGCCGGTAAAGCATCCCTGTCACGTGGTCTGGTATCGCAGCCTCGGTCATGTCCGCCCCTTTACACCCGTACCCGCATGGTGTGTTATTGTAAAGTTAATTTAATATATTATTGACAATGCAAATTGATCTGACAAAAAACGTACTCTGCTGTTATCTCTATCTGCGACGGCGGGCAGTAGTAGGCAACAGTACAGAAAGGTATCCTTATCGATTCATCGCACTCATCTCTCAGTGGACTGACTACGCCACTTGTCAATTCGCTTTGCACCTCAAGGCTTACCAAAGGGCAAAAAGTAAGATCAGGAAGGAATCAGGACAAATTAGATATTTGGCGATTTTCGTTTTAAGAAGAAAATACCCCCAGCCATGTCACAGCTCATCCCGATCATCGCTACCGTGTTCATCCCTTTGACGTCCTTGACATCGTTTACTATCTACCTCTCCACACATCCAACATCACCAGCTCGTGCGCTCTTTCAGAAATCGATAGCTCTACCTACCCACAACGGTGAGGGTCTTGATGGAGAACTGGAAAATGTCGAAAAAGATCCTTTCGATATTCAAGATCCCATAGTCTGTCAAGATGGTACCGCAGTCGAGCCTGAACGCTTTTGGACGTCGATGTGGAGACGCAAGCTAGCAGTGTTTATGTTGATGATTCCGCCATTAGTCTGCAACATTCTGCTGTTGGTTTTCACCATCTTGTCTAAAATCCCTGATGAAGAGGAGAGAACCCGAGCTATCCTTCTTCCCTCACTGCTACTACCGTCTCAAGCCGTAACTCTGCTCATCGCTTTCTGGCACCTATCGCAACACACAACGGAACCTCATTGGACGACCACCATACATCTTGCTGTTGATATCTTCATGCAGTTTTTGATTCTCGCATGTTTGGCTCTCCTCCCATCGACACCCTTTCCTTCGGCTCCATCTGCGATTTCTGCCTGGTTCGTTCAGGCTGATATCTTCAGACTTCCAGAATTCAAACCAATTGATATATTGAAAATCGTACTGCCGATCCTCTACGCAGCCCCTCTCTTAGCAATCCTCTCGATCCGTCGAGGGCCCCCTTTGTACCTACCTCTTGAAGCGTTATATCCTGCCAAAATCATCAATGCTGTTCCAGCTGGTACCGATTCTCTTGACTCATCCAAGGCCAACGTCAGTGCTGAAGTACAAGCAAATGTGCCAGAATGGCTCTTATTTGGATACGCAACACCTGTCATAAGAAAGGGATACGTCTCAGAGAGCCTGGATGTCTGGGATCTTCCTATCTTGCCTAAAGGGCTCCGTGAGTGTGTACTTTACTATATGACCTACCGGTTCTGACTGCCACCTAAAGGTGCTCTGTATAATTACAAACACATGAAAGTAATATACGGCCGATCAAGAGGACGTCTCGGTAGAATGGAGGGATTCAATCTGCTGTGGAAAGTAGGGAAAGCCAACTCAACTTTGCTCGTGGCTCGTAAGTCGTCTTTCTCCACTTTGACCCTGGCAGAGAATGAACTTAGTCCTTTCACAGAAACTTCGATTGCCATCGTTACCGCTTTCGGCTACTACCTTCCCCACTACATCCTCTTGAAATTCGTTGAGTATCTCGAAAACGATCCGTCCCGTTCCGCACCAGCGTGGGGATGGCTTCTCTGTTTCGGCCTCTTCATGTCTAATGCTATCATGTATATTGCTACCGGAGTGACCTGGTCGATCAGTTCCACCTATCTTCAAGGACGAATTAAGTTACAGCTCAACACCCTCCTCTTCAGTAAGACTCTGAGGAAGAAAGACATAGCAGCTGCTGGAGACGATAAGGGACATGTCGGTGACGTAAAAGCGGAAGCAGTCAAGGATCAACAGAAAAAAGATGCCGGCGAAGAGGAGAATGAAGACGAAGAAGCTGTCACTTCTAAAACGCAGATCATGGTGAGGGCTTTCTTCACGTTCGAAAGAGATCCAACTAATGACGGCGTCTAGACATTATTCACTGTTGATGTCGATCGAGTCACTGATTTCGTTTTCCACCGTGAGTATCCCGATAGTAGGCGGTGAAACATGCTAAAATTTTGCTCTTTACACCATGCAGTCTTCGCGATCGTAGACTCTCCGGTAGAAATTCTGGTGTGAGTTTCCTGACTAGGTCTTGCAGTGCATGGGTTGACGGTCCCCCTAGTGCTAGCGTTTTCGTTTTTAAGCTACTAGGCGTGTCAGCTCTTTACGGTCTTCTAGCTGCTATCTGTGAGTGATTCGGACCTTATCTGGCAGCTCTGCTGATCAGTCATTAGTATCCCTACCCCTCAACCACTTTGCATCAAAAATTGTGGTTCGAGCGCAGGAGAATCTAATGAAAACGCGAGATCAACGTACTGCCTTGATGAACGAGATCTTACAGGGAATCCGAATGCTGAAATTTATGGCATGGGAACGATCATTTGAATCACGAATTCAATCCATCAGAAAGAACGAATTATCATGGCAAGCTCGGAACTACCAAATCGAGGTCCTCTTCAATTGTAAGTCTGGCGCTAGCTCCTCGGTATGGTACTGGCTGATCGTGTTAGATAGGTATATGGGCCTTAACTCCTGTTTTAGTGACTGTGGTTTCTTTTCTGGTGAATCTACACGCTCAATGATGAGGATTGCAACACTACTTACCAAGTTGTATAGCATTACACCCTTGTGCGAGGTCAACGTCTCACACCTTCCACTGCATTCACCGCCGTCGCTGTTTTCGCTGAATTGCGATATGCTTTAAACGCGTTGCCGGAAACATTTATTCAGGCTTTGCAAGGTGAGCTGCCATTGCTCTATAGCCTTTGATATCGTATTTGCACCATTTCGCTAATTGCCACATAGGTTTTGTCTCATGTCGTCGTATTGAGAAATACCTTTCGTTGGACGAGATTGCGCCGATTGAAGAGAACGATGGGAAGGGAGATATAGTTTTGCAATCAGCCACATTCACCTGGCCAAGGGATGATTCTGCTTCTGCTTCGACAAATGATGGTAACGCCCGATCGACGGCTACAACGCCCAAAAACGCATTCACCCTCGCTGATTTATCACTTCGATTCCCTCACGGAAAACTTTCCCTCATCTGTGGCAGACTTGGTGAGTGACGTCAAGCTTAGCGGTCCGCTAAGCTAAATGGATATTAGGTTCTGGTAAATCCCTCCTTCTTGCTGGCCTGCTCGGCGAATCCGACCTTTTGGCTGGGCAAGTTGTGTGCCCTCGATCACTGCCTGACTCCATGACGAATCCAGACGAGAAGATTTCTGATCAAGAATGGATTGTGCCCAATATGGTTGCGTTTGTTCCTCAGCAGGCGTGGCTACAGAACGCCTCTATTAAAGACAATATAGTGTTTTCGTCCCCATGGAATCCACAACGATATCAACAGGTCATCGAAACATGTTCCTTAATCACGGATCTGGAGATACTCGAAGATGGCGATCAGACGTGCGTGTGAACGGCCAAACATTATGTACTGTAGCTGATCCTCTCCGCAGCGAAATAGGTGAAAAGGGACTTAATCTTAGTGGTGGTCAAAAAGCACGAGGTGAATATAAAATGATTTTTGGTATACTTGGAGCTGATACATGTCTCGCAGTATCGCTCGCAAGAGCTGTGTACAGTCGTGCTGGAGTACTGCTTTTGGATGATGGTACGCATTTCGCTCCCTACAGTGACGTCTTCTGATTATATGCAGTCTTGAGCGCCGTGGATGCGCATACCGCTCATGCTCTCATGGCCAATTGTATCCAAGGACGAATCCTGGAGGGAAGAACAGTCCTCCTTGTCTCGCATCACACTGCCTTGGTGTCACCTGGTGCTGCGTATATTGTAGCACTCGAGAATGTGAGTGCAGATTTCATACGGACTAGGCTAATTGTCTTCAGGGTGACGTCAAATTCTCGGGCACTCGGAACGACTTTGTCGCCTCTGGATTGATGGACAAATTAGATGAGGAAGATACAAAAGCTAGAGCTATCGACGGCGACAAAAAGGAAGAGAAAACGGTAGAGGAAAGCACTGTTAAACCATCTCACAAAAGTGTCGTCAGCTTGAGTGGAGCGGCTGGGTCGGAGCCTGGGTCAGAGACAAGCTCCCTTGCACCGGAGGATGAGACGACACTGGTCAACTCAACTGATGATGTGAAACAAAAGACGCCTCGGAAGCTCATTGAAGATGAGAAACGAGCCCGAGGTAGAATTGCTTGGGCCGTCTGGAAGACTTACTTTAGCGTGAGATTATGCTTTACTGTATCGCGGAATTCTCACTGACCAACCATTGCGATGCAGGCCTTGGGTGGACCTGTATGGTGTGAGTGACAATCGATTTGGAAGTCGCCAGAAGCAGTCATTGATGCTTTGATTCAGGGATTTTCTTCATTGTGTCCTTGGCTATGGCAATGTTTGTGCCTGTCGCCGAGAAAGGGTGGCTCGAGTAAGTTCAACAGTACAGGTATTGTTTTCATTGACTGATATCCCTGACAGGTTCTGGACCGGCTCAAACCTCTCTCCGTCACAGGGCGGTCATAGTACCCAATTCTATGTGGTCGGGTACGCAGCAGTAAGTGGTTTATGATATGTGGTGCACATTCGAGACTGACATTGTTGCAGATAACCATTATAGGAGTATTTGCAGCAAACATACAGTATGCTATCATCTATTTAGGCTCTCTTCAAGCAAGTGGAAAGATACATAACGGTATGTGACATCAGTCAAAAGCCGGACCATCTCTGACGAGCACATTAGCCATGCTCGAATCCGTCTTGTTCTCCACCTTACGGTTCCATGACACCACTAGCAGAGGCCGATTGTTGAACCGATTTGGCAAAGACATCGAAGGTTTGGACTCTAGTACTGCAGATAATCGTAAGTCGTTGTTCAGCGGTCAGATTGACAACACTAATCTACATGCAGTTGTTCGAAGCATGGCATATGGATTAAATGTAATGGTCACCTTTGTCTCCATCACCTACGTTGGAGGAATTCCTTTCATCATCGTTGGAGGGTAAGTGAGGAATCTTTCCCGCTGTGTATACGCTGTTCTGACATGGCTTTCAGAGTTATTGTGGCGATTTACTACCAAGCAGGTTCCATATACGGCCAAACATCCCGAGACATGAGGCGACTGGACTCGGTCACTCGATCTCCTTTGTACTCGCTATTCGGTGAAACAGTTTCCGGTGTTGCCGTTCTTCGAGCTTTCGGTGCCAGTAAGTGAAAGTCGTTCAGTCCGTGAAACATACTTAATCTTGCCTTCAGGCACTATCTCCCTCAAACATATGATGAGGCTTGCCGATACCAATCTCTTGGCTTTCGCGTGGTCATGGTGAGTTACTCGAGCTCTGCAACCTAAGGCGCAATGCTGATTCTACGTCTCAGGACCGTCAACCGATGGCTATCAGGTGAGTGAACCCCTCAAACTTTGACTCCTGCTTCTGACTCGATCTTCATAGCGCGATTCAATCTTCTTTCATCGGCCCTGGTCGGATTCACTGCAATTGCTGTCTTGATAGCGCCTGGCGTAGATGCTGCGATGGCCGGGTTCGCCCTGGCCTTCGCCGGTACAATCAGCCATGATCTGCTGTTTGTTGTACGACGATTTGTTCAGCTGGAACAGAGCATGGTCGCAATCGAACGATTGAAGGAGTGCGTATACCAGACAGTGAGGGTCACTTCTATCATCCGCTGACATTTTCATTGCAGGTTTACAGAACTCAAACGTGAAGCTGCCGAATTCATAGATCCAAGGCCACCCGCGTCATGGCCGAACTCGGGCGCGATCTCCGTCGAGAAGCTGATTATCCGTTACGCTGTAAGTACACGTTCTAGTCCCTGGTCAAGACTTACCGTCATTATACAGCCCGATCTACCCAATGTACTGCATAGTATTAGCTTCGAAGTCAGGCCCCGTGAGAAGATAGGTATCGTAGGTGCTACCGGTTGCGGTAAATCCACTCTGGCCTTGAGCTTTTTCCGGTTCGTTGAGGCTACTGAGGGTCGAATCGTAATCGATGGCATCGACATCTCCAAAATCGGGTTGACGGATCTCCGAAGTCGAGTTACCATTATTCCTCAAGATCCAACTATTTTATCTGGTACCCTAAGGTCGACTTTGGACGTCTTTGATGAGTACGATGATGCAGATATATATGCTGCTTTGAGAAGGGTACATCTCATACAAGAGAACGAGACGGAGCTTGCAGACGGTGCAGAAGATCATGATGAGGCTAGGAATAAGAACGTATTCAAAGACCTGTCCAACCCCGTTAGGTGGGTTGATATGGTTTCGAACATGTGTCAGTAGTACTAGCTGACGACTGTCGCAGCGAAGGAGGAGACAACTTCTCCAGTGGAGAGAAACAGCTTATATGGTGAGCGATTCGTCTCATATGGTGATATTCCACATGCTTACCGATCAACAATGCAGTATGGCTCGAGCGATCTTGAAACGTAACAAGGTCTTATTCATGGACGAAGCCACTGCTTCCATCGATTGTAGGTACTACTAACGTTTTCGAAAAGATGGTGTTCACTAATAAAATTGCCGACATAGATGAGACAGACGAACTCAGTAAGTCTTTTGATATGGTCAAATCCGATGAACTGACGCCCTGTTTCAGTTTCCAAAACTATTCGGGAGGAATTTTCCGATTCCACAATTTTGACGATTGCGCACCGTATACATACCATTGTAAGTCAGATTACTGTATGATTTCGTGAACGAGACTGATAATGGTGTGTTCAAAGATCGATTTCGATAAAGTCCTTGGTGTGTCATATTGATTGTCGATGATGCCGCTGTACTGATGATCTCCGTAGTTATGGATCAAGGCCGAATTGCCGAGTTTGCTAGCCCTGCTACTTTGCTTCGAGATCACAAATCCAAATTCTACTCGGTAAGCACGCTTCTGCTTTGACTGGTCCACTTAGGCTGACATAGGTTATAGCTGTGTAAAGCTACCGGTAGAACCGAATTCGCTAATCTCAAAACCTTGGCAATGGAGGCCGACAGGAAGAAGAGAAGATCTTGAGAGATATCTTGGAGGGATAATCTCCTGGAGATGACTATCATATAGACAATCATGCATTTCATGGATACCGTATTTTAATTTAAGCCTGGGCATTCTTCAACTTCTCGTACTCTGATTGCCAATCGTACTTGGGGTCATATCCAAGCATCTCCCTTGCTTTCTTGATACTAATACCTCCTTCTCTGGGATTGTCCGTCTCGGGTTCCCATTTGGTGTTGGGGAAAACTTTCTTCATCAACTCGGCGGTAGGTACTCGGAAGGCGTTATCGGCATTTGCGATGTTGAATACATGCGCGCCCTTAAGAGAAGACTCTATAGCCAAACGGAATGCTTGAGCGCAATCACGCGCATCGATATAGCAGAATCCGCTAAAGATAAAGTTATCAGTAACGTTTCGTCACCGATCTGACAAGTATATACTCACTTCCATGCTCTGGTCCATGGGTCATTTTGCCAATCCTCAAAAGTGATGTATTGTTCCGGGCTCATGACGTTACTCAATCTGATGCTTATGATCTTGGCTTCGGGATTCCATCGAGTGAACTGTTCTCCCATTTTTTCACCGAGAAGCTTGGCGAGGGAGTAGCTGGATTCCGGGCGTTGTGCGTCTTCACGGATAGGCAAGGTTTCAGGAATATGAGGGAAGAAAGGAATACCGAATACGGTCTCTGAAGAAGCGACAGCGACGTTTGTAATGCCCAGCACTCGTGCAGCCTCCAGAATATTGTATGTCTGACAGATATTGGTGTGGAAAATGACATGATTGGGCTGATGATTCGAGTATAAGCGATTACGACTTCGCGAAACATAAAGGCTACTTCAAGAATACTTACAGCTCGAGACGGCGATGGTATGGCAGCGAGATGAATGACAGCGTCAACACCTTTGTAACCCGAATCTAAATCCGACAGAGCCGCTATAACCTGTCCGTAATCCTTCAAATCAACTTGAACACACTTGGCGAATTTGACCTCTGTTGGAGCAGGTGGCGTGAGGTCCACTACAGTTGATCTTTATCAGCAGCTCATCGCAACCGAAGGGACTCGTACTTACAGTTCCAGACCTCCCATCCGTGCTCAACCATCTCCCGTATCATCCATCGACCCAGCTTACCGGAACCGCCTGTGACGACGACCCGTTTCTTGGCTTCAGGGGCTGGTTTGGAAGGGTCTTGGAGTCGTCGCTCGGAAAGAGCAGCCGTCGAAGTGAATGATGATTGAGCCATTTTGTATCGCCTTGGATCCTGAGTGAAAGATTCCAAACATGAGGGGAACATCTGTGAAGAAAAGGGTATTTATATAATACGGAATATCAGTGGAGGCATGTGGAGGAGAGTGACATACACCGATCTACCGGGCCGTTTGACGCCGGAATAATAATGAGCCGGATTCCCATCAATCTTGGATTGTCCGTTCAGATGCATGCACATACATTTATTCATTACGAGAAGCAGACTCAGTCATATACACAAGGCCATTTGCGTCATAGATAGCTCTATCTCAACTGCCGGTCAATCCTGACAAGGTATCGCTTCCAATGATTGACTTCAAAGAATAATCAGTCAAATATTAAGGGACGCGGCTCGCGAAGCACGTACCTCGATGTCAGATGCAGTGATAGGACATTCAAAGCTGGCGCTGTTACTGATAGTCGGGCTTACAGTGACACCGAGTATCTGTAGCGTGATTGATCAGCACTTGTGTGAGATGATCTCCGCATGTCAAAGTACTCGCCTTAAGCTTGAGGTAAAGATCATAATCCACCGTAATATCGCTCACAGCTCCTCCTGAGATACCACATTTGCCTGCGGATGTCAGCGTTGAGCAAACGTGCGAGAAACTCACTGATTAAATCTTTCAAGATAACTTGATTGGGATCTTTGGCCAGGGTATAGCTGACTATCAGCGAATGATCCACAGTAGAACACTTACTTCAGACTGAAGGGGAAATCGAACGTGGACTTCTTATACCCTTCAAAGTCAACGTTGTATAAGGTTCCACCTCCAAAGGTATTGGTATTATTTCCAGGATACCTTGCTGTAGCTGTGATTTGCTTGAAATCGGCACTGAACCAGTTAGGGTTCGCAACGCTATTCATTGGCATCAGTATTTCATGTAATTATCCGCGAATTCGCAACAGCTCACCTGATACTTAGATCAAAGCTCAGCGTGAGCCCACCACTTGTCAACGATACGGGGGAGGTCCCAACGTTGACGCTGTTGAGCGCGAAGCTCGGTGGACGAACGTACTGCATGTCAGAGATATCCAACGACAGCCATAACTCACAAGCAGGATAGCAAGAACAATGCTAACTATCAATATAATTGCGATCGTCACAGTACAGCAAAATAATCTAAGGGAGGTTCTTACGCCACCACCCTGCGTTCATTCAGCTCCCAGCTCTTCAATGACCACTCACCCTCGACCATTGTTTACCCCTTTCATCTTTCCTCCACATCCTGAGAATACCTGTGCTCCTCGGAGGCGGCCCCATTTCAGCGATGGAACGAGGAGGCTGTCTCAGCCCTGATCTACCTGGTTGTTGACGCTGCGTGTTCTCGAATTGACTGTCTTCAGCGATCTTCTCGGTACTGGCATTGTTGTTATAGTCGCCTGTGGAGGGATCTGCTGGATACGAAGGATAGCGGAGTTCTTCACCATATGGGTTTGACTCGCCGTTGTAGTTGTACCCTTGGTTTTGAAAAGGAGGAGGCTGCTGACCGTCATCGTACTCGTTGTTATGATATCCCGACTGGCTATTGTATGGGTCGGCATACGATGCTCCCTGTTGGTGGGACATGTTGATCACTGATGTCGTTCGCACAGCAGTGTTTGGTAATCACCGAATGAGGGTAGATTTCGTGGGGGGATGGTCACAGTTGAGGGGCTGAATTTGGGATGTAAGCTAGGGTGATGAAAGGATGAAGCCAATATCCAAAGTGATGTAGCTTGATGTCGAAAGGATCATTTGTCATTCACTACACTGTACTTTTTATTTCCTCAATTGCTGTGTTTTCTGTTTTCGCACCTTTACTACGCGTCCAACCCATTAATCCACAAATGATAGTATTACGTAAACAGCGAGCACTTGCGCGTGCGGTCATCACCGAACAGGTATTTTAGTTTATGCCATGCCATAGTTGAATCTTCAATGTTGCTTTGATCAGGATCAATAGAAACTTCTACTCTTGTCACCCATAGCATAAGCGTTGCTAAGATAGAAATGTCGGGACCGCCTGAAGAAGCTCGGAGGAATCTAATTCTCGCAAAGCAACGTGAACGGGAAGCGGTATGTTTTATACACAGTCACTCCTGATCATGTGCCTGCTCGAGCTTACTCATACCAAGCTCTTTTAGGCTGAACACCTGCGTCAAAAAGAAGCTCTGTTAAAAGTGAGTATGCAGCCTCACCTACATATGGTTAGCCAACTGACTAGTTCTCCACAGGAGTCTGACAAAGACCACACGGTAGACCGATTTATTGGAGTGACTGAGAACCTCGATGAACGGCTGATCAAGACAACTGTTGGCCTGGTCACACTTTCAGAGTTTCAAAAGACCAAAGATGACCTTGAGGAACGACAAAGACAGCTGGCAGCTCAGGCTGCCATCGACAAAAAGTAAGGCTCTGATCTGCAGACATGTCATGACCTGCAATTAAGCTGATCAGAATACAGCGTGAAAGGGGCACCGAAACCGAAGAAGGTAAAAAAGAAAGAGAAATCAAAGTTGTCATTTGCAGACGACGAAGAAGAAGAAGCTGGTACTGGTGACAAGAGATCCAGAGAGGAAGGAGGTGCGTGTACAAATGTTTGATGTTGCTGACATTGCAGACGATGAGAACAACAAGAAGAAGTTCAGTAAAAACCCAACAGTCGACACTTCGTTCCTACCTGATCGACAGCGGGAGGAACGTGAACAGATTGAACGTGAACAGTTGAGAAAACAGTGGTTGGCACAACAGGAGAAAACGAAAGGGGAAACGATTGAAATTACTTATTCTTTCTGGGACGGTAGTGGCCATCGAAAGGCCGTAGAGGTGAGCAGTCATTGCTCACGATGAAGGCTCTCGCTGACTATTTGTTTCTAGTGCAAAAAAGGGGATGACATTGGCACCTTCCTAAACAAGTGCCGTCAACAATTTCCAGAGCTTCGAGGAACTAGTGTGGAAAATCTTATGTACATAAAAGTAGGTTCGACAGTTGCACCGATAAAACAGTCCACTTACTTATTTCACGCTCTCAGGAGGATCTGATAATCCCCCACGTGAGTTCGACGGAATGAGATCAAGGCTGGGCTAATTGTATCTGCAGCACTACACATTTTACGACTTCATCATCAATAAAGCCCGGGGAAAGTCTGGACCGCTGTTCAACTTCGATGTTCATGACGACGTGCGTCTGCTGGCAGATGCAACGGTAGAGAAAGATGAGGTGAGCAGTGTTTGCGCATATTTGTGCCTATACTGACACTCTTTAGTCACATGCTGGAAAAGTCGTGGAAAGATCGTGGTACAACAGATACAAGCATGTGAGTTCACTGGTAAGATTGCATTGCCGATGACTGCTAAATATCGTTGTTCAGATATTCCCCGCATCTCGTTGGGAAGTTTATGATCCTGACAAGGAATATGGCGCATATGTAAGTCTCTAATAATTGTTCCAGCTTGAAACATTGACCTTGAAATGGCTGACACAATCTCCAGCGGGTGGCATGAGGTGATGATGCACCGAAGATATTGTGGATGCAAGAGGTAGACATAGCTCCATCACATATATGCATACAATTTATGAACTAGACCTCTCTGTCACGTGACTGTTTCCCTGTGCCTGTGTTTTATTGCCACCTGAAAAACAAAAGATGCTCTAAAATACGTTCATCTTTGGGTAGAAATCTGATATCACTACACTTTTCACAAGTAGCTCAGTATATGGCAGACCGTTGCATCTGGAGACACTTTTCGCCCAGGAAGATTGGCTTATTGACCTGTCACAGTGCTTTCAGAATGCCTGTCGCGACTGCCCGAAGTCTCTCCCCATCCGAAGATATTCTTGTATTCAAACGCTTCAAATCCGATCACAATGTTGGTCACACTTCAAAGCTGACAGAGCAAGCGGAGCTCAATGTCGAGGAAGAATCTATCAACGCCTCTGTCGAGAGGTCGTCGGATGAGGCATTAGACGTTCGATCAGAAATCGAATTGGTGGAAGAGCAAATGAGCTTACCTGTTGAGTATCCTAGAGTATATGAAAAAGAGATAGATTATCGGGAAAAGCTAGTGCTGGCCCCTATGGTACGAACAGGTAGCTGTGAGTGACGGAATCTGACATGTTAAGGACTGGTAGCTGAATCTAACGTGTAGTGCCTATGGTTGGTGTAGTTCCTCGTCAGCAAATTACTATCAACTACTAACCAAAGATTAGCGATTGTTATCCCTTTATTACGGAGCTGGTCTCGTTTGGTCCCCTGAGGTAGTAGATAAAGCAATCATTGGTTCCGAACGGACTGTTGACCGTAAGCACAGTGTAAACCGCGCACAGCTGATAAACAGCCGAGACTGGTGTGATAACCTACCATAAAGGACAAGGTCCGATCTTTAGTACTCATCCGGTAGAGAAACCTTATCGTGAGTAAAAGGTTAAAGAGAGTACTGCTTATCTTCAGTCATTTTCCAGGTCGGATCTTCAGATCCAGAGCTTGCCGTCAAAGCGGCGCTGACAGTACAGCAAGATGTTTCGGGAATGTGAGTCGGCTTGGTCATGTTCTGAGCTGACTTTATAGCGATCTCAACTGCGGATGTCCTAAACCTTTTTCGTGAGTTTCACTTCCAGTGACACTGGCTAACGTGAAGAACGCATTCTGGTATGGGCGCCGCTTTACTTTCTACGCCGGACACTCTCCTCGATATCTTAAGGGCATTGCTCAAATCCATTTCTCTTCCTATCTCTTGCAAAATTCGCCTTCTCCCTACCCAACCCTCGACACTATTCCTTGTCTCCCGCATAATAAGGACTGGTATCCGCAACTTGACTGTCCACTGTCGGACGCGAGATATGAGACCCAAAGAGCGTGCTCTGTGGGAAAGGCTAGCAGACATCGTTGCCCTTGGACAAAATCGAGGCATTCCCGTCATCTGTAACGGTGACGGCGAGGGATGGAGTAATTGGGAAAAGATCAGAGCGGAAACAAGTAGGTCTGTTGTTTGCATCATTCAACTGACGTTCCACAGACGCCGACTCTGTCATGCTCGCTCGGGCTGCTGAACGTAATCCTTCTGTCTTCTTACCGACTGGGCCAAAGTGCAACGTAAATGAGGTCATCCCAAAACTCCTTTCCATTTCTCAGTATACCAAGAATCCATGGGGTAACACCAAATTCCTTTTGACGCAATTCAAGCCATCTTCACCACCTATTTCCAGCATGTCCAAGAAAGAGCGTCAGCAAGTATCCGAGGTGGTAATCAAAAGCAAAAGCATTGAGCAGGCAGCTGAAGGTCTCGGTGTTGTCTTGGAAGATGGGAAAACGCTCATTTGCGAAGTAGGTCAGTTATTGACAGACCGTATCAAGGGAAACACTAGCATATGGGAAGAAAGACAGGAGGCGGAAGAGAAGGGTGAAGTCATGGATGAGCCAATAGAGGGGGGAAAGGCAAGTGAGGTGGACGGCTTCGAGGTCGGAGTGGGAGAAGCCCAGTCGTCTGACATATAGTTACATGCACGATCACTGTATCATAGGAATCCAACGACTCCGTCCCTGATTTCGGGCTTGTATATCCCAAAGAAATTTGCTCCCATCCCTCAAAAGTGAAGCTCTATTATGCTTCGCTACATCGTGTAATGATTTGATTGAGGACTGAAAATCAGCGCTGAGCGTATTAAAGTTGACTCACGTAAAAGTCTGACACTCCGACGAAACAATCATTGGTCTCTTCCAGAATGTGATCCAGCCTCTCGATTGCTTCGACGAGATGTCGCGTGGCATCCTGAAGAAGCGTTTTTTCCTAATCAGAATCAGCAATTGTTTTATGTCAAGAGACGTACGTCTAGTTCATCCAAGAGTGACCTGTTTTCGACATAGTCTTCATAGCTGGGTAACAATCCGGTCGTGGCTTTTCTACCGTCAGGAAGATATAGCGACTTGAGGGAATGTTTGTGACGCAGATCAAATCTCGCTCTTGATGGACCGACCGCACGTTTACTCATCGGACAAAGGACAAACAGCTAATACTTTGTTAGCTTTGCTTATTGAACGCCCACTCACGATCTGGACTGCTGAAGCCATGGACGCCCATACTTTGGCCCATGACGATTGCCAGGTTGATGACAAAGGGCAGCAGATTGCTCTTTCTGAAGCTACTTGACTCATCCACCACCAAAGCTCTGTCTCGTCGAGCGGCGTTGCCATATCAAGATCAAGCGAAGCTAGATTCGACTCTATGAGGCAATCCAGACGTATAGCATGTAGCACCTGAGCGACGTCGGATAAGTCCTCGAACTTTGAGAGATACTGAGCCATTGCCGCTCGTTCTTGCCACGCTACAGACAGTGAGGAAAATAAACGCTTTTGTCGAGCTCTATTCGAAAGAAAAGCTGATAACGTCGAAGACATGTACTGCGGGTGGTAAGCGGAAGATTCACAACATATAGGCTCACCCCTGAGACGAGGTTTTTCCATACACTAATTTGTTGACAGGCCGCGGGTCCTAGCTCTGATGTGACTTCCCCAAAATCCCGCAAGATCGCCGGATTTTTACTACTCTCTCGATTTATTGTCGCAAGTGCCATGAGATCGTTTCCGTGCAAACCACCATCGAATAGTCGGTTGGACACCAGATCGAATCTTGACTGGCTTGATCAGCAATGTTATTAAGGGATGACTCACTTTGGCTATTGACCGCAGAAGGGGCAGACGTTCTACCCGCGACCACCCAAACCCACGAAAAAGACACTGATCATCAGTCTCACCATAAAACGATACTCACTCACATCCCATTGATTCCAAGTTCCGTCCTGTACTAGCGACTCAAGCGCGACCAGATCATCCAAGCCCGCAGATAGGACTTGCCATGCGGTACCGATCTCAATATGCTCAGTCGCGGGTAGGGGCATGCTCTGGCGAAGATGAGAAGGCATGGTAGGATCGAATGCTGCCTTAGCTGTATCTGACGATTGGGTCAGGACTTCGATGCCATCGAGCGCTACTCGCATAACTCTGAGCATTGAAAGACACGAATCCGATTGGTCTGAAATACTACCAAGGTAGTGAACCCAATTCTAAAGCTTCAGCGTTCCTTCTCTTGTCCTTTGAGACTCACCCTTCGGAAGACCAAACGTTTGATCAGCTGTTCACGCCATTTGGTCGATACTGAGCTGTGTCAGTACGCTTCAATCGCCATGAACGCATCACTCACTGTCACATTGCTCGCTCTCAAGCCACACAAGGGCTTCATCCGTGAGACTGACTACATCTTCAATTGGATCACTCATTCTTACGGCGACACCGTAATGATCTAACCAGCAATCTTCGCCGTCGTATACATGGTTTTTGGCAAACTCCGAGTAAGCGAGATCAATGGTCTTGCAGTAAAGTAGAACGTAGGATCGAAGTACCAGGTACATCAGGTAAGTCTGTTGTTCCTGCTGAGGATATCTCGAAGGTCCAGCGAGATGTTGGGGATTGTGGTAATATAAGCCGGTGTAAACGGATTGACACAGCGTTGCACCTCGATACCATGCCACCTGATGGACACACAATCGTACTCTGAGCTAGAAAAGCTTGTGATACATCTTGGAGCCGAGAGCTTACCTCCAGCGCCATCATTCTGTCCATGACCCAGCATACATCTTCGACGCATAAAGGCGCCTCGGGATCAAAGCGAACAGGTGACATAGCGGACTGAATGATCATCCCAGAATCCATCTTAGCATCCAACAGCTACAAGCAGGACATCAGCGATTAGTCTCAGATGGTTTGATGTCTGGACTCACCTGAATAGCGTTCATAGCATCCAGCATGGTGAGTTCTGCCGGTTTAATCATTCGTCCTGTAGCTAGTCCTGATGGAGCGATAAGCAAGGCCACGTGGAATGCGAACGATCTATATAAAGAGTATGTTTCACATACCTTGACAAGACTGGCTGAATAATAGTGTGATATCCTCCATAACGATGCCTCTACATACGCCTGTTTTCATCAAGACAGTAAAAGTATTAGAATGCGAAAGAGTACTTTCTTGTGCACGAGCTTGACCCAAAGAAGATGAATTGAAGTATGGGGGCCCACACACAACATGAGTCTTTTGATAAATTATGTAAGCAGCTGCTGGGATAAACAGACCACGTGACCGTCTCGCTGGTTTTGGGATTAAATGACCAAAATAACCCTTGTGATTTCAGAAGAATAATCACTGACCTTCTGGCAGCAATTTATATAACAAATGCAAACGATTCAACTCTCTGCACACCACCACCTCCTCTCCTTCCTCTTCCTTCTTCTTTCTTACCTGTTCGAGGACCATTTCCCTATTGATAACATCACCTCTTTTTCGTGTTATCGCTACTTAACGGCCTATTGACGTTCAAGCTACGAACAATTCATTCAAACCCTTTCAAAAAAGCTTATTATTCACAATGGAGAACCAAGCTACTTTCAAATTAGTTTTATGTGGTGACGGTGGTACCGTGAGTAGCTTTCGTCATAGGGAACATGTTCTCTTCTGGCTTCATCCCCGTACTTCCTTGAGGTTTTTGCTAACAGGACATCGTACAACTTGCAGGGTACGTCTCAGCTGTCTTGCGCCGTTGGCAAAATTTTCCAACGCACTGAAATACTGACGCGCATCTTTTTCATCAATTTCTTTGTCATGTAGGAAAGGTATGTTTACCATTTCATACGCACATCCTCGCCACCGAAATTATGATAATTGACTGCTTTGACGATAGACAACCTTTGTGAAGCGACATTTGACCGGTTAGTGCTGAGCTCGCCTTCACCATCACTTTTGTTCATCATGTGTGTGCTTCCGCTAACTTCCTCTGCAGGAGAGTTCGAGAAAAAGTATATTGGTGAGCTTCCTCTTTTCTGATCTATTACTTTTATAATCTGAGCATCTGTTCATCTAGCCACCCTTGGTGTTGAGGTCCACCCTCTTACCTTCCACACCAACTTCGGTACCATCTGCTTCAACGTTTGGGACACTGCAGGTCAAGAGAAGTTTGGTGGTCTTCGTGACGGGTACTATATCCAAGGTCAATGTGGTATCATCATGTTCGACGTCACTTCCCGTATCACCTACAAGAATGTTCCCAACTGGCACCGAGATCTCGAGCGTGTCTGTGAGAACATCCCAATCGTTCTTTGTGGTAACAAGGTCGATGTCAAGGTTAGTTGCAACATTCCATCGCATGGAACGGATCCAGGATTGTTCTGACATCCGATATTCTGATAGGAAAGAAAAGTAAAAACCGGAAACGTGACCTTCCACCGAAAGAGTGAGTCAATACATCCTTTGCGGCGACGACGTCGCTGCTAAATGCCAGCCTAAACAGCAAGGCAAACGACTGATGTGCATAGTTGTTTGCTGACAACACAAATGACTTGCTTATAATAGAGAATCTCCAATACTTTGAGATTTCAGCCAAATCTAATGTGAGTACGACGAAGGCTGCTGTTTTAAATACATTGCATACTTATAAGTTTGACTCTGCACAGTACAACTTCGAGAAGCCTTTCCTCTGGCTTGCGCGAAAATTGGTCGGGTGAGTAGTCTCTTATCCTTCAACGTTACAGGTTGATCGATTTCTGATCATTGATTCTCCATATCTAGCAACCAATCTCTTGAGTTTGTCGCTGCTCCCGCTCTCGCACCCCCAGAGGTTCAAATCGATCAAGCCCTCGTTGCTAAATACGAAGAAGAGCTTAAACAAGCTGCCAACGCCCCTCTGCCTGATGAGGTATGTGATTTTCCTGTATCCATTGCCTTACAGCGTCCTCTTACATGTGATCCTGTCATTCGGCAATCTGTTCTTTCCTATTACCTACACCGGCGGCATGCACGCTCGACCCTTTTGTCTCCGATCGTTGCGTCTTCTCCTTCGCGTCCGTTTTTGCGTTTCCTTTATCGCTCCTTTCTTTCATATATCTGTGATATGTGGCCTGTCAATGGTTTATGTTTTGCGAACTCATGTATAACGGAAAAATGAAACACATCATGCTGACACTTACCACCTCTTGATAGGATGACGCCGACCTTTAAGAGCTTTATGCTTCTGAAATTCTTGAGGCGACTATTAGAGAAATGGTGTCGAGAATCATGGAAAGATATTATGTAGAGACAATATGGATGCATGTCCTCACTCTTTCAGTGTCTACCGACTCAATGCGCTTTTCCGATATCTCCTGTCATCACGAGTTGTCGCTGCACGAGCACCGACGAGTCATCACATAATCGCAATCAACGGATATTCGAAGATCAAGATGGTTTGATCAAAGCCATGATGCAAATTCACCACTTATCTGGATCTCGACTGTGCTCTCGAAATCCGAAGCGCACTACAAGATTGTAGATGATCTTTCAATCTGGGCTTAGCCATTTATAGTTCTAGAGCAAGCAGTTGAGCCGGGACATGACACATTTTGCCGCAAATTTCCCTCCCACACTTTTTCACCTTACGTGATGGAAGAATAATCTTCATGGAATGATCTTTTAAGTCGCCACTACTTTTGTCGCAAAGTCATGATATGGTACATTTCAGTAGAACGAACGTCCTACAAACAAGCAAAGCCCAATTTACATGCTCTCTTTCGGAGCTCGTACGCCAGAATGAACGATCAATAGCCTAGAGCGCCAATTCTTTTTGAGGGTGTTGCACATTGCTGGCGACACTGGCGACAAGCCCGCCAGGCTGGACGAGACGTTTGTGTACGGCGCTGTTTCATCAGGCAAATGTTGCGAGCATCTTATATGTTTAAAGG
Source organism: Kwoniella shivajii (assembly GCF_035658355.1). Classification (NCBI taxonomy): domain Eukaryota; kingdom Fungi; phylum Basidiomycota; class Tremellomycetes; order Tremellales; family Cryptococcaceae; genus Kwoniella; species Kwoniella shivajii. The sequence continues at coordinate 984,617 of NC_085916.1, forward strand.
GCCTGCTTCTGTGAGTCGCGGTTTGGATCAGAGGTACCACTTGGATGCGGTCGTCCTCTGGCGTGACATGCGCATGAAGTTACCTATTCGTGCAATCCATTCTCTCCGATTGTACATTACTGGGCACTCCCAAAATACTGACCTTCATGACAATATATCCGAATCTCAATCTTGCCTATTCCTTCATTTGCGCGGAATGCGTTGGATTCGAATGGTCACTTAATTCATTATATTACAATCTATCATGCGTGAGACGTAACAGTATCAAGAACGTAAAACCTTTACGAGTCTCAATCGTATTTGTACGATGGTGGTTTTGAGGAGCTACTACTGCATGCTTGCTCAATTGTATAGACCTATTATGGCTTTGACTCGAAATTTGATCAATATATACACCTGCACACCTACCACTGGATACAAAAAGTGGCTACTCCTCTTGGAACTATGACCCATGATATGAAAGTACCACCATACTGCATGTCAATCGCGTAAACGACTCGGGCCAGCGCCTGCTCTGGCTTAGTGAGTTGAATCACTTCTTCCGTTTACAGGAAATTTATGCTGTCTGACGAGTATACGACATTTCGTTGTCCTGGTCTTCTACGGATTGCACTTCGGTGGAGGCGAATTTTCTTGCGGGCACTCGATCCATAAAGAGTCGGTCCATCTGTGCTGGGGTGCGGTTTTTAGTTTCTGGAAGCCTGAAAACAGCCCATACAGTACATAAGAAGCACGATCCTGCCCAGAAAAATCCTGCACGACCTCTCCCTAAAGAATCAAGTCAGTGAAATGTTAGGACTACAAGTCGACTACTCACAGTTCCAAGCGGTGATGTTGATCTGGTAATTGGTAAGGACGACCATGAAAACTGCCGAACAGATAAAGGCTCCCCTGGCGATGACCACCGTCTTGGCTCTAAGTCTGACATTGGGGACATCGGTTATGTATGTGCCGTTGAGCGGTCCCTGGGAAAGATAGAAGACGATCTTGAACGCGATGCACATCCCTCCTGTAGCCCAGCCCGTAGTTATGGTCGGCGTTGGAATACCGAGACCACCGATGCAGATGAGAATGACGGTCGTAGCTGCGAGACCAGCGATATAGATCGGCCGTCTGCCGTGCTTACTCATCACCCACCAGGTGAACAAGGAAGCCACAATAGAGACTCCGGAAAGACCGAGACTCATATCAAAAGATGCAATAGAGGAAAGACCAGCCTGTTGGAAGAAGTATGTCGAAGCTCCGCCTATGTCGTACCCGTCAAGATTCTGACAGGCATAGACCATACATGCAATCTCTGTACGCCTGGCGTTGACGCCTCTGAAGCACTCAAGGTACGATGTGCTATGTTCGTGTTCTTTTTCAACCATATCGGTGTATTCGATCATAGCAAGTCGGTTATCGATATGTTCATCTGTCTCATCGTCACTACTGAGTCGATTGAGGGCAGCTCGAGCTCGTTCAGGTCGTCCCGTCTTGATACACCAGAAAGGGGATTCCGGAGCAAACCAAATGATGAGGAACATTGGCCCTAGCCAAGCCCATTGTACGGCAAATGCGATTCGATAACTGATGGAGGTAAGTACGATCCAGATACGATCAACGAGAAAAGTACTCACGAATTGTTCAGCGTACTGTTGAGCAAGCCGCGAAGAACGCCCGTGGAAATAAGACCGCCAACCGTCCACCCTAGGGTTGTAGCGCTGGTCAAATAGGGTTGTAGGCAGGGAGGTGCGACTTCAGCGGCGTATACCTGTGTAGCGCAATGAGTTACGATACGACTACCATACCGATCACTGCCCGCTTACATTGGATAAAGTCAAAAAAGGTGCTAGAGGAATTCCTAGCAGAAATTGAGCACCGATGAGGACATTGAGATTAGGCGCAAAATACTGCATAGCCACTGGTGGAGCAATCGCCAGCAGAGAGCCAAGCATGGTCCATCTATATCCTAGTTTATCGACCAGCTGGCCGGTAAAGAAAAGGCCTACAATTTGACCAGCTTTTGTGATTTGCTTAAGAATGGTTTGGTTGCCGGCACTGAATGGACAAGAGCGAGTCAGCTCATGGTAACTATGATGTACACAGGATACCTGAATTTACCTGATGTTATATTTCCCACTTGGTAACAAGGTACCGTATTTCTTCGCAAATTCTGGGAATCCAAACAACTGACCCATCAAAGAATAATCGTACGACTCCATGATCAGTGTGCAAGTCATTAACGCCGACCACATGACGGCCCATCGGTATTTCTTCAGACCCTCCTTGACAGACATGGCAGCTTGACGAGCGGCATCCTCTCGAGCTCTGTTGATCCGCTCTGATTGTTCTGCAGAAAGGTTCGCGTTATACTGAACTTGCTTTCCATCTTTCTGAGAAGGACTGAAAGATAAAACGGATTCGTTACGATTTTTCAACACTTGAGGTGTTTCGTCCATGTTCGGCAATTTAATTTTTAGATTTCTGCGTCTTGGACAAAGGATTGACCAAAAAAAACACATTTTATATAGGTAGGATCCCGTGGAGCTGAAGCCGCGGTGACATCCATTCCTTATCTCTACCTGGATAGTCGTTTGTCTTGGCAAATCCAGAAGCGCCGGCAAGCGTTCAGTTGTAATTGCATGCCGCCGGCGACACACTTTTGGGGTTTGTCGTCCGATTCCTTATCTCTGCCTGCATTTTCATTTGGGGAAAAGCCGCAAGCGCTGGCCTGGAAGCGTTGACGTCTAATCACTATCACATGCCAAGCATCGTACATTAAGCGCGACAGTCTGCTTTCACGCCATACGTACAACTCTTGCGCCCATCGCTTACGTCCCCCGCCTCCGGCCAGCGTCTAGCACTTGCATGACGTTGAATAAGAACTGGGTTGGGTTGATATAAACGAGTTTCTTCCTGTATCCATTGGGCTGGCCACATCTCGTAGCATCAATAGCAGCAGACATGGATTCTAATGCCGATTTTACCAAGAGAAAGCTCTGGGGGTGAGTGATTAGTGTACAAACTACATGATACTACGCTGACGAAGCTGTTAGAGGCCGGTTCACTGGGACAACTGATCCTTTGTGAGTATGCGGCATTTTCCGCATTGCAAGAAACTACAGACAGCTTGTGCTGATGCATGGCATGTAGGATGCACAAGTTTAACGCCTCCATCGGTTATACTAAGAAACTCTACAAAGTCGATCTGAGACAATCTGTCGCTTATTCAAAAGCATTGAAACTTGCTGGCATACTCAATGCTGATGAGGCTGAAGAGTTGAAGAGGGGTCTTCATCTTGTTGAGAAGGAATGGGAAGATGGTGTGGTGAGCCTGACTAATCAAGATTGAAGCTTATCCCCTAACCATTAGTTCAATATATCATCGGACGACGAAGACATCTTCACGGCAAATGAGAGAAGACTATCGGAAATCATTGGTTCCGGGATCGGAGGCAAGCTGCATACAGGCAGAAGTAGAAACGATCAGACGGCCACAGACGCACGAATGTGGTTGGTGAGTGATAGCACTTCTCCATATGGAGGTACCTGGACTTATCTCACATGGCTGATCCATGTCTGTTAGCTCGATCAGATCGGAGACACTAAGGCCTATCTGATTGATCTGATCAATGTGATGACCTCGCGAGCTGAAAAAGAAGTGGACGCTTTGATGCCCGGTTACACACATCTCCAGGTAAGTAGGTCTTATCAGAATAGGCCAGGTACAAAGCACTAACGTGCAAACCCTTTTCCCAGAAAGCTCAACCCGTGCGATGGTCGCATTGGTTACTCAGTCACGCTCACGCACTTTTATCAGATGTACAACGACTTAGTCAACTCATCCCGCGTATATCTGTGCTCCCGCTTGGATCCGGGGCGATGGCAGGCAACCCATACGGACTTGATCGCGAACTTCTAGCCAAGGAGCTGGGTTTCAGATCCGTTGGTCAGAATTCGATGTATATGGTGTGGGACAGAGACTTTGTCGTGGAGTTCCTGCAATGGAGTTCGCTCTTGACCAATCATTTTAGTCGATTTGCGGAGGATCTAATTATATACAGTTCTGGGGAGTTTGGCTTCGTTACCATTTCTGACGCATACAGGTAGGCGTGCTTTCCGCCTTGATGCGCTGAGAGATGAAAGCGAGGTTGACCTAATGGCAAATAGTACCGGGTCATCTATTATGCCTCAGAAAAAAAACCCAGTATGTAGTGATTCACCAGCGAGTGGCCGTAAATCAGGCTAACTCCACTCAGGACTCTCTCGAGTTGCTTCGAGGCAAATCAGGCCGAATCTTTGGTCAAGTGAGACCTCTCCTACGTCACTGTACCTTACGCACTTGTAGCTGACGTTTGGTCTGGCGCAGATGGCAGGCTTAATGATGACTATGAAAGGGATTCCCACGACGTACAACAAGGACATGCAGGAAGATAAAGAACCTATGTTCGACTGTGCAACGACTGTTCAAGATTGTATCAGGATCGCCGAGGGAGTCATCGCTACCCTTGATGTTCGTCTCCTTTTGATCTCAACGAGGTTCTGTGTGCTGACCTATGAGTTGGTATTGTTAGATCAATCCAGAGAAGATGAGAGCCGCGCTGTCGGAAGATATGCTAGCCACCGATTTAGCTGATTATCTTGTCCGAAAGGGAGTGAGTGAAAAGCTGTCGCGAAACGGTTGACCCGCAAGCTTGATCTGATATATGTGACGCACTGGCAGGTGCCATTCCGGGAAACTCATCATATTTCCGGTCGAGCCGTTGCTATGGCGGAGAAGGAGAACATACGCCTCTCAGAAATCACGTTCGCTCAGTACTTGACTCTCAGTGACCAGTTCACGGAGGACGTGTATTCGGTATTCGATTATGAGAACAGTGTCGAGAAAAGAAACGTCACAGGCGGACCAAGCAGAAAAGGGATTGCCACCCAGGTTCAGTATATACGAGCAGCCCTCGGAGATATTGAATAAGAACAACCCTAGCGGGACTTGCCGTACACACAGTATGTATTGCTCCGCGAATGAAGATGAAGATGAAAACATGACTCCAGCATAGATGGAAGATATTGCTGCCTTAGTCGTTGGTGCTGAGGGTTTTGTGTTTTGTAATAGTGGAATCAGTCCTATGAGTGTAGTGCCGGAGACAACGACATATGAAACACAGATGTATCTGGTTACGTGTCTATAATGATGAACCTCCGCATTCTTTTCCGATGTATAGTTGTCACCTCCTCCTGTAAGAGTGTGTTTACCAAGCATTTGTGTGTTGCTCTCATCTGTCACGCACGGGGGTTTTTGTTGTCCAAAGGGAAGGACGCATGTCTCTGGCTTGTCAGGATACTAGGGCAAAGGAAGGTGTAAACTGGATACTACTAGAACCAGAATAGAACTGTGACCAATGAGGGTACTTGAGGCTATGACTCAACTGTGTGACTTGTTGACTGTAGTGAGACTTATTCAACAAGAATCATAGCTGGGGAAAAGTATAAAACATAACTCTGGAATTGGGCACTATTTATACCTTGCAGAATCCAGGGTTTCCATTATTCTGTGGGTTACAGTCGAGTCTTACGGTTGGGTCTTACGGAGAGATATTATGTAAATGTTATGAAATCTGAACTTAAACTTGATACTTATAATGGATGACATGGTGACTAAGTTACCAGTGCTCCCTTGTCAACTAAAGCAATCCCCATTCTACTGATATATCCTGGTTCTGAAGTATTTAAAAAACGAGCCTTTTAGTCTAGATTGCCGAAGAGACAATTTCATTATATACTGATAGAACAGAAAGAATCTACGGTGAACGACGATTGCCTCGAAATGACAGAGCCGTTTTGGCGTCATCAGTCAAATCAGCTTGAGGTAATTTAGATTGATGGGATAGACGAGCTATGTCGTTCCTGAATTGTTCCGATAACAATGGTAGCACACTCGCTTGAGATCAACTGTCGATTTGAGAACTCCGGCGTCTCCGACACAAACAGACGAGCTCATCTTCTCCGTGATAGCCGCTAGATCGCTGTCACTCGCTCCATTACCTGCAACACGTTGTGCTAAGGCTTCTGCCATCCACGTGATACCACTCCAATAGCCCGCTGGCTTAATAACCTTGCTGTCCAGCCGAAAGGGCATTATACACTTGACTAGCATATGAAGGTGCTGGTAAACCGCTTTATCGATTTTATCCTGCCGTTGTCTTCAACTATTTAGCATTGCCATCAGTTGTCCTTCGGCTAGCATCTGGCAAGCAGCGAAAGGAAATGGGTTTTGTACGTCGGTTCGGATGAGAGGCATGCTTCACTGCTAGGTAATTTCTGAATGATTTTTTGGGTGCATAAAGTTGGTAGTCTACCTGTCTCAAAAGCTCAAAAGCGATGACCGAAAAGGGTATCTGAGCGGCTGCCTCCTACGAAACCATGTCGTAAGTTTAAGATGAGATGAAAGAAAATGTAAACCCCCGTTTATGGCCACTTACAGCCATACCGGTTTGTATCCATTGCTCTGCCACCGAATTCATATATTTCGGGGGACATCTTGTCAACATCGGAACTCATCTGCTGCAGGTCCAACGTGGGCCATACGGGATCAGTCTCATCAACGAGTTCCGGACTCAGTCTCTGTCTGAACAGATCAATCTGAATTTGCCCGTGAGTTGACGATACAGCCAGCGAAAATCATGATGGGCCTATCCAGTTGTCACCTCAAAGGCTACGTCGGAAATATACCTGCGTTACATTTCATTCCAAAAAGAACATGCTGTCACGCACGGGGGTATTTGTTGTCCAAAGGCAAGGGACGCGTGTCTCTGGCTTGTCAGGATATACTAGGTGTCAGGGGCCTATACCGACCAACGAGGCTCGTCTTAACCTAGATAGCGAAAGTCGGGAAGTTCGAGCGGAACTCGTGGAATAAGACGAATAAGGGCAGATACTTTAGGTATGTTGCGAGATAGCTAAAGTATGCGTTGGAAGGTATAGATTTATCTCATGTAAATATATACGTGTTGACTACAATCGAAAATCACTAAGGAAGAAGTTCTATCTAATTTCGCTAACCTCTATTACTTATATCTGTTTCGTTCTAGCTACGATTTCATTGTCCCAACTTACGTCCAGCCTCTTTGTTCATCCATAGGTACTTCACTGTTTCGTCGGTTAGGAGTGGCTTGTATTCTTGTGTATTTTCGGTTATGTTATTCAGGTTCCGGTGTCTGAGTATGAGAAGGTCGCGATCTTACGGTAGTGTTCGGCTACGTTCGGTAATTTTGGGTGATACCTTGATAAGATCGTGACACTAGGGCAAAGAAGGTGTAGACTGCATACTACTAGCACAATATTAGGACTGTGACTTTTGAGGGTAGTTGAGACTATGACTCAACTGTGTGACCTGTTGAATGTAGTGAGAGTTGTTCAACAAGATACATAGCTGGGGAAAAGTATTGAACAACCATCCTAATTCCAGTAGTCCAGTCCGGTAGTTCTGTGGTAATATCATGTAATCTGACTTCTGTCTTCATTACATAATCTACTTATTACATAGTTTTAACCTCGATACTTACGGTTCATGACACATGAAGGTTCAGCTGAGTATTCAGGTGACATCTTACTGGGACTAGATCAGGCAGCTTTCCTCACGATCCCAGCTGGATATATCAGTGGTAATGCAAAGATGTCGCCCATGGCACTCATCCAAACCTTCGGTATACCGCCTCGGGCGATACTGCTATATATAAAATCCTGTCAAAGAAATCAACGGGTCAAGCTGCGTAATTGCTTGCTCCGACCTCGCATTGTAGGTGAACAAAAAGCGTAAGTCTGTAGCATACCTCCGTCGCCGAGAGATCTGAATACATATAACATCAGCATATTATACCAAAAGGAAGGACCATATCCAGAGTGCAACCCAGATTGATACATTGCTCGTGTGGTAAGAATATGTTTACCGCAGCAACAAGGTAATTAGGCAGGGGTATTGCTGACAACCAAACGTGGACAACAACGTTGGGATTTCACAGATACCCCCGTGCGTGACACCCGTGATTGGAAAACTGAATCATTTCGGTGTCATGGAATTAGCAGAAGTTCAAATTTGAGCACCAATGTGCTTGTTTACATGTTTAATCTGTCACACTACATGGAAGTGTCAAAGATCATCTCATGCATTGTATTTACAAGAGCATTGAATCGCAGTATTGGATCTTAAAACCCCAAGGCATATATATCGCTAGTGTCCACGATCGTGATGTCTGCAAACTAGGGTAGGAATTGGAACACTAACGAAAAGGGAATTGACACATGCCAGATGCCAAATTGACACAATGCAAGAATGCACAATTTAAATGAGACAATAGGTATGTAATTAATCAGAACTAAATATGAGTACGAGGTCGACAGTCTTAGCAGGAACTTCCTCCTTAGTGGTTCTCATTTGTAGTTAATACACATATAATTTCATGAGATGAATCTGTACCTACTAAGATTTACCTTAGCTATTTTGCAAGATACCTATCGTACTTCACGAAGCTCCCTTTACATGACCGTATCTCGCATCTAGATGAGCCTTATTGATAGGTGTTCCAGATGATAATACTCCAGGCTGGATGTCATACAGGTTGGTTCTGGAGAATTTACTATGCTATCAAATGAGTGCTAGTAATGTGCCTAGTTTTTAGCTCTTTTCACAATGAGGCCATGGCGTAATATCTAATCTGATCTAGATACTCATGAAGAATAGTCCTTACATTCACAATCACCACAACATGGAAAGCAGTTCAAATGGATATATTCAAGTGGATGTCATTGGGGCTTTTCCTTGGAAGTCGATTTGGCAGAATGAATAACCAATTAGGGTGAGCATGTTCTGAGCCTGTTCTGGCTTTCAGGTCGTTTGTACAGTAAGCTGTTGTCATGATGGCTACGCCGGCATAACAATATTATCATTACGTAACCCAAGATATACTCCCGCTCTCAAGATATACTTCCGCCCTCAACGATATCGTCAAGTAGATATAGAAAGGATAATAGTATAAGGTAAAAGGTATTAAGGATGAGGATATCGTTGGTTCAACTTCTACTCTTATTGAGTACCATGGATATATATATATACAACTATACATCTTGTATTCTTAGTCTTCTCCCTATGAATTCTCAATTGTTGTCTCTCTGTCATGATGGCTACGCCGGCATAACAATATTATCATTACGTAACCCAAGATATACTCCCGCTCTCAAGATATACTTCCGCCCTCAACGATATCGTCAAGTAGATATAGAAAGGATAGTAGTATAAGGTAAAAGGTATTAAGGATGAGGATATCGTTGGTTCAACTTCTACTCTTATTGAGTACCATGGATATATATATACAACTATACATCTCGTATTCTTAGTCTTCTCCCTATGAATTCTCAATTGATGTCTCTACCTATACCTTGACAATATCTCATCGGATTCCGGTCTCTCCTAGAAGCTACAACGTCTATTGTCCCTTCTGAAGTCTATCCCTAGCTGAGTACTACTTTAGCTCTATTCCTGCCGATCTCGTCGTATCCCTCAACGATATCGCCATCACCGAACGCTATACCAGTACCCCTGCCTATATCGTTCTTCCCTTGCCTATTTGGCCCTTCGTTATACGATTTGGGCACCCTGGCTGGAGCCGACGTTGATCATCGTGACAGCTGTTTAAGCAAGCAGATTGACGATGATTCAAGTAGATCTGAGGCAAGAAAGGTTCCATGATAAGCAAAGGAGATTCATCTTCACGATACAGTCTAATCCTGGTTTTAACCTCATATGTTTGTTCGAAAATCTCCGATTATAAGTGCAATAAGCCAAACATATCACTTGGTACGAAGTTGGAAGTTTCGGCTGAAAGGGAATATGAGATATATGGACAATACATATGCATACAGTGCTTCCCAAGAGGCATCGAACCGGGAACCGCTTGTTTTTTTGTCCAAAGGTTTCCCAATCAGAAAGATCCAGGATTATTAGACAAGGTCTCTGAAACCGCCAGAGAATGTATCTATCACTGAGCAAATGTATCTATCACTGAGCAAATGTCCTTCGTCTCAGCATATGCAGAGAGCTGCTCAGAATGGTGCAGCCCTGAGAGGATGACACCAAAGCAGCTCAAATATGGTGGTAATTTTTGACAAGTCCATGCACGCGGTTGAAATGCCAATTTTTCAGATTCGGAGCAAGTTTGACTGGCTATCGCCTTGTATCGGTGAACGAGCACCGTAGTTGCTCCAGCCGGCAATCAAAGTTCTTTTTCATAATCGCTTATCAGCGATCATCATGCACTTGAAACCATGATTGTGGTACTCACTTCCAATTTCTTGCTCAACATGTAATGCTGGAGTTCAAGATCTTCGAGCCTTCTTAGATGAAGAGGTTGGTGAATGGCAATGGTACTCATCGAAGGAGATCGATCATTGTCTTTAAGACTGATGTCGCGTGTGGGTGTAGCTGGGTCCGCTCGATTTGACAACAAGATATGCTGATCTGACGGTAACGCTTTTGTTGAGACTTGTTTTTTAGCGCTTTTCTGAACGCAGAGTACGAGCTCTGCGAACGCTTGACGTTCCGACACCAGCCTCGAACGAATGTGAGAGCCTGGAACCATGGGCTTAAGAGTGGCACCAGTGTGCATAAGACCTCCCAAAAGAGGGTCTCGAGGTCGGACTGGAGTTGTGAAGTCCGCAGGACTGCTTATGATGTGCTCGCGATAGGAGTTAGCGAAGTTTGGATCAACTCGGCTATTCTCTAGCATTGCTGGAGGAGGCTCCCAGGTCCATCCGAGCCAGCGATAGAGGACGTCCGGAAAGCTAGCTAAGGTCGAGGTGCTGGTTGCGCTGCATGAGTCGTTGTAGGATGTCGACTGCTCAAAAAGATGGTTAAATGTGAAATCTCCTGGATCTATTACGGAAGTGTCCACGATCGGAAGTGCCGATAAATCAAAAGGTTCAGGATGTGCGAAGGAGGATGGAGGGGCAGCTATACTGTCAGCACTCGATCGATCCAAGATGCTTACCCTCATTATCCCTAGTCCAACATGCGTGATGGAAATAAGGCAGCTTTCCAATGACTTTGGCGCTGTCTAATCTTGTGTTCGATAGAGAAAGCAAACTGTTCTGTTAGCGATAGGTAACAAAAATGCTGGGCTTACCCATATAAAACCTCTCTCAAGGTCGAATGGATGGAGGAAGGCAATTCGATGTTGCCCTACAAACGTGTTTCAGCGATGTTTCTAACAAACACACTTACTTTGTACCGAGTGAGCAATAGGTAAGTTTGCTGAATGGTCCTCGACCAGAAGGGACCCCTTCCGGTTGCCATTTCGTAAAGGGTTGCTCCGAGGCTCCACCAATCAACGCTCAGATCATATCCTTGAAGGCTGATTGGATGCACCGCTAGATCTGACTCGGTAGCTTCAACGCATGCTGCTTCTGCGATCAGTAGTATCTCGGGAGCGATATAGTCGGGCGTGCCTATAGGCATGATACATTGGTCGTGGAGGACAAATGGCCTCCTAGCGTGGCTATCTTTTGGGAACTGAAGAGGAGCCGCTGAGCCAAAGTCGGTCAACAAAATACGAGATTTGGCAGTAACGAGGAAGTTGTGAGGTTTGACATCTCTGTTTCGTGAATGAGCGAGGCGGTCCGGTATTACGTCAACACTTACCTGTGGACATAACCTTGATCGTGAACCCATTGAATAGCCTCGATCATTTGCGGAGCCCACCACTTAATCTCCGAATCCATCATGATACCGGGCTGTCCATCTTCCACTGAGAGAGAGCAGAGACGATCCCATAGGCTTCCGCACTCCGCAAATGTGGTTACAAGCGAGATACAATCTTCTGTTTGAAAAGCAGCAATAAGAGCCGGAATTGGAGGTGATACAGACCTCAGGCCTATCATATGAATGAGACGTTCAATATTGAGGGATAGTTGCTGTGTTGTGTGTTAGTCCCTGTATTACCCGGACATACGATGGTACTCACGGAACCTGCGCGCATCGCAGTATGTTTTTTAATGGTCTTTATGGCGTATACCTGACCGTTCAGCCTACTTCGAGCCGCATCGACCTAAACCACAACATGTTAGTACGCGAGCCGATTTGACCAGACCTGAAATGCGGGTGATTCTCACAGTGCCGAATTGGCCATCTCCTAAACGTCCAAGAATATCAAAATCGGTACGATCAAGACGCAAAGTGTTCAAATACCGCAGGTCTAAAAATTCGAAGATTGAGCTGACTGTCATTTTTGCTGTCATCCGGAAGCTTAACTTACGATCATGATTGGTCTGCTTCGTTTGTCTACTCCAAGCTTCAAGAAGCACAGCATCCAGAGCTATTGATAGTCCATCCTGAATCGGATACAGATTGACAGATGTGGTGAACCTGCTGACGAGGTCACTGACTTTGACGGGTTGTTGTTGATCAAGGAGCTCTAAGAGTAGACATTGTCGGTGGGCGTAGGTGGACGAATCAGACATGTAGCCATGGACATATGAGACCTTGTCAATGATGAAAACCTGGTCGATCACAGGTCGAGAGCGAAACTATAGTAAAATAATATTGATCTTTCTAGGAGAGAATGAATGAGAATAGAAAAATGACATGAAGAAAGAAATCAAGGTTGTAGCCCGAGGACGCGTCTTATTACGTAAAGTTGACGCTGTTGAGCACGTCCGTTATTCACATAATTATCCTCATCTAAGTCCGTCTTTCCTCTCCTTCCTCTTCTTACTTTTGTCTCTCTTCTCTAATCTTTGATGCCTGTTAATCAAACTATACTTGAATAGCGCTCACACTATGCACTCTGTTCAGTGTCTACAAACCCTCAAAGTCTCCCAGCTCAAAGCAATATGCAAAGAGGTAATGCGATTGCCCCTCAACGTTACCCCAAAGTATTGCTCACATTGTTCATTTCGCAGCTCAACATATCTGGCTACTCGAAGCTCAACAAGGCTGGCCTTACTGATCTCATTCTTACGAAGCAATCGGCGGTGACTGATAGACCCATACCTTTGGGTCCAGGTGATATCATATTGACAACGACGCCAGTCAGGCAATCGAATATCGAAGAACCGATTGTTTCGACCTCAACTACAAAGAAGAGAAAGACTCACTCCGACGAGGAGAGCACTGTTCCACTTTCAAATGGATTCAATCCCACAACTTCTTTGGTTCAGATCACGGGAGCTTTGGCGCCTACAACGATGACATTGCTTCCGCCACCTCAAGTCATCAGAGCTGCTTCTCATATCACCCAGAAACGATCTGCTCCTGCAAAGGTGGCGAACCATCGATTCATTTGTCCTCGAGTCATTCGGAAGGTGCCCCAGCACGCGACCGAGGATTCCAAAGACCATCACACTAACGATAACAACGTGACTGACGCAGTATTGACTTCTACGTCTGGAAAAATAGATTTCTTACGTGCCCATTTCCTAGAAACACTCTGCGGGAATCTCGAGTCAGCCCGCCGCAAGCTACCTCTTTCGGAAGTACCAGCCACTGATAGCTCCAAGATAATCAAGAGTAGATCTACCAACAACCTTGCATTTCAAGGCTTCGCCTCTTCCATCTATACCGATACCTCACCCGAAAGCTTCATGGTCGCCATTCGCTTCTGGGTATCAAGACTACACGCTATAATGCTAATGGGATCAGGAGAGGCTTGGAGCGCACATGGCAGTGGTATGGGTTTACTCGGCCCCGACCTGCTCAAGTGGCCTGCGGTTCTCAGTTGTAAGCGACTCTCTCACAGTGTCTGGTCAGTGACAACTAGCAACGAAGGCATCGACATACACGCAGCCACGATTATGACGAAATACCTGGTCATCGGTATCAACGGTGGCGTGATCTCTTCTAGCAATGATGAAGACTCGACTCACACTGTTGACAGTTGCCCAGTGCGATATGATTGGTTCAAATTCATGGCAGACGGTTCTGAAACTTCTCAGAATCTTCTGGATCACATAAAAACAAAAAACGTACTTGAGTTTCCAGGTGGCGTGTCTCGAACTTGGCAAGAACGCGTCAGAAATTCACAAGACAGGAGGGAGATGATAGAGATTGCAGAGAGAGCTGTTTTGTCTAGCTGTGTCATTAATAGGTGAGTATATTCAGTCCAATAGCCCTGAATATCTTGGAATAGCTTCAGCGGAACGAAGATGACTGGCACCGAGATGGACGCTCAGATTGTAGGCTGTGAGCCAACAATCAAAGCATGCAAGTCAAGTGGAATAGCAATTTACCTTCCCGAGTGAGTTTTCCAGAATACGGATCCTCAGCTAAAACAACCAGATCATCTCAGGTGATCTCGGTCCACCTGACAACACCACCGTACCATCCTTGTTTTGCATTCGTTCATCGTTTCAGCGGAGTCACCGATATTGTATTAAAGGATAGTGGACAGAGCGTTGGGAATGAGGATAACGGAGTTGCGGAGTTATGGCAAGGTCTTTTGGGTTGCGACGAGAAGGGCAAAAAGGACGACAGTAGGACTACAGAGTTCTGGCACGGTTGGCAAGCAAGAACGCTCTGTTGACAATGTATGCATGTGACTACTTTTTCTTAACCTCCTTGAGCTTGATAGTTTCGTCACCAACAAAAATACCCTAAAAATCGTTAGCGATGAGAGGTACATGCAGCAACTTACCTTGCCTCGATACGGCTCTGGCCTCCTCCACTGTCTTATCGTTGCCGCAAATTGGCCTAATTTCTGCTTGTCGGTACCGTTCAGTATGATCTTCGTAGGAGCTGGGACTGTGGTCTTGATATCAGGAGGTATGTCGATAAGAACAGGATGAGCAAAACCAAGTTTAATATTGAGCCTCTCGTGAGGTAGAGGTGCGGTGGAATGAGGGTTACGTTGCTTCGCCAATTCAAGGAACACTGAGGGGATCGGTTCGATTGCGGCACGATAACCGACACCTACTAGTCTGACCTCGAGGTTGAATCCTGTGGATACGCCGGTGACTGCATTGCTAATGAGAGTCCGAGTCAAACCCCACATACTACGTTGAGCTTTTGCTGTTGGCTCGTGAACTGATACAGATATCGAAGGAGATGACGGCGTGGGGGCCTTGAGTATTACTGATGGAGGTAGAGGTAGAGTTGCCGAGCCGAGTGGTCCAGTGACAGAGAACACTCGTTGTGCCTGTGATGAAGAAGGAGGGAGGTTCGGTGATACCGACAATGGAGGAAGAGTTAGAGTGACGGAAGCTGGAAGTGGGATGGGGACTTTGCCGATATGGGAGTGTCGCGCAGCACTGGTATGTATCGGACGGTACACATGGCGGACTAAGCTCCTGAGTGACATTCTGCTGTGTGCCTCGACTTTGCTTAAGATGATATCGAAAATTGAAAGTCAAAAGAACGACAAGAATCACAGTTCTCAAATCGAGAAAGAAAGTAATGATTTTAGTTATTTGGAAATATCCCAGCAGTTACGTAATCACTATCCCATTCAGCAGAAACGCTGTTTTCGTCCTTGCCTCATTCCTTCCTCTGCAATCGATTATAACAATTCCAAGGATTATCCATTTCATCACCGTCGCTTTGTCTTCCACTCATCACTCGGCCCATTGACATTCCACAATATGGGTAAGAAAAAGAGGACTCAGATCTTTGTTAGTAATCAACATCATTTCACTGGCATATTCCCGCTGTGAGACTGACTGTGGATGCTTGTTTCTTTAGGTGCTCAAACCCTGGTGCTGGTATTGCGAAAGGGAGTTTGAGGATGATAAGGGTGAGTAGCTTGTGCAAGTATGTGTGCTGATACGTGTAGTCCTGTTGCAACATCAAAAGTCCAAGCACTTCAAGTGTCAGCTCTGTCCAAGAAAACTGAACGTGAGTGGTCGACGGGTTCAACTCAGCTGATATCAACAGACGGCTGGTGGTTTGATGGTTCACAGTCAACAAGTACACAAATGCGAGCCTGAACCGTGAGTTATCTCAGTTCAAGATACGAGCTGACTTCAGATTGACCAATACTCTACCTGGGCGGGATGGTTATGACATCGAAATATTCGGTATGGAAGGTGTTCCAGCCAATGCTGTAGCGGAATGGAAAGCTAGGAAAGAAACGGAAGCAGGTAGTGCTGCTATGGCAGCAGCTGCTGCTGCTCTACGACCCAGGCAATCTTACAATGTCATCCCAGAAGCGGACCTTTTGGCAGCTTTAGAGCAACACAAGAAGCTGATGGCGGCGCGGAATAATCCTGCTCCTGTAGCCCCTATGATGCCTTTCGGCAGCGCACCACCGTTCCCGCCTGGGTAAGTCGAATCAGAAGTTATTCGGGCTAATCGAAAGTTTTCCTCACGCAATGCCTCCAGGATTTCCTGGGATGCCCCCTCCTTCTATGCATCCTGGAGCTATTCCACCCTTTGCGTAAGTCGAATGGTAAATTGGCGATAGCTGATAGATAGTCCACCACCGGGTTTCCGACCTCCATTCCCCCCGGCGGGTATACCTCCGTTCCCTCCTGCTAACAACTCGCCGATCACCTTCGGCTCGCCTGCTCCTGGGCTTCCTGCTATGCCTCCTACGACATTCGTTCCTCAAGCGGCAACTCCCGTGCTCGTCAGACCTGTCGAAGTCTTGCCGCCAAAAGACGGCGTTATGTGGCCAGATGCTGCAGCATCACCTGTGAGTGTCGTTTGATTATCACGCTATATACTTTGCTGACCAACGAACAAGGCCGAGAAACGAGCGCAACAACCTCGATATCGGTATGTTTCACCGACACCGGAAGGGGGAGAAGCTGAAGAAGGTAGTATTGCCAATAAGAAAAGGAAAGCGGCAGCAGATTTCTTGTAAACATATGCAACCTATGATGACCTCTTCACTGCGTTTTCCACGATAACCACCCCTGTGAACACATCCGAGCATTGCCAACGAACAACAATCGTAGCACAATGCGATACATCCAATAATCATTTTCTAAAGCGAAATTAATTACAACCATCCCAATCAAATCGTTTACTCTTGCATTCTCCTGAAAGTCTCTCCGATCTCGTTGTATAGCTGATCGAATTTGCCTTGGATATCTTGCTCGCTTTGAGTATTGGGAGACTCGAATTTCATTTGGGACAGCTTGAATATGACATCGGCAGCGGAATCTCGGACCTGTATTGCGCGTCAATGAAAGCTCTCAGGTTGACGGGCCAAGCTCACCTTGGCAAAAGTCATGTCACTGGTCTCAACGGCTCTCTGTGATTGGTCGTAGAACGCTACAAAGTTCTTCAACATGCCTGAAGTTTTATAGAACGGACAGTATCGGTCATACTCGGAGATACCGTTCTGTTGCAAGAAATCGTCCTGGGCCAAATCAGCTGTGCTCGATAAATCTCGACTCACCTTGAGCATTCGAGCTACTTCCAGAGTAATCTTATCACTCTCCCCCAAAGCACTCTTTCCAACGAGTTGTACAATCTCAGCCAAGTCTTGCTCCTTCTGGAGGATCTCTTTTGCCCTTGACCGAAGGTCGATGAAACCAGGGTTGCTCTTCTCGTAGTGGGGGTCAAGCACTTTGAGATATTTGGAGTAAGACACGTTCCAGTCAACGGAAGGGAAGTGTTTACGTTGTGCCAGAGCTTTGGAAAGACCCCAGAACACCTGTACGATACCAAGAGTAGCACTGGTGACAGGATCAGAGAAATCGCCACCAGGTGGAGATACGGCTCCAACAATGGAAACGGTACCTTGTCTGACAGGGTTACCTAGACAAGTAACCTTACCAGCCCGTTCGTAGAAGCTGGCAAGTTTGGCCCCGAGATAGGCGGGGTAACCAGAATCCGCTGGCATTTCAGCCAGACGACCAGATATCTCTCGCAAAGCTTCGGCCCATCGGGAAGTAGAGTCGGCCATCATGGCGACATTATTACCTTGGTCTCGGAAATACTCGGAAAGGGTGATACCGGTGTAAATTGAGGCTTCTCGAGCAGCGACAGGCATGTTGGAAGTGTTGGCAACGAGGGCAGTACGCTTCATGATAGGCTCTTCTCGGCCGTTTCGTTCGAGAGTGAGTTCGGGGAACTGATTGGGATTAGCAGAAGCATTCGGAAGGGAAAACTCACGTCCGCCAATACTTCAGCCATTTCTGTGATTGACTTTCAGCGAGGATCCTTCACAGATGCACTAATACTCACCATTACCTCGCTCACCACAACCGACATAAATGATGATATCCGAGTTGGAAAATTTCGATAAAGCTTGACTCTATGATCACGCATGAGCAGTGGATTGGGTATGTTTATCTTAACACTTACAATGACAGTTTTTCCACTAACATCGGCGTCAGCCTGAGATCGTCAAGGTGTGAGGTTACTCACCATCCGAAAGCACCAGGAATGGCAGTAGTTCCACCTTGAACACAAGGGAACAAGGCGTCTAAAACTCGCTGACCGGTGAATAGAGGGTATGAGGCGGTTTCTTTTTGAGCGACGGGTCTAGGAGCTCGGACAGGCCAGAGTTGCATCATCGTATGCTGAGTGGTTTTGCCTTGGAACTCGGTTTCAAGCACAACGTCCTGTGTCAAATTTCAGCTCACGGGTCCGATCGGTGGATTGCCATGACTCACTTCGACAGTGTAGCTGCCCTTCTCAGCAATACGAGTGACTGTACCCATAGCTCGAGGAGGAAGCATAATTTTATGATTGTCAACGAGCGAATTTTCGTAAACGCTACCGAAGATATCACCACCTGACAAGTGGTCGCCAACGCGGAAGGAAGCAGGATTGAAGTCCCACTTGATCTCCCTGCTAAGCGATTCGGTGTTGATACCACCTATGTTTCTGTTAGTCGATGGCTACTTTGATATGAACAGCAAGAAGTACTCACGAGGAATGTAAATACTTTGAGATTTCTCTTGAATAGATTTGAGTGGACGTTGGATACCGCTTTTTTCCAAAAAAAAGTAAGCGCGGTGTATATCTCATCGAATCGGAACCCACTCGTAGATATTCGTCATAAGTCCTGAGTTCTCAGGTGAGCATGATTCTTACGCGGAGCACAAACACTTACCAGGTCCTAGCTCCACACTCAATGGCTTGCCAGTTCTCAACACGGGATCACCAACAGTCACACCTGAAGTTTCTTCGTAGACTTGGATGGTAGCACGATCCGCTTCGATTCGGATAACCTCTGGGAGGGACAGTCGGCTTCGTACAATCTTTTGTATAGACAGAGTAAGACTTACCTCCTACCAACTCATCGTGACCTACTCGGACTAATTCGTACATCGCACATCCTCTCATGTTTTCGCCGACAACGACTGGACCGGATACACTGAATTGCCAATTGAGCTGCTTCCCTGCTCACTTTGATGTTTTCGTTTCAGTAGCACTTACGAGTATACCGAGCCGAACATCCTCTCCCTCTCTTCGTCTCGGACCTACACAAAGGAAGCCAAGGTCAATGGCCATCCCAGCACAACCTCGGCAGAAAGCATTTACCTTTGGGAGATCCCTCTTAGCTCTATCCATTGCACCGGCCTAAGTGACTGGTCAGCTGCCCTGGAGCTTGACGGCTAGATATAACTGCTTACCATGTTGAGTGATGTTGATATGAGAGGCTGGATGTGGTGTTGAAATCGCTAAGCAACGATTATGGGTAATGAACATGATATGAATGACAACTTGCATCTGAATACGTTGCATCATCCACCATCCCCTGAACGACAAGGACGTTAAATGGGTAATGTAAATAAAGATGACCTCCGAGATTATGTAATATCAGATAGACCAGACTCGTAGAGTTATTTGGGCTCGTCTATTTGCATCGGCATTCAGCATACTCTGCTAGTCAATTCGCTCCTCAAGGCAGCTTTCGAAATCATACGAACGATCCGATTAACAACAGCTTGTGCGTTGATGCTGCGTCCATTACGGTCACTAGCACGGTCTCGACAACCTGGCTTGATAGTCGATACGGAGAGAACCATGCTTCGACGCTCCCTTCGAACTCGGCCGAATCTTACTCTTCGACGTGGTCTTCCTGCTGTTTTCCGTCGGTCCATCAGTATACAAGCCCCCGGCTTTCCATCGCCTGAAGAAAGAACTGGCCCTCATAACCACGAACTATCATACCCTCCGGCAATTGTGCGGACAAGCGCAGCAGCGGCAACTTCACCTACCTCAGATACTTCTCAAGAATCATCAACTTCATCAACGACTCGACTAGCCAATGCTACATCTCTGCCCGCCCCTCCAGAAGCTAGCTCGGGATTCACTGCACGACATCTGCATCATCCCTTTGACACTCATGCGTTTGTTAGCTATCTTGAGAAGAATGAAATAACTCGTGGGAGCGCAAGAGCACTAATGGAGGCTGTGAGAGAAATGATCATAAAAAGGGGTACGCAGACAGGTCAGAACATGGTTGGAAAGGAAGATGCAGAAAATGTGCGTGTGGCCTCTTATTGCAGTTGATCCAGCTGATAGCGCGAGCCCCTAGGCGGCATACCTGTTCAATGCAGCTTTGTCTGAATTGCGCACGGAATTGAGTGTTCAAGCAAGGAACGATGGTTTAGCACTGAAGGCTGCAGCTGGAGCAATCAGAAGAGAGGTCGAAGGGCTAGAGCAGAAAATAAAGGAGGATGTGCAGGTGCTGAAGCATGAGTGGGTCGATATTCGATCGCTTCGCCCCGCATTCCGCTCACATGGGTGATCTAGCATCGAGATGGACATGAACAATCGTAAAGCTGAGACAAGGACAGAAATGAAAGGTTTCGACATATACATCGAGGTGAGCTTATATTCCAATCATTCACTATGCTGGATTAACTTCATTCCAGGAAATCAATAACAAATTCACTATATCGCTCGGTGATTTGCGAACCGAGATTGAGAGTGTCAAGTGGGATGCTACTAGACGGGCTATCTGTGAGCTGTCATCCCTAGACCATTCAGCCAGCGCTAACAGTCCGACCAGCGATGATCATACTGATCGTCGTTGCCACGATCGCCATATCCACCTTCCTCGCCAGTGACTCTGAGCCTAAAATCTCTGCGGCTAAGAGTAAAGCAGTTCCACCCGTTCCAATGAAGGATATGGCAGTCGGCACAGATGATGACACTATCGAAGAGGAATTGAAGACGTACACAGAGGAAAGATTGGACAAATTGCTTTCAGACTCGGGTGTGGCAAAGTTGGAACGAAGAAGATCAAAATCTCGAGAAGGCGGAAAGGAATTCACGAAAGATATGCGTGTCGATCGCATATGACCCATTTCATCCATAACCAATGACTCTGTAGCTTATAAACAAGTATGTATTTCCAAGTTGTATTACACTTCGCACAGTATATCCTCAGCGTTCTAAGCGTTTGTTACCAAACTTGGCGTATGTGGATGTGCACGCGAGGACCATCGGTTATCTGCGACGATTTTTGATCCCGCTGCACGAACGTCGGTAACCTGTATACAATAAGAGTTACAATGAGCTCACAACTGACATTGACTATGACTGGTAGTCGCAAGAAGTATTACTCATACACGTACAGTCACTAAACCGTCCACAAGGACCATGTCAGCCAAATATTCAGGTCGTGCGCATGCTGTAAAAGTGTTTCAAGAGCTGGCTCAGCTTCTACCTGATGCCGATAAAGACAGAGTCAGCTATTCTTGTTGTTCTGTCTGTCTGGTGAAACTTACCGTGTCTCTCAATAGGTTCACATCGTCTTCTTGCAGGCATCTCCTAGCATTTGCCGGGACGATACAGATCGTGAACTACCTTATCGTGAGTAAAAGCCGTGAGCCATTCCGCAAGTCAGATAGGTTGATGAAGCTGATCATCCACTCAGATCAAGAAGCGAATTTCAATTATCTCACAGGTATCATTCAAGCTTCATGCTCTGTAGCCGTTACTGCGTTCCTTCCAGCTTCTTCCGACATCTCAAGCGTATCTCACCATCTCTTCATCCCACCTGCAGATCCAGAAGAGACTATGTGGTCTGTGCCTCCTCCCTCTCTCGATGAAGCTCGAGCTTTGTATGACTCCGACTTGATAGAGCATACAACAGCACTGCCTGCGCAGCTAGGGGAGATAATTAGGTCGTCCCGCAATCAAGGTTTAAGCGATGTGATCCTTCACACACTACCCCGCACCATGGATCACCCAGCGTTACCGTCTTTTCTAGATGAAACAGAAGGAATCTCCATCTCCACAGATCACCTGCTCACCGCTTTACACATTGCTCGGATGGTCAAGGATGATACAGAAATTCAATTGATCAAGAGAGCAAATGCAATTTCAAGTGGTGCACACGAAGTTGTCATGCGGGAGCTAGGGAATTTCGCCGCACGACGAGCAAATGGCGAGGGAACGCAGAATGTGCGTAGCGGTGTTGAAGGTCTGAAAGAATGGGAAATTGAGTCAGAAGCAGACGCCGAAGCGGTCTTCGTTGCCGCTTGTAGACGAATGGGGTAAGCATTCCATTACAATACAACCGGCTATCACTCACGTGTTCTTATCAGAGCAAATCAAGCCTACCTTCCTATCGTCGCAAGTGGCTCTAGAGCTAGCACCCTTCATTATGTGTGAGATTTACGACAACGCCGTCAGGGTTAATCTGACCTCACTGACCTTCTCGTCCAGTTGCAACGATCGACTCTTCCCATCTACTGCTGTGCCTCGATATCCAGATGACCAGTCCTTCACCCCTCCTCAGCTTGCTCGAGGCTGTTGTGGGGCTCTCGCTCCTGCGCATGCGCATGAGAGTCCACCTACTTCTCCACACGGTAAAGCATTTTCCCCTCAAGTGCTGCTCATCGATGCCGGATGTGAATGGCAAGGTTACGCCTCGGACATTACTAGAACGATACCTGTTGGCAATGGAGGCAGATTCACAAAAGAAGCTGGAGAGGTGTACGAGCTAGTCCTGCGGATGCAAAAGGTGTGCGAAGAATTCCGTAATCCATTTCCAGCTAATAACTGTTGCGTAGGAATGCGAAGCTCTCGTCAAACCTGGCATTCACTGGGATACCCTTCATTTACACGGTCACAGAGTACTCATTGATGAATTTCTCCATCTTGGAATTTTGAAGGGCGATCCGGTACAGATACTGCAGAGCGGAATAACAGCGGCCTTCTTTCCCCACGGTCTAGGTATGTGTATCACCTATGACAGTTCATTCACCCATCCGTCTACATAATCACCACGAAGTCCTAACAAGTATTGAATGCAATTCGCAAAACAGGCCATTCGCTTGGATTAGACGTCCATGATTCCCGACAGTATCTCAAATCAGTCCATGATTCCATTCCTACTACTTCCAACAGCACTCCGGCACAGCTATATGCATACCTACGGATACGTCGACCTCTTGTCAAAGGAATGGTCCTCACTGTAGAACCAGGATGCTATTTTGCTCCTCAGCTCATGGAAAAGCATGATGTATGGACAAGTGAGTTTGTGGATCAGGAGGTACTAAGACGTTACGTTGGAGTTGGTGGCGTTCGGATTGAGGATGTGGTTGTGGTGACTGATGATGGGTCAGCCAATCTGACCACCGTTGGCAGGGAGCGCAAGTGGATCGAAGGTGTCTGTTCTGGTACGTTGTAAGAGACATGTTCTGATGATATGTACGTCATATGACACAACGTATGTTGAAAGATTTCCTTAAGTATCTGTGCTAGTAGTCAATAGTGTTCCATGCTCATTTATGTTCATGTTGAATTGGCTACCAACTATCTGGTTGATTGTCCACGCTTTAAGAGTTCGCATTTGCATCCTTTCATCTATCAGCGATTACCGGTTTCATCCCTGGAGTACGATGAAACTATCAGAACAGCACATCGAAGATCAATCAGACTCTCACTGCGTATACCCGACCTTCCTTTTCGCAAGCCCTCCCGACTCATCATCCGATGAACCTTTCATGAAGGGTTTCAAGGTAAAGGTGATTTTTTGATTGCCTTTTGAGACCCCATGAAGTCCTGCTACGATGACTTGCCAACCCCTATTGATCTGCAGCAGCCTCTTTCTCTCTCATACAATCGAATTCAATACGGCGATCGATTCCGAGTGTCTCATACTTTAAATCCTGTCTTTAAACACACGAAGAGCAATTGAAGATGTTTATCAGGTCTTTCACATCCATCAGTTTCAATTTGTATATCACAGCTTCTGCAGTCTCAAGTCTGGTGAACGCTGGAGCATTGATCAATGGAGCTAATGGCTCAATGTAAGGCTTCCTTATACTTTACGCCAGAAATGACGTTCGCCTTGTCGCTGATATCGTGGCCGGTAGTTATTATGATCTCTTTGGAGACTGCACTGGGCAAGAATCCGAAGCAAAAGAAGCGGCTCATTCCGATTTCAATGACAGTCCCAACGCTTGTGGATATAGAGCAAGATCGATTGGAAATTCTAGACTAGTAGGTAGGTAAATCTTTCATGTCTGCGCGTGGACGTCGCCCCATGGTGGTCTCTTCATGTCGCTAAATAAAGGAGACCGCTGATCTAGTGGTCCTTCTTCATCTCAGCAATACCACCTCAGCTATGGTCAACCCAGCTTTGTGGCGCAGAGTACGTCGCATTGGCTTCGTACGGTATGTAAACTGAAGAGGGAACCGCTGATATCTGCTCTTTCAATCTTTCTTGTGTCGTTCTGCACAAGTTAGAATCGTAATCACGCATGACGGTCAAAGCACCCCATTTGTCCCATCGGAAGGGCCGCTCTTCGTTGGCGATATGTGCAAATCATGTCCGTGGAATCAATTTGATTTTGGAGGTGAGTTAATGCTCGAAAGAGATGTATGATTCGAAGAGAGAAGCTCTGATTGCGGTACACTGTGCTTCTCCAGCCAAGGCGGCTGTCGACCTCAGTGAAGGTGCGGGATGCAAGAATCCAAAGGGATTTTCACTTCAAATAACCGACAACATCATCGGACCTGTTTTATCAGATACGGTAGATGCACTACTGCCTCAATGGTTCGCCAACGAGGGTGGAGCTCTCAGTTCTGCGGCTCCCTCTTCATGGTCAGCTACATCTACCTACAGCTCGACAACCTCATCTTCTTGGCCTTCGACAGCTAACGGTATCATAACTAGCGAAGTCAGCAGCTCACCGTCACCATGGGAATCTTCGGCTGCATATAATGTAGCCACCGTTCAGCCTGTCAGCTCTAGGTTGTCGACAGCTATTGATCTTGGAACATCGAAAGTGACAGCTACTAGTTCTGGTCGAAGACCACCAACGGTAGCAGCTCTTGATATGAAGAATGCGTCATCTGCCTCCTCATCACCTGTAAGTTCGATGGATATAATGGGAGGACAACCAACGAATTCTGGCGCATTGCTAGCTCAAGAGAGCAGTGTAACGAGCACCACCTGTCGAAGAGTGAAGAAGAGAAGAAGAAGGAGGAGAAGACCTTTCGTAAAACCCATTAGACGTGGGAAGAGGGAAAGAGGACATGTGTATATACAGTGGCGAGAACACATGAATTGCGATCCCGATACTTGTCTCGGTGGGAGAGAACAAATGAAAACCGCTATTGTCAAACCAAATGACTAAGATTTGAGGGACGGTATAGCAGTGATATACATATGCGCAGTATATCTGTCGACTTCTTGCTCTGTTATGCC
Organism: Kwoniella shivajii; assembly: GCF_035658355.1. Lineage (NCBI taxonomy): Eukaryota > Fungi > Basidiomycota > Tremellomycetes > Tremellales > Cryptococcaceae > Kwoniella > Kwoniella shivajii. The sequence goes on from NC_085916.1 coordinate 1,010,212, forward strand.
CAACTAAACAGAGTGAAGATCGAGCACCCGTATGATCTCTTCCCCACCTTGGCTTAGGATCTGAATGATCAGGTGGCAAATCTTTCTTCCTCCATCCGCTTCTCATGAGTATTCTCGCATATCTGCTGGTCTTGCACCTCATCTTCACAAGCTTCAGTCATTGGTGATTCCAATTAACATCGATCACGTGACTTGCAGCAAAAGTTGAAATATCCGACAAAAACCCAGCTCATACGAGTATTCTGTGTTTGTTTTAGATCTTTTCATTGTTCAATCCAGTCTCAATCACATAAGAAGTGCAGTCGACCATGCCAGCGGTCACATCAAGAAAGGGAAAGTCTCGTGCTGCTCCTGTGGAAGAGGAGAAAACCCAAGCAGCTATGCCTTTGGGAAAGCAGCTCGCTCATACCGGTCAGTCGTGCTCTATTTCACAAGGTCCTGACAGGTATACGCGTCAATCCTGACAATCTGACTCGACAACTCGCAGATAAAAAGATTCGTGATAGAGCCATCGCCAATCTTGTAGCATTTCTGTCACAGGCCGGAGACACGGAAGGAGAATCGAGCTCTTATGTCCGTCTTGATGACCTGGAAATGGCCAAACTTTGGAAAGGACTGTTCTACTGTGAGATCTAGCTTAGCTGGTATGACCGTCCCTCACTGACTAATCGCGGCAAAATGACGATTAGGCTTTTGGATGTCCGACAAACCATTAGTGCAGCAGGCTCTTGCAGGAGACCTGGCCGAATTATTATTGCAGATCAAACCTCGAACAGCATCCCCTCAGGATCAGTTCGAAGCTAGTCTGGCATTTTTAGAAGGGTTCTGGGATGCTATAGTAAGAGAATGGGCAGGTATCGATAGGTTGAGGTGAGTGTCATTACGATGTCCGCTATTCTCGTTGTGAAGATCACCTCAATTGACGAAGTCGGCGTATAGAATGGACAAATATTACCTCCTCATGAGGCGGTATGTCAATGCAACTTTTAGACTGCTCGCGAGAGAGAAATGGGACAAAAATGCGGTAGAAGCTGTAAATAGGATTTTGAGCAAGAACGGTGGCCCAATGACGTGAGACATGTCTTCTCCTGGAAGCTCTTTTCCTATAAGACTGACTTTAAACCCACTGGATATAGCTGGGAGGATCGTAAAGTCCCTACGTCCATCGCTACTCATCTTTCCGATATATATCTTGATGAGCTGAACAAAGCACTGGCTCTTCCTGAAGTCGACTCCCAGGTAATTGTCCCCTAACGATCCGTTATGTAGCTTCGCTTACAAGGTTTTGTCAACATAGCCTGCATGTCCCTTAGTTGCCGTTCTAGAACCTCACATTACACTTCTCACCCGCACCACCACCTCTACCGTTCACACTCGACTCATGGCGTCGATATTCACCCCGTTATTGGAATCTCTCACCCTTGCTTCCCCTTCACTCGCTCTTGAACGTGACGCAGAACGTCCCCCCAAACGAACGAAAAAAGATGAGCCAATGTACGCTCATATTGTTATGCATTCCTGCACTGGTCAGGAAGGGCGAGTTGAGCGGTCAAGCGCTAGCGCTTTGAGGAGAGGTCTGCTGAAGAGAATGTTTGAGGCTGCTGCAGATGGAAAGACTGGAGAGAGTAATAGGAGAAAAGTATATACGGTATGGCGGGAGGAAGGTGGAGATGACGACGATGACGAGGACGACGAATGACGCATTCCATATTTCCGTCTACAAGTATACCGTATATGATGCATTGAGTTGTGCTTATTACATTGTGCTCTCGTTCTTCTTCCTTGTCAAATCATGTCTATGCTACACATATCTAAAGACCGATACCGGGTGCAGCTCCACGTTCTTTTGATATCCTGGACACGTAGGATCGGGAGACTTGATCGAAAGCAGCCATGTAGAGGGACATGCATTGAGATAAGCAGGTCTAGAGAAGAGTTTGTAAGCATCATGACACAACGTTGTTGATGAACAGACACGCACTTCTTGCGAAGAAGTCAAAGAGGTGGAAGGCTTGGTGATACATTTGGCGAAACACTGATGGATCAAGTCAGTGATTGTCGGAACAGGGTGATATGATATACATGACTCACGTTCTCGTTGATTTTGTTTATCAATTGTTGTGCGTTGGCGATAGCAAGCTATGTCAGTTGAGCAGATTCAGTGGATAATTTTTAACAGATGAGCAAGATAGGGTACTCGTCCCAGTCGTTATTCAGTCCATTGTCTCGGTGAGTAGGAGAGGTACAAGGAAGTCAAAATCACCTCTTGTTGGATCGATTGTTTCATTTGCTCTTTTCGAGCATTCATGTCTGCGATACAAGAGGGTTTAGCGATAAGAAGCCAAAAGCATCACAGAGGAGTGAGATATATGGACTACTCGACTTACCGCTGGAAGGAGCACCGGAACCAAATAAGGAAGACATAATGAGTTATTCTTGGGGAAAGGTATCAGCTATTGTATAGATATAAGCCTATGAAAGCGTGAAGTATGAACTACTTGATGGAGATGGAGATGTAAACGAATCAAATATAAGTGAAGACATGTAATCAATCGTTGATCATCGTTTCCCAAATATTCTTTGCATTGCTTGATAGCGGCAAAAACTCAGTCGACTCCGACGGAAGCAAAATTTCCCTTATTGCAGCACTGATTTTTTTGCAAACGATCAAGTGGAGGAACTGTTTGAAAAGATGATATAATGTAATTTATCTCACTGCTCACCTTGCACATTTCCGTCGATTTTCTCGTAAAATCACAATCATCATCACTGTCTCGCAGGTCCCGATCCAAGTCCTCCGAAGAGGTGTATACGTGGATCAGCAGAAAAGTCTCGTGTTCGTCCAGTATGCCACCCAAAAAGTCCATCTTCAGGCAGCCAGAAGCCCAACACTTTCAGCTCGTTCACCGTTCTCAACAGGATCCTCTTATCAATGACCCCGAAGCAAGTCAACGGGTCTTCAAACCTGTGAACAGAAGTAATGAACCTGGGAAAAAGGTGAGAAACAATCATCATTCCGTCGATGCTAGCTTCAAAAAGTCTGGATTGCTGCTGACCGACAGATTAACTTCTTTCACTTGCAGAATGAAATCACTCTCGCTGATCTTGAACACTCGGTGAATCAATCCGATATCCGCAAGAACGAAGGAGAAGCAACTTTATACGGAATCACGTACGATGACTCCTCTTATGATTACATGTCACATCTCAAGCCCGTTGGAGATGGCGGCTTTGACTCTTTTCTGATTGCCGCTCCTCGAGGTTCAGGTGTAGCTCGGGGTATGAAGTCCACGGGAAAGGGCAAAGGCAAATCCAAGGACAACGAGATTTTCGAGCTACTGCCTCCGGATGTTCTACCAAGTAAAGACAAGATATCGGTGTATGACGCTCAGAACAGAGGAGAAGCGATACCTAGGGAGCTACAGGGTCTGCAGCCTGACATGGATCCCCATCTTCGACAAGTTTTAGAGGCTCTTGATGACGATGCTTTTGTGGATGAACAAGGTGAAGAGGAAAACTGGTTCGATGAATTAGTTAAGGATGGAGAACGAGAAGAGGAGGAAGAAACACCTTGGGAGTTCAGGGAGTGGGGTGTGGACGAGAAACCTGTTGACGGAGAACAAGCAAAAGAGGAGACTTGGGAAGACAGATTCAAAGCATTCAAAAAGGGTCAAGACTCCCTTCCAGACGAGGTCTCCGACATCGATCCTGAAGAAAGATCTGAAATGGCAGATACAGTCGGATCACTGGCGAGCAATTTCGATGATATGATGGTCGTAGGCGGAAAGAAAAGAAGGGGAAAGAGAGGGCCCAGTGATGCCTCCGGGATGAGTATGAGTAGTTCTAGTATGTTTAGGACTCAGGGACTGAGAGATTTGGATGACCGATTCGACAAGGTGAGTATGAGCTTTACACAATAGGAGCAAGCTTTCTCAGATACTGATCTAACTGCTTAGATTGAGATGGACTATTTGTACGATGACGATGAAGAAGAGGACGACTACGAAGATTTCCCAGATGATGATACCGCATCAGTCGCTGCGTCCAACTTCTCTGTCTCTTCCCGTTTCTCGCTCGCATCACATGCATCTAAAGCACCTGCTGGCCCCCCGGAACTTTCGCGCGATGACTTTGAGTCTATTATGGATGACTTTTTGGAGAACTATGAAGTCGTTGGTCGTCACATGAAGCCTGCATTGGGCGGCACCGGTTTCACCGGTGCTGAACGGTTTGGTGTGCTTAGAGCTGCTATAGACGGGGGGGATGATGGTACAAAAGAGGAGAACAGAAAACGGATTCTACAATTCGAAAGAGAAGAGAGGGAACAAGGCAAGGTTCGAGACAGGTCCCGGAAGGAAGACAAAGAAAAAGTTGAAGAGCCTCAAGAAGAGAAATGGGATGTGCAGACAATCCTGAGTAAGTTGATTTTAAGACATGTGTATGGCTGCTGAATATCGTTGCAGGTACATACACCAACACCGAGAATCATCCGGGTACGATCCGTTCTCGGACTGCTGCGCAAGCTAAAGCAAGAGCAGAAGCGCAACAAGCTGTGGCTGCTCGGATTGAAGCTGAGGCCGATAGTGCCAGTGAGGATGAATCTGGCTCAGAAACGGAAAGAGAAGGTCCCAAGGTGACAGTCGCGCGGCCAAAGGGTGAATTATCCGAAGAGAAAAAGGCAAGGAAAGCGGCTGTCAAAGCCGAGCGATCGGTGAGTACGCCTCCTTCATGTTCATGTTCGCCTTGCTTCAGCTTCCGGGCCGTCATCCAATATCTGCGCGGCGCACGGAGCGCTGATCGCTGGTTGCATCCCAGGCTCGACGAGCGGAGAAAAAATCGCATAAAGAAACCTTTTCCACCGAGAGGAAACGTCAACTTGCCAGTCACAAGAAGCTGGTCAGTAACGGAAGAGCAGCTGATGTTGCTGTTGGCGCTACGAGAGGCGTTGTTTCACTCAGTTAGGGTATCAGTCTCGGTATGTGATATTGCGGGACTTCGTGCTGTATCTGGTATGGTTTGTTGTTGTATATTTTAAGCTTGTTTACATATACCGAACCGGGTCATTGACTCGTGATCATGCATGGAATCGCTCAAATCGGTGATAAGAATCTGCTCCTGTCGGATTTAACGACGAGGTGGAGGTTGACCAGAGTGACGCCCTGGCCAGGATCCTCTGCCACACGGAGTTATGTGTTCGGTGATTTGACATTAGTCTTTTCGTTCAGGATCCTTTCTCTCCAGTGGCACCTATCTCACGCTCCAATCATACCACCGTAACGCATACCACTCTACACCGTACACTCCCTCAGTGGAACCACTCACCGTCCCCCCCCGTCTCCCTCTCCACTGCCTGTCTGTCTGAAGGTTTCAATTCATTGCCACCCTTCGATACTCATCATCATACTGTTTGATCATCCTTCATCTTTTATACCTTTACTTCCTCTTTAAAAAACACATCTACGCAGGTCTCGTCATCATCGACATTCTTGCGACTTCATACGTGCACGTCTCAAATTTTCAATAAAAGCAAAAGTAACAACTCTTCAAAATGGTAAGTTTCCAACTTGGTCGTGTGGTTAGATGCAGGTCGTTGCAATTGCTGGATGTCGTGTTGGTGGATGCGGATGGACCACACTTTGGAACAGGACAATGCTCGGATATCAAAGTGTAAACCGAAGAACGAGGTAGCGTCGATTGGGAGGATCGATCGTACCTTTACGCTGGCATCAGCAGAAATCTTGGTTAGAAAGAAATTTTGCATTCGTTCCGATCATTCATCGACTCATTTGCTGTCCAAGTTCCTTCGGTCATCCAATCACCGTTTTAGGATGTTATTCTCGTTAAGGACGTTCAGCTTGGTGTAAATGGAGACATCACGCAAATTGATCGTATCATATGCCAATACCACCGTTTATCGCCTGCTTTTGTTATAAAGTGACATAACATACAAGGGTTCACGCTGACGCTAAGATATCATTAGGTTTTAGCTATTGATCTCCTCAACCGACCCGCTGATGTTCAAGCCCGAACTCACAAGCTCAAGAAAGTAGTACCTGAGCCAAACTCATTCTTCATGGATGTCAAGTGCCCCGGTTGTTTCGCTATCACGTAAGTGCAACACAAAGTGGCATAACTTAACCATGAGGATACCGTGCTGATCGAGACAAATATCCTACTATTCCTTCTTTCTCCACATTATCATCGCCACATCTCCTATGACGATTATTGACCTCTGCCTCGTCTTCCGAATCAACAGCACTGTCTTCTCACACGCCTCCACCGTCGTCCAATGCCAAGGATGTGCTACCGCTCTTTGTCAACCCACCGGTGGTAAGGCTAAGTTGACCGAGGGTGAGTGGGGAATCCAAGTGGTTTGATATATGTACAATGCTGATATATTTACTTGTTCAGGATGCTCTTTCCGAAGAAAGAACTAGAACTGGATAACATCAAATTGAACTCGATCTAGCTGCGGAGGAAGTAGTTGGATCGAGAGGGTTGGATAGGATTCAGATTCGGTTTTTTTCTAGCATGCTTCCATGTCACTATTATCATCACGCATACCGAGAACCTTGATCCTGGTTCGAATCGTCGCAGGAATCAATCTGCTGTCGTCCGAAAAAGTGACTAAACGTGGGGAAAGGTGTCTAATGATATACTTTCTCATTCAGCTGGAACAAGGGATGTTTGCAGCTATCAGATTGCGATGGATGGAAGGTGGAGGATTTACTGGGGTATGACGATTGAACATCTGCAGGTAGACCAGGTGAATCCTCGCTATCCAAACTTTACACCCTTATCGTGGAAGATGTTGCTGCAATGCAACGACCGCGCAACTGAAATGCATGTGAGATACTGATGATCGTACTAACACTTGCCGCGCCATCGATGGTAAGATCTAGTACATGCCACCGGATGAATGACTGCCCTTTGGATTAATCACTTTTGGCCAATTTCTTTCGAATCTAGTGAGCAAGCCTCCGTACAAAATGAGAACGGATCGAAGGTATGATCGGAGCAGGTGATGGTCGAATCTGTCGCTCTACAGAATTGCTCAGCTCCTTGTCATCATCTGCTCGGTGACTCAAACTCACCGCAGCAATGGCAGCCTTCGGCACGAAAAATCAGTTATCATCGAACGGAGTACATCAAAACATACAGGAAAGGATTAATATACTCACAGCAAAATCCTATCGAACACAGAAGTAATCAGTTCCTCTTCATACAACAGTAGTATGTCAAAGCAGGAAACTTACCGGGAAGTTAGGATACTTGGCCCAATCCTAAAAGCAACAAGAAATTAGTCCTGGGAAGTATGAATCAGAGACATTGCACTCGCCGTGGCCAGCTTGAGCCTGTCAGTATGATGAGCCCTCACTCCGTTCTGCATAGAGTTCGATTTCTTGTATGCGTCGGTTAATTGAGAGATCAAATGAGCTTGAACTTCTGCGCCTGAATGCACAGATCGGGATCGAAGATTTCAGTCGATTTCATTTTTCAGGTCCGGAATGTATCATAGTCTAGATTAGACCAACGTACCGAAAGAGTTGCCATCTTCCACGACCGGAATCTCCATTTCTAACCATACCTTCAAGTCTTGAGAGAGCAAGTGAAGTTCTTCAAGCTCTCTTTTCGTTCCTCAAGTGTTAGCTATCTTCGGGTGGCAGGTATATACGCGAATGACTCACTTTGTGACAATGTTCATGCATTTGACTTGAATAGGATTGAGCTGAACAACTTCAAACCAATGAGAACCCATCCTGACGTCATCACCATCGTGATTGCTGTTGCCTGAGCCCTTGATAGAGGTGATGTCCTTGGGCATGATGATTTTCCCAAGTCCCAACTTCTCGCCGTCCTCGCCTACTTGCAGTCTTGCGGTATCGGTTGGCTGGAAGATCTTGGGATCTGTGTAAGCTGGCTCGTTCACTTGACCGCGGTAAAGTGGAGAAGATGGATTATCCTCTTGTTTGATCAAAGCTTGAATTTCTGTAATTTTAGCTGGAATAAGGTTTTGAAGGATATCGACCGCTCGAAGTCGTTGTGAAGTGATCAGATCCTATTGGATTATCACCGAAACCTTTGTCAGTAATGCTGAAGACCGGATTCATCAGCGATTGACATACAGTCAAAATTTCAGGATGAGGATGCGATTTGAACACATCATCCATCTTAGGTAAAGTACTTCCAAATTTGGGCATACTGAGCTGTAGAATACTGTGTAAAGCCAATGAAATAAGGTGAACCGATCATTCAACAAGAACAGTCTGAAAGATTTTGCTGATTAGTCGACCAATTATATACGTCTATCCCGTCGATTGGAGAACCATCAGTACAAAGGTTCTCCCAAACAAAGGAGGCGAAACTCCTTTCTTCTCATATTGTCATGGACACGTCACTGTTGGTACATGTTGTGCTCGAGGAAATATGAGTTACCATATCCATATCCGTATATTTACATTTTGGTCTTTGAAATTAAGGGGTACAACGAGTATGAGAATAAATGTCCAAGACCGAAATGCCTTTCACGGGTTGAGATAGCATAGGAGGACAGTGATGGTCTAACGGGTAATTATCCTGTTCCGGTAGATGTGCCAAACGATCGAGCAGTGTCGCGGACCGCGAGCTACCTACCTGAAAAGCTTCGACCATAAGACAATGAAGATCAGAAGGACGAGAACAACGATGATTCCTGCGGAAAGGAATTTCTGTTGATACATTCTACGTGAAGGGGAGTCAGTGAAGTGTAAGCACTTCTGCCAAAGTGCAGTAATACTTACTTGAAAATCATCTTCTTGAGCGTACCAGCTGCTCGATCAATGGACGAATCAGCCTGAACGAGCTGTTCACCGGAGTCAGTATGATCAGCGTATGTACATGTACACGAGTCACATGAAGCGCTATGGTAAAGAGAGGTTGTATAACTTACGGTATCTCGTGTATGCTCGATTTGTTCGCGTTGACCTCTTAAGTTTCTTAAGATCTCCCCGCCGACATCCTCAGTTTCCAAAGCGATTCTATGAGCATTATCGAGTCTCCTCGAGCCATCTGCTAGAGTTTCGGTGCCTTGTAGAAGCCTTGTACGGGCTGAGTAGGCTGATGGATCATCGGAATAGGGATCATCAGAATTAGGGAATCCTCCAGGACCAGCAAGCAGCTCGCTACGTTGAGATTCGGACCTGACGTCTCTCTTTGAAGATCATGATTAGCTAACGGTTCGTATGATATGCAAAGTACATGTTCCCAGGGTACGTACCAGAGTTCTCTTCACTCTGTCGAGACCTTGTTTAGATGTCGCCAATCGACCATGATACGTCTGTCGAATGGATACCGGCATTGAAGGCAGTTCCACTTCCATTTGAGCGACCTAAAAATCGTGAAGATATCGTCAGTATGTGAAGCATTGAATGCCGACTTTAGACAGCAACGCAACGGGATTACACTTACTATCTCCTCTGCTTCGTCCAATTCTTCAGAGACCTTCTTTAAGGCAGCTTTCCGTTGCTCTGAAGGACTCGTTAAATCCGGCTCTCAAGGATATGGATCGCTGAAATCACCTACCGCCCTTCAGTTGCTTCACATCGCCCTCCAGTTTGCCTTTCAAGCTTGCTAAAAGCTGCTTGAAATCCTCATCGTAGTTCTCGAAGAGCGCGCTATGAGGGATGCCCATCGATTAGTCGAGGCAAGGGACAGGCAGACAATGGGGATATCTAGGGACTCACGTAGGTGAATTGTCCATATTGCTGACACTAGTTCTCTATATCGCTTCTCTCTGGTCGTTGAACGGCAATCGATGGGAGGAAAGGTAATATCAAGTCGGAATACTGCAAAGACTACTGAGTGGATGAGGACATGAGATGAGACTTGTGCAAAATAACAATATCTGACTGCGTTGAGGTGGCAATAGGACAGTCCATTGTGACGAGGGAAGATTGTGTTACGTAATACCACACTGGATTTGTTATTGCTTTGAAAGAGGCGCGTATTCTTTTGTAACTGCAACATTCAACGTTCATTCAATTCAGAACGTTATCATACATCAATCCACAACAATTACTCACAACATCACCCACTCTCTGGACTCACCGCATTATCATCAAGTTTTCATCGGCAAAGACGAAACAAATTGGGTAAACTCTCTGACCAGCTGGACATCACATATACGGGAATCACGAGCAGCAATCTTGAGTCATCAATCCCTCCACTTCAACCATCAATCACACATCCTTTTCACCTAGCTATGAACTTCTTCAACCGTCAAAAAACGAGATCACCGGCGGAGACTGTGAAGTATCTGAAGGAGAACATTTTGCGTCTAGATCAATCAGCTGTAGGTGAAGGAAGGAAAAGGGTGAGTAAGCCGGAAGCATCTACATTTCTTCTCTTAGCAGAGGAGACTGGGCTGGTGTTTACTGCTCCCAGCCAGTACCAGTAGTCATGTCACTTTTGCGGCTCGCTGACATAAGAATATGGATAGATCAACGAAGAAATCTCTCGTCTCCTGTCATCGACTAAGACTTCACTTTCAGGTGAAGGAGACTCAGATCCTTCTCCAGATGTCATAGCGCAAGTGGCCAATGAAGTGTATGCTCAGGATTTGTTGAGTTTGATGGTTATCCACTTGGGAAAGTTTGACTTTGAGGTAAGTCTCTGGGTTTCATTCTAGCTCTCATTCATCCTCGCTATCCACCGCACATTGATCACATATATAATGCGTTCCTGTACTATTGGTCTAGCTGCAGGCGGAGCCGACTGACCGAGAATGTATATCTAGGCTCGTAAAGATGTCTGTCATATATACAACACTCTCCTCCGTCGTCAGCTGGGTACCAGATCACCTACTGTCGATACTATAGCCACTAGACCTGATATAATCTTCAATGCACTGAAAGGGTAGGTCTCGCCTCTGTTCCTTTGCTCCCACTGGACACGGACCTGTTTCGACCCAGGCGGAACTCTTTCGGAAGGAGTTTGCTGAACCGGGGAACGTAGTTACACCAATGCCGATACCGCATTAAACACTGGTATGATCCTGAAAGAGATGTTACGATACGAACCATTGGCGAGGATCTTGCTCTATTCTGAACAGTGAGACTCATGGATATGCCAATGAAACCCTTCATAGCGAAGGGTGACTAAATTTGACGCAGGTTCTACACATTCCCAAATTATATCGAAAACACGACATTCGGGATTTCAACTGATGCGTTTGGATGTATGAAAGTGAGCAGCAAACTTAACTTTGATAGAGACAAGGAAGAAATGCTGACTTCGACGTGACAGGAAACGCTGACACGCCACAAGCTAATGGTGGCGCAATATCTTGACGCTAATTATGACCGTGTATGTATGTTCGTAGTGTAAGAGTAGGAGAACGATAATGCTCATCTTATGTCAGTTTTTCAACATGTATACCACTCTCATCCTATCCTCTAACTACGTCACGAAACGACAATCTCTGAAACTGCTTGGCGAGATCCTGTTGGACCGAGCAAATTACTCCATTATGACCCGATATATCTCTTCGGAAGCGAATTTGAAGATGATGATGAATTTCTTGAGGGACAAGAGTAGGAACATTCAATTTGAAGCTTTCCACGTCTTTAAAGTGAGTTGTTCTGATAACTTTAGTGGATTATCAATCTACGGTGTCTGATTGACTCGTCCGCGATTAAAGGTCTTCGTGGCCAATCCCAATAAACCTGCTCAGATCGCCACCATTTTGAGGAGGAACAAGGACAAGTTGTTGGTTTTCTTGAAGGAGTTCCACAATGATAAAGATGGTGAGTCCCTACACTGCAAGTATACAACGATAAGCTTATACAAATCACCGCCACAGATGAACAATTTAATGTAAGTGGAATACAGGTACACCTGTTCGTCCGTTACAAAAGCTGATTGCGTATTTTTATAGGACGAGAAGCAATTCCTAATCGCTCAGAGTGAGTTCAAACCGGCTTGAGAGTATGAGTGTGATGGCTGATGGCTGCCCGCCGTACAGTCCAGCAACTATGATCGCGAGATCGTTGATATACCAATTTGTACTTTAATCCCACTAATGTTGAGACGATATTTACGCTTTACGTTTTACCTTTGATCAATCAGAGATCTCATGATCATGCATTCTCTTATTCAGCTTGAAAAGTATAGTTGTATTCCCTCACTGTTTCATGTACCTCTCGCATGGATACCTAATTATGAAACAATTTAACTGGACCCAAAGGCTATGTATGTTAAGGGAATGTAAGATGCAGAATCAAGCATGAATTTTCAGAATCACCTGACATGATAATGTGACGTAAGAACGTAAGAACGTAAGAACCACACATTCCCATCCCGAAATTACGCTAAGACATTTGACACTTCCTCCCCGAAATATCCTCCAAATTCGACGTTCATCTTGGGCATACGTGACTATCTGTAGAGCAGAGACAGGACAAAGACACATCAGTGACAGATTAGACAATCACCAAACAGCCATTGGGAGACTGGAGTAAAAATATTCACAGCCAGTAAGTAGCTCGATACAACAAGGCCGCAACGACGCTCCCTCAATTACCTCGGGTCGAAAAAATCTCTATACGAAAACAAGAGTGACAATACGTCAAGTCACCCTCGAGCAAACACTCATACCTCCAAATTTTTGGTAGAATTGGCTTCTTCTGCATAACCAGACGCTGCCGGCTTTACATTCAATGGAACCAGTCACTTGCATCGCATAATCGAGTATTGGCACCATGGCATCATATGAGTCAACATCATCGTTATTGATCCCTCCTAATCCTTCACTCTCACCCACCAAACCATCCGCTTCGATACTCTTAAACGGTACTGGACGAGCTCTTACCACAGTCAAGATCTCAAGCCCACCACGGATCACCACACCACTTCCACAATCACCTCCACTCACCTCATTCCCTCTTCCGTCTTCGTCAGCTTCTTCATCACGCTCAGCTTCCTTCTCTTCCACTAGTTCTCCACATCCACCTTATCTCACTTCTAGGAGGCTGTCGACGCCCAAAATATCGTTCGCACCACTACCCACCATCCCAAATGAACTGAAAAGACGAAATTCAATTAGTATCGGAGTAGCTTCTCGCAAAAATCTACTAGCAGGAGGCGGAGGTGGCTCAGGTGGTTCTGGGGTGAACAAGGTAGTCATGACCGATGAAGACTGGGAAAACTATAAGAGGAAGTTTGATGAAAAGAGTGGGTGAGTGACATCTGTTCGTTTAGCGGATAGTGCGTCTACTTAGACGCAAAAGGAGAGACAAGGGTGGTAGAGCAAACAGGCAGATAGCAGAGTTTGGTGATTCAAACGGGATATGGCCCGAGCTACAAATGAGGGGAATCAAAGAACGGAGGAGTATTGAAAGGACGCTCAGCACAAGCCCTTGAAAGGTAGAAGCACGGTCGCTCTCAGACAAAATGAAACGAGAGGGTCATAGGATCGTTAGGACGTAGGAAAGGAGGAGGTGCGAAAGGCAGCCGATAGCATCAGGACTACCGACATTGTGCAATGTCCGTCGCTGACTCACCTGCTCATGATCTATCAGAAACGACCCTATCGACCTTGGCGCAGTTGCAAAACAAGGTGCTAAAGCGTTATGGGGAAAAGTCAAGCGAAGTCGGTCTATATCTCCTTCACCTGGATCTTCAGTATCATCGACCGCTTCATCGTCCTCCAGAACAAGTCCAAGTATTATACCGTCTGGCTTCGTCCTTGCAGCCTCTGATTCAATGACCAGTCTCGATACAGTAGAAGAGGACGAGGAACAATATGAACCTCTGCGTGTTGGCAGAAGATCTCCCCCGCCCTCACATAAATTACGTACTATACCTGGATCACCGCCGCCGACGGATAAAAGTATGGAAATTGATTCTTCACCCAGTACTATCACCAGTACCATATCAGATTCTGGATCGGAAATGGGAGACCAAGAGGATACATCTGAAGTGAATCTGATGCCGTCTTATACACCAGGTAACAGGGTGGCAGCTTCAGAAGCATCGTCAACAGTGAAGAATAGGCTACTAGACTTAGCAGGGAACCAAGAGGACGGAGATGCTACACCGAGACGAAGGCCCTCGCCGCCACCAAGACGAGCAGATATCGAGCCCTTGGAAGAGGAAGAAGGAGATGGTGGCACGCGCACGCCAGGACGGCTGAGTAGAGCAAGTCAGTGGGAAAAAGAACACCACGATAAAAAAGATCGGATTGAAATTCTTGGCTTTGATCCTGAAAGATTTGGGAGAGCCTTGGATCTTGCCTCAAAGAATGGAGAGGTTGAAAGGGCATGATCATCAAAGGGAAAGTTCTCCTTGGACTCTTATCATATGCAAGTCGAAAATCAAGTATATTTGAAACATGAATATACATACAACATGAGATTAAAATCCTATTGACAGCCAACAGATACTGAAAAATATGAGGAAAGTGGGCCGTTCAATTACACTGACTGAGTGATGCAGTCAATTTGACTTAGTCATATCACTTGACAAGTAATCTTTCCGCCATCTGTCCAATGAATGCAGCGCTCATCCATCCAGCCAAGATGATCACGGTCGTCTCCCATGGCTTGGTGGGTAACAATACCCTAAGGCCGAACCCAGCACTCATACCTCCCAGCAACCTGGTGCCAATCCATATTTTATCTGTGTGTGCCCATGCTTCAATCAGCGCTCTTTCCAACTCCAATAATTGCTGTGGCACAATGAACGGTAGAGTAGAGAAGAGAGATGTCGTTGTGAGATGTGATTGTGACGGCGTAACCCATATCATCAATAGTAGCTGAAGAGATAGCGGTATGATCGAGGTATACAGTATGGTCAGAGGAATCAGTGTCGGTCTGACTTCACTTCATCAGTCGTTTACTCCGAATTCCAGAACGAATGAATGATGAGGTTCAGCTCACAAGAAATGTTTTTGGCGACCGTCGCTCTTTGCATCATCCTTTTCAGCTTCAGGGGGGTCGCAGGGATACCATCTCCTATGTTTCAGCGCTTGTAAAGCCAGAGTAATGGTGACGATATGCTGCGCAATTCCTTCGAGAAATACGGTTCCGGCAATTGCGCATATGTGGGCTGGTGTTACTCCTGAGCTTGAGATCATATGAGGAAGTACTCGAAGAGCTGTTTCGGCAATTGCGCTTATGAGTATCAGTTTCATCATGTCTTTGCGAATTTGGTACTCTCTTCGTCTCTGTTGATCAAGTGCAGGGATAGCAATACCCTTATCGGCGTCGAATGGAGGTGATCCCATGTTGAATAGCAAGTGAAGGAAGACTCGTGGTTTGAGCAATATCAAATCCAGTAAAATGACAAGACCGGGATGTTCAATCAATGGATCTAAGAATTGATCACATCGTAGCTAAGATATGAATCCAGGTTAGCATAAGTGTATGGATTTTGGAGCTGAACGAAACAGTGGAGAGACCATGAGAACAAAGGGAATCGAACTCGAACTTACGCAGACTCCTAGACGGATATTCGATTTCGTCTTATAGGTAGTGTATACGTAGTCTGCAGGGTATGCACAATGCGTACATACTGGCATACTGGCTGTTAAATGGATATCATGTTTGACGCAAGAAGATGTGTAACAGATGTGAATGAAATATAAGAATGCTGTATTTTCAGATTTGCGGATGTTGAGAGCCGCTCCGGTCGACCGTAGTGGAATGATCCCGATGTCACTTATTACCTACCGCTCGTCGTATGCGTTGTATCGTCCGTTGTATCCATCAACTCTCCTTCCTATTCTCTCATCTGATCAGACACATACATAACTTGTACAATCGTCGAATCATTCACTACTCGTATCAAGCTCACTTGGTTGCTCCCTTATACAACCCACTTAGTGCGCAGCTATCTTCTCCATCTTGCCAAGACATAGATCGACTTTACCTTCGATTCAAATAACGTCACTGTTTATTTGTATCACTTACGTTTGTCGTTTGTTTCCGTTCGTGCTCATACCCGCTCTGATCATTCCTTTCTCATAAATATATATATATATATATATATATAATTACATATAATATGTCTTTACGACCTGTCCTTCGACATACACACTCATCACCAGGTGATACGCCATCGAATAGTGTGACGCCGTCCATCGCACCTTCACCGTCACCTAGCTTCGCCGTTCTACCCAGTACTACTGTGTCATCTCGAGTATCAGTCCAATTGCCCGAAAGGCCCAGACCGATGCATCACGAATCGAGCCCTCATTTACCTTCCGCTATGCACCATTCGACATCTGCCGGATTTCCAAGAACAAGGACCAATTCAAGCGGACAAGGACCAGCCGATGGGAAATACAGGCGAAAAGTAGGATTTGAAGCTTTCGAAGCTGGACCTGCGGCCTTGTTCGCTTTTACATGTCAGGTGAGAACTTCATCCTCCTTTACTCTCTGCTGCTGGCAGTGATTAGATCCTCATCCCTGTGCCTCGAATACTGATAACATGATGACATCAGGCTAAGAGTGAGGGCTACAAAAGATCTCGAAACACTCGAGTATTCGCTGTCGCTGTCTCTCCTGATGAATCCGGAGAAGACGCTTTAGATTGGTTGATGTCCGAGTTGATCGAAGATGGAGATGAAGTGGTAGCAATCAGGGTGATCGAAATGGATGAAGGGGGTCAATATTATTGCCTTTTTCCCCTTTTTCATCGTAAAAGTATACTGATGCAATCTGTGACATATAGAACGTCAATCACCTGAAGCGCAAGACGAGCTTCGAGAAGATGCTCAACGTTTATTGCAGACTGTGCAACGGAAGAATAATGAGGCGGATGACAGGAAGGTGAGCTATGGTAGACTGGTTCGTGCATCGTTGGTCAGCTTGCTGATTGACAGCGGCGCTTCAGATATCCGTAATTGTGGAGTTTGTCGCTGGTAAAGTAACGGAAATACTTTTGAAGATGATCGCTCTGTACCGTCCTGACTGTGAGTTGACTCTCGATGCTATACGCTCGGTCTAATAGCTGACACATGTAAGTAGCCCTGATTGTGGGAACAAAGGGGACGAGAAGCAAATTTCAGACATGGGGAAGGGCACTTGGAGGTAAGTATGACTTTCAGATCTGCACGTTTCGTTGGATCCACGCTGACTGTTCCCTCGCTACAGCACCAGGAATGGGTTCCGTCTCTCGGTTCGCTGTATCTCACTCTCCTGTTCCCGTCATTGTCGTTCGTCCCGAACGTAAAGTCAAGAAGACCCTTGCCAAACGACAAAGTGATCCAAAACGAGGACAGTATGCTGCCATCGTAGGACCGGATGGATTGGCTCTAAGCAGAAGTAGAAGTAGAGGAAGTACCGGAGCCCTCAGTGAAGGAGGAGAGTAGCAGGACCGACAATGAGAAAATCAACGAGCCAGAGTCAGATATGGAAATATATATTTGAGTCCCGCAGACAGGCTTAGAGGAAAACTTCGATTGAACCCGAATTGTAATATATCCGGCCAGTGAGTAGAAACAAGGTTGTAAATAGGAAATAGACATGGATACCTTCACAGCTCGACAGACTCCGCCATTACCTCATGAAACGTAGCAATATTCATAGTTTGGTAAATACAGAGAGAGTCTTGGTAATTATCGCTCATCCTTATTATTGCTTACATCCAACACCTGTCAGGAATGGAAACAGTTCCCAACCATTTTTCGTCAATATCAGGGAGACAATATCTCCTTTTTGACCATACTCTGTACTTGGATCCTCTCAGATAAGGCCATGTTTGATTGAGTAGCAACTCGTGGGTCAATCTGGACATCGAGGTCTCTCCTGTATGGATGTTGATCGGAACCAAATCGCCATTCTTCTTCCCGTTCCTCCCTTTCATGCCTATGATTTGGGTGGATGGGGTAGGGCTTTGAGATAATTGGTACGGGACCTCTGATCATTATTTGAGTCTCGGCCGCAGCTTCTGCTCGCTGTATGGCAGATTGGGAATCGACCTTGACAGCCCGACGACGATTTTGGAACTAAAAAGATGATATCAATAAAATGAAACCGGAGTCAAAATCGGGCACTGACCCATATCTGAACGCTGCGAGACGTCATACCCAATCTTCTTGCTAAGCTATCTCTTTCGTCAGTCGACGGATAAGCCGTTCTGTCGAACACTTCATTGAGGATCGTGAGCTGGGAATCATCGGCTAGTCCATGTACGATTAGCCTAATGAATGTAGACTCAAGATGATCATCTTACCTCTCTTTCTTGGAGCCTTGAAGTAGTCTCCCGGACTGATCCCACTTGATGGACTCATGAAAATCCTCTCTCCCCCGTAGGTTGGGACATGCGATAGACCTGGGTTGATATGCGTATGAATGCCCAGTCCACCAGCAGAGTAGTATCTCGGATCTCCTCGTGGAGGAGCATAAGGATGAATTTGAAGTCTTGGCCTGCCCATTCCTTGAGGTCTAGCGGTGATATTACTCGGTGCCGCATGAGCTGGTAGATTGGGTGGTGGTGGCGGTGCTGCCCATGCAGGAAGATGGATAGAGTAAGGAACGGAACGAAAGGCAGCAGCGTCTCCACTGGATGGGTGTCGTCTGTGCGTCATATGATGGGTATGATTTTGGATAGGTATCGGGTGGCCTGCAGAAGGATGTCGGACATGTGCCGCAGAACGCTGTAACATCTGCTCTCGACCTTCGTCGGATGGTTGACGGGTATGAGCCAAAGGTGTGATTGCTGATGCTGGAAGACCTCGTTGGTAGGTGAGTGAATCCGGCGTAGGATGGATTTTATCTCTATGACCTATTTGTAGAGAGGGAAGTGAAGTCAAGCGTTGATGTTGAGGTCTTTGTACATTTGGCTCACTCGACGGGATCCAGAAGGATCTTTCGGGAAGGGAAGGCGTGGTGCGGTGATTTGGTTGAGGATGTCGAGTAGGTGGCGAACTAAGTTTGAACGCTTCCAGACCAAATCCAGTACCTAGGCCGTTCACGCTGGTAGTAGAAGAACCTCCACTAGGCATAATAAATGCTGGACATGTATTGACACGAGGTAACGAGGGTGGTGGACGATGCAAAGATGGCATTCTTTGTGATGGCGCATGAGGGATTTGGGTTGACTTGTCTAATATCCACTATCAGCTGATCGAACAATATGGATTATATAGTGTATGATTTGTGATACTCACTCACTTCTGATGGATGCAGGTCGTTCCGATCATTTCTACTTGGGCTGCGTGGTGTAGAAGCTGTAAGCAATGATCCGAGACTTCTCAGTTGTGATACTGGACTGTCGTGACTGGCTCGAGAGCTGGACCTCGAGTGAGTCAAAGAGAGAGACATTGAGATCTCTCTCAATGGTGGACTTAGTGATGTTCTAGGTGTCTGGGGTGATGTTTCGGCAGATGAAGCCATGTCGTGATTTTGATCGTTATCGCATGACATAGCTGAGCAGTCTGAGGGGTAGCGGGCGAACAATAATAAGGATGAGAAATCGCCGTAAGAAGATTATCAACAACTTTTTTTTTTCAGAATATTCGAAGATTCGTATATCATTCCTAATCGATCTACAACACGTAGTCATGGCTGCAGACAGGCTGATGCCTGAGAGAATTGATGAATTGGTGGGAAGCCATCTGATCAAAGGGGGTTCAATTGATTGTCCAAAGGGGTCGGAGTTGACAAAGGAAAGAACGTTATATCAGAGATAAGTGAGTAAAGAGGGGAGTCATGCTATTATCTTTTCCGTGGATATGTTTTCCGTGGAGATAAATCATTGGAATGGCAAACATTCGAGGGGCTGTCCTTTATCATGTCTTTTGACAAATAAACTAAATTTAGGCGGACCGCGGAAGAACAAAAGATCGACCCTTTGACTTCGCTGCGAAACGAATGAAATGTTGTCATGACCCATGAAGGATGAGAAACATTGAAACCTGATGGTGAGACAACAAAAGGCAGCTGAAGCTAAGTGTAAGATTTTCAAGATCGTGTTTCATCCTTCGAAGAAGCAGTGTTTAAGCTGCAATCAAGGGGCCAAATTGTACGCATCCCGATTTGGGATTGTGGTTGTCGGCGATGTTATAGCCGTGAAAGATGTTGGCATTATGTTCCACTTCATACCATTGTTCGAAAATTGGACCGTTGATGCTAATTGGAAAAAAGAAAAGTCAGGAGGGGTCAGATAAAGAACGTGTGGGGATCGAATGCAGTGGATTCAAAGGAATTTTCCAGAATGTGAGAAGATATCTTGAAATTGGTAGGTTATCAAGGGTATCATCATCCTCTTCTGCGCACGACACTAGACGTATGAACAGCTGGAGACAGCCAATGCGATGTCAAAAGATTGCTTGGCGCTATTGCCAAAGGTATGTCCGTTTATGATCAGTCTATCCTCGTGTTCTTGCGGGTATCGATGACCGACGTGCTGCCCTGAGTCTAATATATGTACTCTTGATAATCGCAATGTTCTCAGGACTGAATCTACCGAAATATAGCTTAAGGGAAGTAGGCTTCGACTTTCGTTGTTGTTCGAGTAAAACGCTTTGAAACTAGATGAGTAAGCCTTGTTTAGATTTGTTGTCCGCGTAGAATCTCTAAATTATACACGTAATACAAACAATACTGAACAGGTATCTACGTACAAATGAAGGATGAAAAGTTAGAAGGCTTGTGGGACAAGTGGTGAAAAAACTGAAACAACAACAAGTATAATAAAGCTTAGGCCAAGAATGTGACTGGGATACAGAGGGATAGGATGTGAGCGCAAGAACATGCGAGGGAAAGGAGGGCAATTATAGAGAAGTGATCATTGATGCTGAAAGAGGCATGAATGGCGATGGGATTGTGCCTATCTTAGACTCTCGCTAAGAGCTCTCGAACGGGTAGTTCCTCAATTCTAGGTCTACCATGATCTCGTTTCGATTCCGGTTTTTCCGTAATCATTTCTCGCTCCAATATGTATTTGCCTTCTTTGTACTTTTGATCGAGCTCGAAGGCGAAATCCTGCATGTGACCACGATAATAAGCCGAGTGTCAGAGGAAGCAAGTCCAGGGAGAAAAGGGGAATATTTGATGACAGTAGAAAGGCAATTTTCACTCACATATTTCCAACCCAGTGTCGAATGACATACCCTACAATACACATCCCTGACAGTATGGCGCCCCGTTCTCATCTCCCTATCCTCTGCGTCACCAGCATACGTGTTTACCCTACTCGGTAGAGAAGCCATGAGCATCAGAACTCTCTCTGAAATATGGTTGAAAGGATGAGCTTACACCTGCTGCACCAGTAGTGCCCTTCCATGCTGGCCCGTGAATTGCTATGCGCTTCTAAATCAGCTGCTGTACTTCTATATTCCCACCGTATCTGCACAAGGTCGTGCTCAATTTGCCACCCAGCTGTCTTGTGTGGTACTCACTTTAGACATAACGCCTTCACTGACAGCTAGATGGTTACCGCATTGTCTGCAGAGTAGTACTGACTCTCCTGCAAGGTACACACGGAATGTTCTACCCATATTGATTTATACAGTGACTCTGGAGTGGAAAGTGGTCAAAGCCGTGTGAAGTCAGGAGCCGAGAGGATCTGGAAAAACACTACGGAAAATAGACGCTACTCGCTGAAAACTATGGCGGTATCTCGAATGTAGTAGTATGCTGAAGACTCGTGGGGACTCGTGGGAGACGAAACAATGGTAGTGAGGAAATTTAAGATGTGATATTGATGATAGCGATGATGTTATCTACATCTTTGATATTATTTTGTGACCGGATAAGTGCGAACGAATGACCTCAATTGGACTCTTCTTGTTCAACAATAATCGACCTCCACTTTCACACGGTAGATCCAATAAAATAAGACACCTCCCTGTGGCAGAGTGGCAGGAATCTAGGCCTCATCGTCAGGGGGTATGGCAGCAAGAAGCGGATTAAGAACTTTACTTCGCTTCGGACTATCCTTTCAGGAGGTCTCATTCCTACTCCATCTCCTTTGTACTAAATTTGGACTGGCATGCTCTGCGTATGGTATATCTCTGGGCAAAGGAAGACTTGCTAGAACAGCTCCTCGAAGGGATACCTTTGATTGTCCACTATCATAGTACTTCTATAGGGTAATTCATCTTAAGATGAGGCAATCCCATTCGGATGGAGCTATCAAGGGTCCCTCAGCAAGTGATCTCTTCGTCACTGCTTAAGCTCTTTCATTTTCATCCCATGCATCACTTTCATTCATCGGTTGTCATCTGTCACCTCTCCATGCCATATCTTGGGATTCTTCAAGGCTTTTAGCCCGAAGACCGTCGGAAACAAGCTTATAATTATAAGGCCTTCCACATTCATTTGTCTATAATATTACCCTATACATCAAACTTCTGAACAACCTAAAAGTGAACTCCCACAAAATGATCTTTCCTCTTCTTTCTGTCCTCTTCGCTGCTGAGTTGGTACACTCGCAATCTACCGGTAACATCACCATATCCTCCCCAAAAACATGTATCATATTAGCCCAGGTGGCATCACTACAATCACCAAACTCTATCATTTCCATGATCCCAATATGCCCCTCCTCTTCATCAGAAACAATATCCTGGCCATTGACAGGATCTGGAGATGGAGCTGCGTCGGGTATAGGTATATACTCCCAGCTAAATGGGGGTAAGGCGGGATGTGTAATGAGTATGAGTCAGATGACAGCTATGTACCTTCTTGGAAGGAGCTTGAAGTGGGAAGACGTTGGAACAATATTTGATGAAACAGCTGGAGTAGCAATAGCGGATCCTATGAGCCAAAAGATATTGAGATGGTGAGTCGACATCCAGACATATCAATAAAGGATGCTGAGTCCCCAAGCTCTCAGCGGCCCTTCGAATACAATCTTTCCTGATGGATTAGTTCTCCCTGATGCGGCCTCGATCCCAAACGATCCAGTATGGCGACAGAGTATTGTTCTTCAAGTTGACCAATCTCCGAAGTCACCACAACCGATACCATCGGATGTTGTGAATTCTACCTCATCCAGCACTTCCACACTTTCCAGTATTTTGAGACAGGATACCAGTCTTGGCTCTACCTTGTCCGCTGCATCCCTTCTTGGATCTTCAGGTACAACTGGAATTCAAGGCGTTCAAACGTTCTCTTCTCATCAAGGCGTAACCGTTACCGCAACTGATTTTCCCATCAGTATTGCTCAACCCATAGTGGCCAGCTCCAGTGTGACGGACTCATCAGCACTCACAGCCACTACTTCTGACACCACAACCCTTGTCATCGAGGCGACTTCCGACATCTCAGCCACCTCTTCCAATGTGCAATCCACCGCGAAAACAGAGTCCAGCTCTGCGTCAATTCTGGACTCCATCGTAACAGCCTCGGCTGCATCGACCGCTCAAGAGATCATCACTAGCATGCTCGGCCCATCCACAGCCGATGGTCTGCTCGCAACTCCATCACAAGTTGCAACGACTATTGAAGCTGCTGCATCATCCACTAAGATAGAAAAATCGGCGATACATTCTTCAACATCTCCGATTCATGATTCCACCACTGTCATCTTGGAAGTATCGACTACTATTACTGCAGTACCCAGTTCTTCGACAAGTGGATCGACCAGTTCTTCTTTGTCAGATGCAGTCTTACCTTCATCGATCAGCTCTGAGTATGTTGCCGGCTCATCAGCATCTGAAGCTGCGACTGATGAGCCCATCGACCCTTCTCGTGTGGAGTCATCATTTACTGTTTCTGTACCTGGAGCTACCGGTGAGTTCAACTCATGCTATCTTGAAGACTGAGCTGTGCTTACTCATCGATTGGAGAAGGGGTCCCATCAGTCGTTGATTCCGAGACTTTTGTGATTACTACCAGTACGGACATCTCATCAGATTTCTCATCTACGGATACCCTATCCAATCATGCCTCCAACACAGCAACTGCCAATGAGAGTCCGGCAGACATGCCACAATCAGCGACTTCAATCACGCCGGAACTCAGCACTGGTGCTAAGAATTCGTTGACTCCGGAAGTGCAGAGCCCATCCACCACTGAAACGGGAGGAGTTTCCACCTCTATCGATAACCCCGGAGTTCCCAACGTGCCCATTGCACCTTTCACTCTTACACTTGAAAGCTCAGACACTACCTCTGCCACAGAACGAAATCCAACCTCTGGAGTTGAGACAGCTCCGACAAGCGCTGCTACTTCATGCTATATCTCGTCGCCAAGCCCCTTTCTTAGTACCATCATGAGTGCCGAAATTCCTGCTGCATCTGAAGTATTTGTCGATCAGACAATCACCACATTTGTGCAAGCAACAACGACCACCAACGCAATTCATACGGCGGCGGCTGTGATGTCCGATACGATCGATCAGCCTTCCTCAGAAGGGTATCAAGTCAGCTCTTCCCTAATCTCAGAAACTAATTTATCGTCCTCATCCAGTCAGCCATCGCAAAGCCTGTCACCTACTGCTGCTTCATCTGATCTCCGCTCATCTTCTACCTCTAGTTCCTTAACTTCCTCGTCCACCGAGACCGAGATCAAGATTTCATTAACCCAGTCAACTTCTGTTTCCGCCGTAGCGCCAGAAACTACTGCCACAAACAGTAATCCAAATACAGAATCCTCTTCAGGTTTAACTGATAATCCTCCTGAATTCAGCGAGTTACCCATTCTGCATGCTGTCCCCCCTTCCAAGACTATCAATAATAGCCAATCATCATCCGACTCGGATAAGACCCAATCTATAGATGAACAGCTGTACGTCACTTCCTCTGTCAAAAAGCTCTTGGACCAGGAAACAAAAACCAGTACCGCTTCATCAAGGTCCGTTTCTCAAGCTGAACCGAGTGTCACTGGAGGACAGACATTGAGTACAACAACGTCGCAAAGCCAATTGTACTCGACACTATCCTCGGCTCCCAGCACATCAAATTCTGTAATCGATGTTCCAGGTCCAAGTACGATCCTCGCCCTCTCCAACTTCCAGGTTGAATCAGCAACAACGAAGAGCTCAATAGCTACGACCCCTGATCCGCAGGATCAAGAAGACCCGTCCGACCGATCTCTGCCTCCTGTTCAGCTATTAGCGGAGGTCAAGCACCACAAGAAGTGGAGGGGACGAAGGAGAGGTTTCGGGGGTGGAGGTTTTGGTGGCTGGGCAGCCGCGGGAGGTGGTGGAGGCTGGGGTGCTGCTGATTGGGCTGCTGAAGGGAATGAAGACGATACAGGCTTCGGATCCTTCGGTTGGGGTCAGCAACTATCAGATGAAGGAGGAGAAGGTCCAACAGAGGGCACCATATTGAACAGCAACGCCAAAGCTGAACCGCTAGAGCAGCCACAACCAACGGTTCCAGCTTCGAGTTTAGTGAATAAACCTACTCCGCCGCATATTGTGGGTTCATCGTACAGATCGACATCATCAGCACTCCGTCCGCCTTCTTCAACTTTTCAAGTCTCAGCTTCTCTCGGCACATCTTCGGGTCCTCCACTACCTACTCCTACCATAAATGTCCATTCAAGTCTGATGCCGTCTTCTGTGACAAAGCTCCCGCCAACATATTCCTTCAGTGTTCTGACCAGCTCCCCAGCATTACTCACAGCAGAATCACATGAATCCGAGTCGCGATCCAGTATCAGTATCCCCCGCTCGTCAACCAGCAGAGATGTTCTCGTTTCCACAGCCAGTTCAAGATCACTGGCTGCCACTTCGCAAACAGCTATTTTCCGACACTCGACTACCGAGACTGCCACAGTCCGTGACTCCACGACTATGACTGCTACTTCAACGCTTCAGACATCCACAACGCAGACTACAACTGTTCATCTCCCCACCACCGAGTTCTCTTCCACAACGGAGATAGCTACTGCATTCTCCACCTTCCTTTCGCCATTGACCAAGGTCCTATCTACTACTCAAACTTCGACTTTTCGATCTGCTGTCACCGAAGTCTCCGTATCTGAAACAGCTACCATCGAGACGTTATCTACGACTACTTCTCACACGAAGACTGTGCTAGCATCAGTGACATCGACTTCAACTCTTCAGGCCTTTATCACCGCTTCTACCACCGAGACCGCTTCCAAGATCACCTCAATGACAGAAGTAACGAATATCACTATGTTAACAACAAGGGTACGTAGTCAAACGACTTCTGTTACCCAAACCACTAAATCGACGAGCATTGCAACTGTACAGCCACCTCGACCGCAGAGCTCTAATTCAAGGGAAAGCTCAATGGAGGAAGAATATACAGCCACGTCTGGCACGACAATGCTTGCCCAACCGACAACGGAAACCTCTAGGACCTCCTCATCATCCCCAACATCTACCCCTCCGCCAACTTTCTCTGGCGAGCTACCTAGTACTTCTGAGGAACCTATACAAACCTTGAGCTCCTCGTTGATCGAGCAATCATCATCACCGATCACATCGCAGACTTCTACAGAAACAACGTTCGCCTCTTCGCTCGCCGAGTCGACAGCAACCTTACCGTCGTCTTCATCTTCGCTTTCCTCGCCTTCAACTCCACCACCACCATCATCCTCGCCTTCAACATCATCATCCACCGAGCCGCTGCCCCAACCATCAGCTGAGCCATCGCCTGAGCCATCAACCACATCTAGCCAGCCAGTCACTCCGTCGTCCGAATGGACCGAGTTTCCATTATCGTCTTCTACTCCGTCCCCTCCAATACCTACTCCTAGCTCAGTGGCCTCAGATTCACCATCACCAATGCCAGACGATGGACAGGCTGGACAAGGTCCAGTATTCACAGTAGATGGATCGACCGTGGGCCAATTTAGCGGTCCTGGATCTGTAGCAGCTGTTGCAGCCAGATCGACTAGAAAGGCTGCAGCTATAGTAGTGCAGATATACACAACGACCTCCTCCCCGATAAGTTGTACAACAAGCTCAGCGGCTAGTCCGGCAAAGACTGTTGTTCCGAGCGGCACTCTTGAAACGTCGGATGTATATAGTGGCCAGTCAAGGAGCCAAAAATCAGGCGAAATACGGACAATTCCGATTGAGAAAAGGAAAAGACACACATCGAGGTCCAGAAAAAGAACATGACAAGTGTTTTATCAAGATCAGGGCTAGAAACGGACAGTCAGTATGTTTTCTATATTCAAAATGTTTATCTCTGATGAGTATACGCTTTAATTTGCAATGTCATATCTCTCCTTATGACAGCTTGCGGGAGGCGGAACCATGAATGCATTACGTTTCTAGTAGACATTATGATTACATGCTGGTCGGAGGATTAGGAGCTTCTGGTTCAGTTCCATTCGCCTGTGCCAACGCCACAATTAGCTACTTTCATCAGCTCTCGATAGACCAGCTCACCTCGATCTCGTTAACCACCGCTAAGTTTGCCTGGTCTGACTCTAATCTCCTGCTTGGTTGTTTGACGTCTTCGATTGTATCAATGGCTGCGACATCCTCCGTCCCTGGCTTGGGAAGTTCATTCATATCTACGTCCCTTGCCGTGTCCTCTGTTTTCACTGTGTCTTGTGGAGCGGGCTGTTCGGCAATCGTTTCCATGGCACTGTCTTCGCCACTTGGTTCGTCCTTGCCATCCTCATCACCAGCAACTTCTACCTCCTGACCATTATCGTCATCATTCTTTTCGGCCTCCACTTGGTTCTCTACTGCAGGCCCTTTCGAGTCCGTCTCCCCTCGTGTGGCTTTCAGAAGCACATGAATATCTCTTTTTGGAGCGAGAACACCGAAGTAGCGCAAATGATGATGGGAAGCCAATCGAAGGCCACGCCATGTAAGACTAGTTTTGCGCTGTAGAAGCAAACACTGGTTAGACACTGAGAAGATTCCGAGTGATTCAGTTTAGAAAAACATACGTCTTTATTCGCTGCCATCTCCTCTTGAGGTTGTTCTCTACCCATCGCTTTATCGTCCTCCTCGTCAATCACAATTTTCTGGATCTCTTCATCCAGTTGTTCTTCACTTGTAGCTCTAATTGTGAGAATATATCAATGATAGATCTGGCACCATGTCTTCCGCTCAACTCACTTTTCTCTTCCTTTAAGCTGATCGATACCTCTGAAACCGTTGTTCCATAACATCGACAGTGGTCTGGAACCCACTTTGAATGTGTATGATGCGGGAGGAGCTAGTCTTTTCTCCCATGCTTTCGCGGCATCTTTCGCCGTTTTGTCTTCAAGAGGAGGAATTTCGAAGACTCCTTCAGGGCATTGATCATTCTTCCATTGAGCCTACGCAGTGCAACCCAAATCAGCTTCGTCTGCAATATTGCGTAGACTTGGCTTGCTCGATCGTGGCGGAAACCAATACTGAACTCACATAGTGTACTTCTCTTGTTATTATTGATAACACAGTCTCCTCAAACCTTTTTCCGTCCTCCATTTTTGTCAATTCATCCCTTATTATCTGAATCTTTGATATGACCCATTTTTCATCGTCTGTACCCAGTACAAAGGTCTTGGGCATACCACCAGTGAAAGCTTGTTTGCCGGCAGAAGCTGGAGTCAAATTGAGGAGAAATTGGAAGAGAATAAAATACTGGACCAGAATTTGGCGGCGGAAAGATGGATCAGCGAGCTAAAAAAAATGCTTGATTAGCTCTGATTTGTATGAATAGGCAAGATGTGACGCAACTGACCTCATGTTCCAATAATCGTTTCCCTGTAAGAAATCGAGGGTGGAAAAATCCTCCGTTCCCTTCGTCCTCCGCTGATCGCTTTCGCTTCTTACCTCCAATCTCGGTATCTTTCCCAAGTAGAGCTTTCTCCTTTTGCGTCTGCGCAAACAGTTGAGGAAGCACGAAATCAGACTTTTCTTTAAACGTGTCGAAGGGTGTCTTGGGCGGTTCACCAGTTGCAATGCCGTCCAGTGATGGCGGGTGCGCAAAATATTGCTGAAGGGACCATAACGTTGGGTAGAAATCCATCTGAGGTGCTGTTGCTATCGAAAGATAATGTGAGACAGAATTATTTGACGGCAGATCTTGCTCGCTCGATGTTCCAGCTTCAACCTCAATCTTCTTCTCGTCATTGTCATCCATGTCCATTTTCACATCTCCTTCTCCATCTTGGACCTCTTCCTGCTCTTGATCCTCTATTCCCTTGATCTCTTCTTCATCCCACGTAGTCCTGACTTCCGCATAATCCCCACGCATATTGATTGCACTTTTATCTGCTACGCTGATCACCGAACTCGCAAATTGATGCACTCTACCTCGGAATACAAGATTCTCAGGCGTACGGGGTAAGAACCGAAGAAAGGCATTGATGGTACGAAGGAGAGGTAGAGCTTTGCCTCGAGATGCGGGCATGTCCTAATAGTCTGGTGAGCGGTGGGTCGCCACTATAGAAAAAAACAAAAGGAAAACCCATACCTTTGTGAATCGCTTAGACCTCGTCTCCACGTAAGTCCACAACTCACGCCACGAGTCTACCGAAATCAATTCTACTAGCTCTTCCAGGAGAGGGATGAACAGAGCTCCAGGTTCAAGTGCTGGTAGGTCTAAGGGACGCACTCGTATCAATGTCTGTTCTGTTCCGCACACACAATCGTTACCAAAAGCTAGCTCACCTGGGTAAGCAGCATATACCACCTCAAAGAGAGTCAAGACAACGTCTAGTCTATCTTGTAGGCTAGTTTGGAATATTTGTTTGTCTTCTTTTGACCCTTCGATGTCAGCCTCGGCAAGCTAAAGGGATATACGTCAGCTTGTTGATGTTGAGAATATGGCCTAAACATATGTAATTCACTTCTCCGCTCGTGATGGGTAAAACCACAACATCTCTACCAATCACTTCTAACACCGTTCTGACTACATCTCCAGATTTTGAGGAACTCTCAGATGCGTTGAGACCGACTGAAGATTCGGACCATATTTCGCTCAGTCGTTCTTTGAGTTCGGAAGAAAGTATGGGTTGTACCGGTTCTCTGGCAGGGGAGTAAGAGCTGACAACAGAAGCAATGGCTGTTTTGAGCGATGGGTAGAGCCTGGACGCCATT
The DNA here is from genome assembly GCF_035658355.1 of Kwoniella shivajii. Taxonomy (NCBI): domain Eukaryota; kingdom Fungi; phylum Basidiomycota; class Tremellomycetes; order Tremellales; family Cryptococcaceae; genus Kwoniella; species Kwoniella shivajii. The sequence goes on from NC_085916.1 coordinate 1,040,170, forward strand.
GTGCGGTCGATTCTCTTTTACTGCCTATGACACGAAAGCAGGCTGGACAGCCATAAGTATATAAGCAAAAGGAGTGGAATCGGGTGAAAACCCAAAATAGTTAGTCTCATTCAGTGCGAGTGAATTCAAGCTTCTTTTGTGTAGTTTCAAACGACAGCGGAATCAAAATTCGAAGGCTCACAGCGCGGGCGCAGATTGAATCTATCTTTCTTTTCTTTCTTCTCACTTTCTCTCATCGACTCCAACAAGTCAAAGCATCCGTCACCATTACTGCATACCACAGCGTGAGGAAGGACCCACATATTACCAAAATCCAACCAACTGGAATCAACACTTTCCTTATCTACCCTAATCATGTCTTCCCGAGCACCTCCCCCCCATCTTTCCCCTCGAGATAGGGATAGACGCTATACTCGAGACGACCGAGACGATATCAAACCTCGAGCAAGAAGCAGAAGTCGAAGTCCTAGAAGGGATAGGGATAGATATGAAGATAGAGGTAAGTATATTCTTTCATTCAAGCACTTGATGCTCATCATCATGCTTTCCCGGAATATTCAGCTTGGTTCGCCGCTCATCATGACTGCAATAGCTGATCTGCTCTTGATGTAGACCGAAGGTACGATAGGGACCAAAATAGGGGAAGTTACAGAGATGAACGATCCAGAAGAGATTATGATAGCCCGCGAGATAGGGAAAGGGACAAGGATGTTGGGAGAGGGGATATCAACCGTGAGACCCGTCGAGAAGATATTCAGCGAGGGGAACTCAAGCGGGACACAGCAGCAAACGATATGTCACGCGATGCCTCGCGAGCTGGAACACCACGAGTCAATCCTAACAACGATCCCAATTATCGACCTTCCCCTAAACCTTACGACGATCGCCCGCCTGCAGGATCGGTAGCTCCAGCTTACGGTCGTGGAGGATACGGAGCCAGAGGTGGACAACGTCCCGGACCCGGTGGATACGGTGGGAGAGGAGATGGTTACGAACAACCATTAGATAGAAGAGCTATAGAGGAAGGTAGAAGGCGGAGAGAGGAAGAGAGAGCTAAAGGTATGGTGTACACTGAGGGAGGCATGCTCGAAAAAAACGCGGAGGGTAAGTGGAATCACACAATTTAGCTCTACGCTGATAACTCGCTTGAACAGACGAATCAGCTGTAAAAGAGGAACCTCAAGACGAAGTCGACCCAGACGATCCGGAAGCTCAAATGGCAGCAATGATGGGTTTTGGTGGTTTCAACACCTCTAAGGTGAGTCTATTCTGACTTTGTTTTTCGAACTCCGTCAGCATAGCTGATCCCGTGTCGATGTGATTTTTCAGGGTAAAGGTAAAGAAGACAACATCGATGGCGTAGCGAAGGTGAATAAGCAAAGAACATGGCGACAGTACATGAACAGAAGAGGCGGTTTCAATAGACCACTGGACAAGATCAAGTAAAGCGGTTTACCTGTTTTCAAATCCGTGTAAACTCGTGAAATAGAACATAAATTGGGAACTACCCATTGACGGTCACAACCAGAAAGTTGTGTATGCACTATCCCATTGTATTCGTGTACTCAGCCTGCATACGTCGGTCACTGATTTTACACCCAAATGAACGAATGAGGTTGAATGCATTGGTGCGTTCTGCGATTCTTAGACTAAAGCTACAAGCATAAGTTGAATATAATGATCTCTTGACCCTGACTCGCCGATTTTAATCTTCCTGTAAAGCTACATGTCTAAGTTTCCACCTTCCCCTTGCTTTGTCTACCTTTCCTCTTGACGGGCTGTTTTGTATGCTCCTCTACAACATCCTTCGCGCCATCGATCTTCTGTTCAGCTGAAGCTTCCGGTAGATTTTCCTTATTCTCTTCTTCTTTCTTGACCTTCTTAGGTGTCCTCTTCTTCTTGGCTGCCGTCTGTTGCTCTTCCACCTTTGGCTCAGTCTCTGTGTCACCTGGACTCTTTCTCTTGGCTCGGCCTTTTGGCTTCTTGCCGATAGCAGGCGCCATACCGTCAACTTCCATCCCCGCGTCATTGATAGCATTTTTAACATGTCCATCGACAACGCTTGTATCCCTAGTGCCGCCGTCTCCTTCCTTTTCAATATCAGAGAGATTGATGGGTTCACCCTCAGAATCGACGTCGCCTGTCTCTTTCACCTTTTTCTTCAGACTGCTCTTTCTGCCTTTGGTGTGCATACCTGGGTTGGGATCTGGCGGTCGCAAATTGTCGTGAATCACATCCTCAAGACCGCTAAAACACGTATCGGTCAACTATGAATTGCAAGGTGGAAAGTCATTTCAACAAGCAACTCACTATATTCGATATAACTCAAAGACAGCTTGCTCCTAAACGATAAAAAAGTATGAGCTGTGTTCTCTTGTACCGCCGTCCAGTGTTGCTCACCTTGTCTTTGGCCTCAATCATCAGATCAACATCATCCGGCAAATCCTCAGGCAAACTCTTACATCTGTCCGCATGAGCTCGTCGTTCCATCACAGATTCTGCACCTGGACGTGGTTCGGAGAGATGCTGTTTCATCGGTATACCACGTTTCTTCCATGTCTCAGCTATTTTAGGAATCAAGACAGATGGTGGCTCGGAAGACGGGTAGATCCAATCGTGGTGCTTCATTTTGGGTCAGCTTATATAAGTAGAGCAACGACAGGAAGAGCTTACATAATCAAAGATACTAAACATATATTGTCAGCTATTCCTGATCTTTGGAGGAGTGTGAGCGTAACTTACATTGGAATGTTGAGTTCATTACATAGAGGCATCAGATCATCAACATTGTAGCATATCTGTGATACATGTCAGCCCAGCAGTATATTTCATACGTGAGTATAGCTCACCTCGTCGTTCTCAAGAACCAAACGCTTCTTCACATTGTCTTTTAGTCTCGTAGTATAATTCTCCTTGAACCTAGCGAGAGTGCTTTCCTTATCCCCGTAGATACCGCCCATATGAATTCTATTGCTCGATCAGCTACAGCTTCAAGCTGTACACTAAGCCTGACTTACATCATAACGCCTTCTATGCCGATTTCCATCCTATCCATAATCTCACATTGATAATCTAGTTCCCTTATCGAGGCTTCAATGACATTAGGTTTAGGCGAACCTAACTGTGTGAACTGCACAGCACATGTCAGCTCTGGTTCCAGTTGGCGATATTGGAGGTGAGACCCACTTGACCGGGATGCATCGTCAACCTATGTCCGTATTTCTTTGCTAGAGCTCCCGCTTCTTTCAGTCCCTCATCAGCAAAAGAGAGATCATATCCGTATTTAGCATGTGATGCGAAGGGGAACATCTCCGATGACATCCGCATAAAACGAATCCTGCCAGTGTCATCAGTTGATGCTCGATGCGACTTCGCGAAGCGATCCCAGACTCACTTGTTGTCCTCATTCCATTGTATCATAGTTTTCAAATCCCGCACATTCATTAAAGCTAGACCTTTTGGTAATTCCATGCCTTCCTCTTCAATGCTAGCAATTCTACAAGTTCTCGAACAGAAGATACTTTCAGGCTTCTCCCCTCTCAGCACGGTGTTTAAACAAGCGTATCCTAATCGGCCTGATCCCGATGGCGTCAGTCTCACGCCAAAAGTTTATTACAGTTAAAACTTGCCTTTGAACGTTGTAGTCTTCTTTTCCACATCAGGTATCTCATAGACTTTCTTAACGTGAACCTTTGCTTTTCTCTTCTTTTTCACAATTTCGTTACCGTCCTCGTCATACTCAGGCTCGTCTTTAGCTATCCTTGATTTCTTGGGTGTAACCTTCTTGGCCTTTTTAGGTGTTTCACCATTTTCCTCTTCTCCTTCTTCAACCTTAGCTTTAGCTTTCCGGGGAGTGGCTTTCTTCTTGGGTGTCTTTTTGGGTTCTTCTAGTTCTGAAAGCTCACTTTCTTCAGCCGAGAACTCTTCTTCTGCCTTTACTTTGACTTGGCGAGTAGCCGCTTTTCTTTTCGGTGTCTTCTTCTGTACTTCGAGCTCTGATAATTCACTTGCCTCAGCTGAGAATTCAGATCCCTCTTCATACGTTACATCCTTAGTAGCTCTCTTCCTCTTGGATAGACTTCGACTGACAGCTTTATCTACGGCAGTCTTGACATCCTCTTCTTGTTCTGATGTCATGGGAGTAAGAGCTTCATCAGAGTCGGATGTCGTATCACGTTCCGTTTTGATGAGACCAGGAGGTGGCATGTGTTCCAAAGCACTTATCAGTGTGTGCTTGACTGGCTCAGTTGAAGGATTGAGGAGTGGCGCGGATGTATGGAGTTGAGAAAGTGAGCCAGGTTGGACCTGAGCCTGAGCAGCAGCTCTGGTTCTTCTGGGAGGCATGACGGGAGGATATACAATTTGTCTTGCTATCGGTATTGTGAGCGGTTTATATAATGTGTTTCGTAGAGTTGATCGTCCGAGTAAACTGATGATCATCAGACAAGCGAAAGAATGTGGTTTACGATTATAAGAGTAAATGCCATGTTAAACCAAGTCGGTGTAACATTTATTGGGTTTTCAAGACGCTCAAAAGTCAAAAAGTCAAAAATTGTTGGAGCCAAACGCGTCTTTTCATGATCTTAATTCATCATTCCATCTAATTCAAGACTTGTATGATAAATACCTGACTGAGAAAGATCTAATCGGTAAGCAGTCAAATCTCATACCAAATGAGTCAAGATTTCATACAACCTAGACGGCGATCGAGGATCGAAAGTTTTGTTTACAGGTACGTCACACTCTCATTTACATGGGAGTTCTTCGATGCTTTTGCCGCTCGAAAAAATTAGTTACGTCATCAACTCCTCGCGTCAGCAACAAGTGAGAACAGAACACGAAGACAAAGTCTTTTTCACCGAAGCGACAGCTGGTTGTGACGAAAACCAAGAGCGAATGAATTGAGTGAATTGAGATACTACATAGGATTTGAGTGATCACATGTGATTATCTCACGACGGGTGATCGGCGAAATCTTATCAGGATGCAGGCTCATGCGGCCGACGGGCTGAATCTCATCAAAACCAATACCGCCATCGCCATTCCCATGAAAGCGATCAAAGCTGAGGGCCTAGGACCTACACTTCTGAATGTCATTTTCTCTCTGTTCTCTGCGGCTCGAGAGCCCGAGATTGGGGGGAGAGATGTAATGTATATCTGAAACAACTAGCAGAATTTCTCAAGCGTTTTAGTCTTCTAAGTTTTGACTTGATCCAAATGAGCAGATCCTTTCCGTCAATGTACTGGAATTAATGACATTGCATTCAGATACACAATCTGACCGTTGAATAGATTCATTCACATTACCCATTAATGACCTTGATGGTTGATGATTATTATCCACTCAAAATTTCATGTAAGCGATATCATCACACAATTACTTTCCCATTCATCTAAAAGAACCATCAAGGACAGGGAAAAGCTGTAGGGTATATATTGGTGCAGGTACAAACGCATTGATCAATGGCGTTGAGATGGTGATAAGATGCTCGTCCCCACTTCAGGGCGTCGATGAAGAGCTAAGCCACAGCCCTTGTTTCCGACCATATGAGTAGGAAGAGGATTTTCGAACGATATAAGAACTGGTCGATTGGCTAAAAGAATCCCCAAAAAGCCGCCCCTCCTTCTTTACATTTCAGCATAATAACCATATCACGAAGCTCACTGATCAATCTATCCCAAAGATGACCTGGTTTCATAATATTCCGGCTGTCTTTCTCGAATACCAGAAATATGTTCCTCATCTCTGGGGTCTTGGTGGAGGTGTGTTAGCGTACTATCTCCTCAGTGGTCTTTTCTCCTACCTCAGCATACTGAGAGTGAGTACTATTACCGATATCTGTGGATCAGAAACTGATACTTACCCCTCTACTATTGTTTAGCAAGTACGTGGCCTCCCTGTCAAGCACTCCTTCTTCCCCTCTTACGAGCAAGGTCTTCGAGCTCGGGTCCCGCATATCCCATATATCTTGCCTATCAAGGATTACTATTCTCGACCTGAATGGGATCGTAAGTCCTCTCCTCGGTTTACAGTTGAACGGATTTTCTAAACTACTTTTGCGGCTCAGGATTTGAGAAACCCCGCTCCGATCTTCTAGCTTATACCTGTGCTACTCAACATCGCGCAATCTATTGGACCGCGAACCCTTACACAGCTCAACATGTTTTCACTAAAACCTCTACTTTCGCTAAAGCCGAGTTCATGCCTCGCTACACTTCTTCCGCTAAATTTGGTATGCAGATTATCAGTGTCGCCGATGGTGCTGAACACAAAAGACATAAATCGGTCGTCAGAGGTTGTTTTGGTGAAGAGATCTTCAAGAAGGCTTGGGAAGAGATGGATGCGACTGTTGATCTCATGTTAGAACAAGAGGACATGGTCAATGGCGGTGTCATGAAGGATGTGGGCGCGAGTACCATAAAAGTGGGTAGAAACGTGCAGTCTGCCTTGACAGAAATCACAACTGACTGCAGGTCCCAGGTCACTTACATCGTTATCGGAAAGGTCGGGTTTGGACATACCATTCCCTGGGTCACACCTCGAAGTAAATCCGGAGAGAAGAGTGAGTATTATTCGAGTTTAATCCAATGTATCATGTCAGAATTGAAGTGGGAAAGCTGACCAACTAAACGCCTTAGTGTCGTTCGTTGAATCTTACGAAATAATCGACAGGACTGTCCTATATCAATTTATGCTTCCCGGTGTAAGTCAGCTACTTGGACTGATTGTTTCTGCTAGCTAAGCTGATGAGTTGCTCCGATACCAGTGGTTGATGCGCATTATTCCTACCAAAGAGTGAGTGTGTCCTACGATCCCGTTGCAGTCTGTTCGTTGATGGACCGTCCCTTGCACAGACTTCGACGAATGGGTCAAGCCCAACGCGAATTTATTGGATACTGCTACGAAATGGCTCGAAACAAACGAGCAGAACTTGCAACTCTCAAAGAAGCTGGTGAAAAATCCAAGCCTCCTACAGATCTTCTTGGAGCGATGGTCCATGCTCAAGTTGTCGCCGAGGAAGAAGCGCGTCAAAGTCCCGAATCGAGCGCCCCTCTAGTCGGACTGAAGGAAGACGAAGTCATTGGCAACATGTGTGAGTAGGTTTCATGTTTTCCTGTGATACGCTAACCAGCTCATCTGCGAATGACGTCCCTTCAGTCATCTTTCTGCTGTGAGTAATCGGTGGCAAGTACTTGAATCACTGAAGTTGACATAATTGCACAGAGCTGGTCATGAAACTACTGGACACACTTTGGCTTTTACCCTCGCGCAACTCGCTCTTCACCCCGCATGGCAAGATGAATGCTACAAAGAGATCAAGGAAGTTTGCGGCGATGAAGCACCTTGTAGGTTATGCTTGCCAATTAGTCACAGAAGCTGATCAAGGTCATAGCTTATCGAGACGTACATAAATTGGCTTTATGCCTTGCTGTTGGTCTTGAAGCGATGCGACTTACCGATATCGTCCGACAACTATTCAAGGTTGCCAAGGAGGATACCATGTTGCCCTACACGACTTGGAACGAAGCAGGTGAAGTTATCAATCATGAACATCTTGTTAAAGCTGGTTCTTTGGTATACGTCGACACTCCTGCTAGTCAATTGAACCCTTTCCATTGGACCGATGCCAACACCTTCAATCCTCGACGACATTTAAGCGGTGATGACGCTCGAGCAAGTCTCAACAACGCTCAAACTCCATTTGTTGCATTCTCGATGGGTCCTCGACAATGTATCGGTCGAAGATTCGCCGAAGTCGAGATGATAGCTTTCGTCGCCAGTGTCCTCAGCAGGTATACGATTCACCCAGTTCCAGCTTACGAAGGTGAATCCATGCAGAGCATAAAGGCTAGAATGCTAGATTCAGCTGTGGAGGATCTTACTATGACTCCTGGTTTATTCAGTGTTCGATTCGAAAAGAGGGTCTAAATGACCGAATGAATTGAGCGGAAGAATACGTGACGAATATCCACCATTTCTTTCCCTTTGTTATTATATTATTTACGACTGTTCTTGATTGTTTGATATTCTGTTCACCTTGTTTATAAAATGCATTATTGAATGTATATAGATACGTTCGTCTCCGAACAATGCTCAAAGGTCACATCGTAGACTTCAACTTAACATTTTCCCTTACGTTTCGGAATTGACATCTTGAATCAAGATACCCAAAAGAGGTTATTTCGGCAAGGGCAATTGATCAAAACGGCCTACTCAGGACGCGTTTGCCTTTACTTTTGTCACATTTTACCATTTTTCAAAATTCTCGCGTTTTTAATCTTCTTTCCCACCCTTGGCCCTTGTCACTTTGTTGTCACTTTATTGTCACTTTAGAAGAGAACCCCCTTCTCCCGGTTCTGAAAGAGAAGGCAAAAGAAAACGCACGTTATTCACCCTGAGCTAATGCCTGATGATTCATTTCCAGGATTTGTTGACGAGTGTTCTTCCAGGATATCACGTAGGATAACATTAACTTGCACGCGTCTGCGATCACTGATTTTTTTCTTGATTTTTCCTGTTGCCGAAGCTGATACTGCGTACCTACGTACAACGAAATAGTAACGTACGGATCAACCAGTTGCAATGTGGATGTGACAGGATGCAAGTGAGCTTTGTTCCATTTTCGTATCAGGAATCAAGGAAATTCAATCTTCTTTCTTTCACTTGCACCTTTTTCTCATTCTCGCTTGTGACTTGTTAAACTTCATTTCATTTGATTCTTTTTGGCTGTACCGATTCTGGACGCTCATTTCGCTTTCGACACAACACTCGTTTTTTCATCAACCTATTTATTACCTTCGTCTACGCTGGATCGCTCGACGAAGATATCTCTATCAATTACAAGGTCACAAGGAAGTCTCGAAGATTTCTCGAATAAGAAACATTGATTGTTTGAATTGAACCTGGACAAAGTAGAAGAATAGATCCAGGACACAAAGTTACTCTTTGATAGAGTATATCGGATTGGAAGATTAGAAATCTAAAGGTCATAGAGGTTTGGACTGGGACGTTGAACCTTTCTCTTCGAACCCACATCTAGACGTGTAACAACTGCACTTTCTCGGCTCAAGCTTAAACTTGGAGTAATAACGATACATTAGCAATTGATTCTATAGGCCTCTTTCGGCCGGTGTGTCCTCCCTATGGTCATCCTCCCTTCTATTCTCGGCCTCGTGGCTCTACCTCTATCGGCTTTAGCAACACCTACCCTCAACTTCCCTCTTAATCGACAACAACCATCGGTAGCCAGAGTGGACCAAGAATTTGTCTTTGAGATACTCCCTTCGACGTTCAACTCCACTTCTTCATCGAATCTCACGTATACGACTTCAACACTACCATCATGGCTATCATGGGATTCTCCAAGTCTTGCCTTTCACGGCACACCTGCTGAGGCTGATGAAGGAGAAGAAGATGTCACGTTGACTGCTTCGGATGGAAGTGGTACAATAGCCTCAGCTTTCAGACTTATCGTATCGAATTATTCTGTCCCAGCAGTACATCAATCGTTTTATACCCAAATCAGTCGACCCAATCTTCACGCCATATCATCAGCGACTATAATGCCTGGCGGTACAGGTGTTACCATTCCCCCTTACTGGTCATTCTCACTCGGTTTCCAATACGACACCTTCCGAATTTCTAGAACGAGCCCTAATAATGGTCAGCTATATTATGCTGCCCATACTCGAGGTAGTATCGGTTTGCCATCATGGTTGACATTCAACAATGAGTCATTCACTTTTACCGGTGTAGCACCAGCAGAAGGCAGTTTCACTGTCGTAGCTACCGGAACGGATTATTGGGGATATACAGGTGCTCAAACTAGTTTCACCATCGAAGTTGGACAAGGAGAAGCTATCGAAATGGTCAAGGGACAGAATCTGACAAATGCCCAGACAATGGCAAAGAGTCATTTGAACGACAAAATCGATTTGAGCAAGGTTACATTAGGTGGAACAGAAGTAGATGCCTCAGACGTGCAACTTACCCTTGCTAGCAATGATTACCCTTGGTTATCAATTGATAGGTAAGTGTAGGATGACTGTCCAGACGCGTTTGTAATTCATTACTGAAGCTTGATTACGGTAGTTCCAATGGTAGCCTTGTTGGCACTGTTCCCGATCAGTACCAGAATGGAACATTCTCCTCCCTTTCTGTACCGGTCAATATCAAATCTACCAATGCGTCCAATACATTCTATTTGACGACTTGGTTGGGCATTGATGTGCTTCCATACTTCTTCTCCGCTTACGCTCTTCCCAATGCAACGGCCACCCTTGGAGAAACTTTCAGCTTCGACCTTTCATCATACGTTCTCGACAAGTCAGCCACAGTCAATGCTTCTGTCAACCCTTCGGACGCTGCTAGCTGGTTGACTTTCAACCCGAAGAACATGTCATTGTACGGAACAGCACCTACTACAATGGATTACAACAAGGTCGACGTCGTATTCCAAGCTGCTCTCAATTCGTTAGTAGCGACTTCCACACTAAACGTAAATATACCTCAGGTATCTCAAACAACAAGTCATACCGGAACTGCTGCTGTACCCACTTCGACATCAGGTGGTTCCAGCGGCAATGGTGGAATCTCTAAAGGTGCCAAGATCGCTATGGGAGTATGTCTTGGTCTCCTGTTATTAGTGACACTTCTCTTGATCCTGTTTTTCTGCTGTTGTCGAAGGAGAAAGAACAAGACAGGTCAAGAAAACAAGAGGGATGATGATAACGATTCTTTTGTGGCGACTTCCCCGGTAAACGTACAAGACCCATTTAGAAGATCAGGAAGTCTTGATCCACCTAGAAACTTACTCGGAGAAATTGCTAGATTCTCGGGTCTCAACTTACGATCAGGTAGTGAATCCGTACCTCACGAGAAAAATATGCCACTCAGTCCTGCCTCTTTGAGTACCGATGCCACTATGGTTCAAGATAGACCTACCCGTATGGATGGTTTGAAAGGGATATTTGGATGGGGTGCTAAAGAACACCTCGAGAACGAAAAACCAGCTATTCTTTCGCCTCAAATTCAAAGTGATTCAAGAAGTTTCATTGGTTATCCCGATGTTATTGGAGTCCACGAACCTGTAAATCGACCTTCACAAGATGCAAGTTCATTCACTCAATCATTCATTTCAGAATCGTCAAGAGCAAGCTGGCAATCACAAGAATCTTTCCATTGGTCTTCAGGTGAAGGTGATGATGAAGTCGCTTCTCTAGGTGCAGTAGGTGGTAATAGAATTTCAACAGCTTCTTCCATACCGAGACCAAGACCAAATTTCACACCTCGTTACCCTCGACATCAAAATCCAAGTGTTTTAGCTAGAATGGTAGATTTGGATGATGTAGGTTCGCAAGCCAGTTTCAGTGAATTCCACTCTTCTCAAGAAGGACATCAAAGGGACAGCCTGCAAAGTGGATCGAACTTTGATTCATCAGGATCCGGTTCTGGATCAGGCTTCGGTACGTCAAACTCAATGATGGCATCCGGATCGATGTTCAATTCTGGATCATCTCTACCGGCTGGACCAAGTGGACTGAACAGATTTGGTGAATCAGGTCAATTCAAAGCAAATGATACAGATGACGAGGACGGGTTTTCAGTGGAAGGGCCTGCAGTTGTAGCAATGGCCGAAAGACAATCATTCGAGACTCGACGGCCACAAAGGCAAGATTCAAGGAGTCATCCTAGATTGAAAGAAAGCAGATCAAGACATGGTACGGGTGAATTAGGTATGCCACCCTCAGAACAATCAAGAGAAGCTATTCCCGAAGACCAAAGGATAAGTGGTATGTTCGATGATGCAGATGATGCAGCAAGGAGATCAACAATTTACGCTCCTAGTATAAGTGAAACAGAAAGAAACAACCCTGGATTAGGTTATCCTGCTGCAGCAATCTACTTCGGATCGCAAAATGGTGAAGCGGAAAGTGAAGGTTATACAAGTCAACGTACTTCCGCTGTACCATCCGAAGCCACTGCTAGAGCGTCAACAATAAAGGTGATACCCACTAGACAGGGTCCTACGCCTCTATCACCTGCGTTACCTCAAGTAGGAAGTTTCATGAGGCATCGAAGAACGAACACAGGTTCAGCAGGTGCAACTACAGCTATGATGAGACCTCAATCGGGTCATGCAAGCGGAGCAAACGATGGAAGAGTTGCTGCCATCGCCAATGAAACTTTCTCAATACATCCTCAAATTAACCCACCACCAACAGTATCGCTGTCAGCAGCCACTTGGTCTTCTGGCCCACCTTCGACGTACAGAGCGGAAGTGGAAGGTGGAGGTGCTCTTCCAACTTGGTTACATTTTGATGCTAGAGAATTGGAACTTTGGGGTGTACCACCATTGAGAGTTTCAGGAGACGTAACGGTGATCAGAATTATCGAGAGATTACCTAGAGATAACAGAAGGAGCGACCCAATGAGTTTCGGTTATGAACCACCCCAAGAACGAGAAGTTGGAAGAATCACCATCGAGTAAGCTTCCTCTTATTTTTCCAACATATAGAACCTCCAAGCTGATACTTTTTCGGTTCTGAAGGGTATCAGATCGGATGAGATCACCTCAATTCGCTCTTGAAGGCTCACCTCATGCCTTGTAATTCCAATAGAAAAAAACAAAAATGGGCAAACGTGCAGTTGCATAATAAAAAGTAGAAATGATTTTTGAACTCTGAACTCGTTTTAATATTCTGTATAATGATTGTTTCCGGTTAGGTATTTTGCTTTTTGGGCAATTCCGTACGAACGAAAGATAAAGATCATTAATGACGATCATGTGGACACTCTTTCCGTACTTCTCGTAGAAAAGAATATGCAAAATGTACAAATATGAGTTTCAGTAATCACAGGTAAAGCGAAATGAGCGATTGCTCCCGCTTTCAATGATTCTATTCATGATGCATGCTTCATCTAAACTGCTGTTGTAAATAACGCCAAAAAGAGTCTCGAACAAAGGTCAAATACACGCAATCAGTTATATTGGGCGTACAATGCGGTACTCGAGAATTTGGTACCTTGTCGGATGACCTTTTCGACAGCGTCGAGGAAATCACGCTCGGTAGCTACCTTCCTTCTCGCTCGGATGGCGAACATTCCGGCCTGTGAGTTGTGAGATCAGCAAGAATGTCACGGCAATGTTCTAAGGCCTTTCCGTGAATCGCCGAAGACAGCTTGGTTGTTGAGGGGGATTGAAGACTCACCTCAGTAGCGACAGATTTTAATTCCGCACCGGTAGCGTTAGGACACAGTCGAGCGATCAAATCATATCGGATATCCCTCTCCACACTCATACTGAATATCGAAAGTCGTCAGCGTTCCATGAGCATCATTGGTTAGGCTTTGGCTCACCTCTTTCCATGAATCTTGAGAATGTGACTTCTTCCTTCATTGTCCGGTAAACTGAATTCTACTTTTCGATCCAGTCGACCAGGTCTTAAAAGGGCAGGATCAAGGGTATCGGGTCTACAGAGTGTTACGAATATGAGCTTATCCACTTACAAGCGGAGAATATTGGATAGATGCGACACTCACCTATTGGTGGCCATAATAACTTTGATGTTTCCTCTGGCATCGAAACCGTCCAATTGATTGATCAACTCCAACATAGTTCTTTGAACCTCATTATCACCTCCAGCACCATCATCGAATCTCGCTCCTCCGACGGCATCGATCTCATCAAAGAAGATGATACATGCTTTCTTCGATCGCGCCATTTCGAACAATTCTCTAACCATTCGAGCACCTTCACCGATATATTTTTGTACCAGTTCAGAACCGATAACTAAGGAGAAGATGGTGATATGTCAGCAAACGCCGTCTAAAATGCAACATTGCAACTAACCTCGGATGAAAGTACTGTCTGTTCTGTTGGCAACGGCTCGAGCACATAAAGTCTTTCCGGTACCCGGAGGACCATAAAGTAATACACCTTTGGGAGGCTCAATACCGAGATTGGCAAATCGTTCAGGCTGTGGATGGAGATTAGCAATGTTTATGCAAGTTTCGTTGAGCAAGACTCACTTCTAATAATGGGAGCTCTACAACCTCTCTCAATTTCTCAATCTGCTCCTTGCATCCTCCAACATCTGCGTACGTTACTGACGGCCTTTCTTCGACCTGAGGATTGAGATCGTCAGCAAAGGGGACGGAAGACAAATTTCCGAATATCACGTACCTGCATCATTGTTACTGATGGATCGATCTTGGGCGGTAAGGGAATCATGATTTTGTAATTGGTATGGTCAACACTGCGGTAAAGTCAGCTATACTATTCAGAGATTGGCGGAAAAAGTCACTCACCCAACTCGCATACCCTCTTCAACATCGGTGGGAGCTACTTGTTCACCCAATCCAACAACGAATTTAGCAACTTGTTTGATCGATATAACATATTTGTCTCCTTCAGGATTACCAGCTCCTGCACCATCTTGAGGATTGAGAGCTTGACCTTCCGGTGTTGGATTAGCTATAAGGAAGAGTGAAAAGGTGTATTAGTAAATAGAAATACTTGCCACCCAGATTGTGTTTGATTTGAGAGCCACTTACTTGCTTTGATGATCGTTTGACATCTAGCTACTTGTAGAGGTCTTTGACCTTGTCTCTGTTTATCCGCAGCTACATCCCACAGATTTGCTGATGCCAATCCAGTATCGGACTCCCTAACACCCATCTTCTCATTCACCCGCTTTTGAATCTCCTTGAGTTCTGATTCAATCTTCTTCAAGGCGAGAGAATATGGTCCTTGACCCTGTTTGAAAGGAAGATGTAAGCTAATGTGAATGACAAAGCTACACCAGACAGCTTACATAGGTTTTCAATATCTGGATATCGGATTCATCCAGCGCTGTGTTTAAGTCAGCATCTGGGACTACTGCTTAGAGATGAAATTTTGCTCACCAACTATCTTCTCTTCCTTTTCATCTCCGGTCTTCTTTTCGTCTACAGGTCACATGTCAGCAAGATCCAGTCCGGGCGAAATGAATCGTGTTGGTGTACTTACACTTCTCCCAATCCCTGTTTAGTTCAGAGGAGTTAGCGGACGACCGTCGGATTGTGAGACGATACTCACTCCTTTGGTGCCATTGTGATAACTTTGGTTCCTACAGATTCCTCTTTTAGCGTCTATGGCAATATTTGTCACGTTGCTTTTATAGTCTGTAATGGTTGGTATGCTAGTAGGTTGCCAGTGTGAATGTCTATTTGACCAAAGAAATGTAATGGAAGATGAATCACCGACGTTAAACGCTACACCAACGATGACAAGTCCTTACCTCGTTCAGTCGCGACTTTGTATAAACGAAGAATTGGGCCCCCAGATAATCATTACCAACTGCCACACGGCAAGTGCACCACAATCCCATACAGAATAACGCCGCTAGTTCCGGAATTGGTGCCCCGCAGCGCGAAGGTGCCTTTCAGATTCACTCGTCTTTCTCCAACAACAAACGATGCACACATAAGCCCAACGTTCTGTCCTTTCACACTACTGTTGAGTACCAACTTGCCATTCAGCTTGATGTCAGACAACGGAAACGGTAATAACCACCCATCAACTGCGGTACCTCTTGCTATACATCCAAGCAGATTGAGCAACTTCACGTCCATTGCCAAGGACGATTTTAGGGTGACTTCTGCTCCTTCCGCTTCATCCAGTAGACATGTCGATCTGCCTGTAGGAAGTGGAGCAAATAGCGTTCCCGTGAGAGCCACCGTCAAGAAGCGAAGGAAGCCAGTGGTAACTCTTCCACTTAAACCGTTAAGCAAGACTGCGATTCTGAAAAAACAAAAAGAGAGACGGAAGAAAGCAGAGTTCTACGCAGGTGCATTCAAAAGTGAAGCTGAAAAGGAGAAGGAGAGACTAAAGAAGCAAAGAGCATCACTAAGGAAAGCTGCAAAGCCAAAGAAACAAAGAAAGACCACATCTTTACAGAAGGACAAAGGGAAAGGCAAAAAGCAATCAAGACAGTTGGTCAGTCACGGCGGTTCTGAGTCCGACCTCGATGAGCTATTGGCCGAGATGGAGCAGAGTGAGTTCATCAAAGCCTCCTTGGTATTATGAGCATACTATATGCTGACATAGCTGACTTGGACGTTGTCAAGATGCCATAGGGCCCCCGAATTCGGACCACGACGGTGATGACGTGACCGACATCGTTAACGAACCTGAACCTGTATCTGCGTACTCAAATGATGAAGAGGAAGAGCGAATTGAGTATGGCCCTAGACCTGAAAAGGTGCAACATGAGACTATAGCAGACGTTGGCTCCTCTTTAAACACCCCAATGACCAATGAAGTCGATATTCAGCCAGAAGCTGGACCTTCCACTCCTCACGTATACCATGTTCAATATCCTGTTGGAGGGACTTCCTATGATAACGATGGATATGGGATATTCTTCAATGAGGAAAAAGAGGATCCGCTCGATATATGGGTAGACCCAGCACTCAAGGATAGAGTTAGCATGATCCGAAAAATAGAGGTGCATTAATCTTCTAAACATTGATTTTCTAGCTGACGATATGATGTAGAATGAGGGGGGTCAGATTTCCGCTGAACACATTGACGATCTCACTCAACTACTGATAATATCACCAGCTAGCACATATATATTTGACATGTACTGTCATCCCGATTGGCTCAAGCCTCGTGATCTCGAAAGATTCAAGCAGAAACGACATCAGGCAGGGTCAGAGTCGAATCAAGATTTATGGCAGAGAAAAGTGATCTTGAAAGATTGGTGGATAGATGACTGTTTGAAAGCTGGAAGGTTTCTAGGCCAAGCCGATGGTTGGAGTGGATGTAGAGCTGGAGGACCACCTGTTGACCTGCATATCATCACCGACAAATCGAATGAAGATGGTCCGAATGACGATCTCCCAGAGCAAGATGAGGCTCAGGCAACTACCATGCAACCGAATCTGCATAATGGCGGTCATGAAGCTCAGCACGGCTCAGCCGATGATGTAATGCCTGACGAAGGGGATGACATGGATATTGACCCTGGAGGGGATGAAGCATTGGAAGAAGATGATGTTGTAGCTGCCATAGCACCTAACGAGACGATGAGCTTGGACGAAGTACCAGATCACGATTCCGCGGTTGAATCCACTGCGACAATGCCTAAAGTACCGACCGTAAAAGTTGCAAAAAGCGCTACTCCATCTGCAGATGGAATACATGAAATCGACGTAGAGCCTGAACATATTCTCGCCGAGCCTTCTGACACCCTTAACCATGTCATGTCAGGCTATGCTGTCAATTTGGATGCAACGGAAGCTGCAACTTGGGCTTGGGATCAGGAAGCGAATGAGGCGGGTCCGTCCAATTATGCTCAAAACGAAGTCGCGGGACAAGATATGGAGGACTTTTCGGAAGAGGAAGAATTTTCAGATCCTGCGAATTTATTTTCTGGATTGAAGTTTTGGGTAGATACTTCTTATCCTGAGCGAATTTCGCTAATAGGGAAGATTAAGGTATGTTGTTCACCTCATCTTCGTGTTGAGGCTTTGCTGACGTTGGTGGCTAATAGGCTGCTGGTGCGGAACTAGCAACGGTATACGAAGATTCGACTCACGTTTTGATACACAACTACAAACATTCACAATGGACTTCCATAGTTCCAAGTCTTACTAAGCAAGGGATTTGGTTCATGAATATCTCGTGGGCAATAAAATCAGTGGATCAAGGTAAGAAATTACCCGAAAACGATTACATAGTGATCCATGGTGCGCCACCCTCCAATGAACGTGACGAGAAACCCGTAATTAAAGTTCAACCTGAATCTATTCGACCCGCCCTTTATGAACAGTTATTGCAACCAGAAGAGGTTTCAGAAATATTCGAGAGAGAAGCGAAAATGCTGGAACATGGAGGAACGTTGAAAGCTTTGAGTGCTTTCCTGGTATCGAAAGTGAGTGTTGCAATGTGGTGGAGGATGAGGGTGACGATGGCTGATACTGTGTCTCATGCAGTACGGGACATATGTTGAAAGAACGTGGCGTAATCTGTACCGAGATTGGGAGAGAAACCAGGGACGTTTCCACAGTATAAGCGCTTCACCAACGAAACGGCGACGTATATCACGAGAAGAGACTACACACAGTCCCAACCCCAAAGCCCCTGCTGAGAAAGTTATCGTAGAACATGGGAGTCTGTCTTCCGAAAAGGTAGCAGAGATCTTACAATCCGAGTCCGAGACAAGGAACGGGAAGGATTACTCGGCATTCGCGTTGTTATTAGCTAAAACAGTACGATGAATGCTCACGCATACCGAGTCAAGGAATCGCTTATCGCTGTGCTGATGATTTGATTGTTTGTAGTATCCCCAATATGATGCGAGAAATTGGAAACGGATGCTGACCTATTGGGAAAACAAGACTGGTCGATTTGCGCCCTCACAATCTCATCGCGATCAACCCGCAGTCGTCCTTCCCACGGCTTCTTCATCTTCTACCACTATAGCTCAGTCACCACAGAAGGGAAAATACAGTAATGAAGTGCTGGATATGATTTTCTCAAGCCCGGATGTCAAACAAGCTGGCTCAACATCTACAAGCAATATAGGTAGATTTCTCGCATCAAAGGTGTGTAATCATTCATCTTGATATCGTAGATTTAGCACTGAATTTGTGTTGTTTTCCAGTATGGGGACTACCATAATGCAACGTGGGCTATAATGTATTCCGAGTGGCAAAGGAAAACGGGTCGCTTCAAGCCTTCTAACTCTTCAGCAACTGTTCCTAGGGTTACCAGGCGAGGTTCATCCGCAACAGGCTCCACCAAACGCACAACGACGTCTCCATCCAAATCAGCTTATTCCGAGATAATAGATGAGCCTGGTGATAAAGGTCCTGGATCATTGACGCCGGAGGAAATGGCTCGCATTTTCAAAGACAGGGAACAAGATTTCATCGACAGGAAATTAACGTTCATCGAGATCGGGCTAATGCTGAAGACCGAGGTGAGTCTGTCTTCTTATATCGCAAGGTCGTTTAGATAGAAATCTGATCTTCCGAATCAGCTCGGAGTATATGCTCGGTCAACTTGGCGATTACAATGGACTCATTGGTTGCAGCGAAAAGGCAAATATGAGAACATCATATCGTCACTACGAAGCACCGTTGCAGCTAAGGCGTATGCTGAACAGGATCTTCTATCCACAGGAGACAAGACCCCCTCCGAGACTGGGTCTATACTCGACAGAAATACGGTATTATCTAGCCATATCCCTGTCAAGCGTAAAATCAAACAAAATCAATATACAATCGCGGAAGAGAAACAAATGGCAAAGTACATCTCGGAATACAAGTCGAAACATCTCGTTGGGCAGCCAACTTTCAGGTCGAGGTCTGTCGAAGCTTGGATATCGTTTGCTGCTCAAGTAGGTTGGGGTTCCCCGTCCGTTTCTATCATATACGAGTTGTCTCGAGCTCATGATCGTGTTTTCGCTTTAGTACCCCCATCGTACAGCCGCTGCTTATTCTCAACACTATAGAGAATATTGTACTCGGATTGACAGCTACGCCACGGGAAAAGAAGTCACGGGTGCAGACATAGAGATTGACGAATTAGACGAATTAGAAGCTCCAAGCGGAAGTCAGAGTCGTCCTGTTGAAATCGATGACGATGCTGAAGCATATGATGACCCAGACAATCAACCTGTCATTGTCATCGACGACGATGAAGATGACGGAGATTACGTTGATGCGGAATAAGGATGGATGCGCAACCTATTTTTGTCGTATTACTGGTGTTACATTTCATACAATAATGTTAACTTGTTCCCCTCTTGCAGACTCGCTTTTTCGTGGCGCTTACTCATGTTACCCTTTGATCCTGACCAAATCACCTGACCGGTGAACTCAGAACTAGATTAACCCAATCAATGCACTCTCCTCTGATGGGATCACTGCTGTATTGCTAGCCTGTGAGCGATGTCACGCATTCTCGAACAGTTCGCTACCACTGCACCATCGCTTGCAGTACTGTGCATGAGGTTGTACATTGTACATGTTCCCGTTGAGAGCGGATAAGTTGAATGTTCCCGGGCGTTTATTGACACCTTTTTTAGCCGGTTTTTTTCCAATCCCAAAAGAAGCAAAATCATCAAACGGCACGGAACAACACCCTATTCAATATCTTGACACTTTTACAATAATCATCCCATCGTCTCAAGATACACAGTCCTTCTTTTACATTCTTACATCATCGTGGAAGCTATTCGTACTGTCATCTCGAAACTCCTTTGAGGAGAGCGAGTCAAGTCGATATAAACGATATATCACCGGCTATAACCAACCATAGAAACGTTTGTAAACAAAAGGTAGTCTGCAGCATCGGGTCTTTCGTAAGTCTCTATGAAATTGCTTCTTACCGCGGACACATATCATCGTGTCTATATGGGCGCAAGGTCCCTCTGATGCTAGCATCGGGGGAAGTTCCCATCCTTATTGTGTCGATCAAGTGAAACGGACTCTTGACTGATCTTTATTCGCACATTCAGGATGCTGCAAGCATCTTTCACTCCTTCACCCAAACCAGAGTCATTGACTGCGAATCGACAATCACCTGCTGCTGCTTGGATACAACGATTGAACGCACCGAGATCAACGAGTTATGATGGAGGTATTGACATTGGATTGTCTGAAGAAGGGATTGCAGCCTTAGGCTATGGAGTTGATCAGAATGGAGCAGGGCCTTCCAGTAATTCAGACTTGAGAAGAGCGACCAGTCTCAGAACGGCAGGAGTCTTCGGTGGTAGAGAACCTGTCAGTTTCGGTATTGCAGCTTCGAATCTTACTTCAACTTCTCCTCAAGTTTTCTCACCACCATTAGCATCAAGACATCCATTATTTTCCCACCATGCTGTACAAGCTCCAGCTTCAACCGGTGGTATACCTTCGGCGCATTCATCAGAAATAGCTCCTTCTTCTCCAGCTTTCATGTCTGATCCTGGACCTTCCGGACCTCCCTCACCTTCCCCTTCGGACTTATCGTCCAGTGCATTCTCTCCTGCATCAGCTTTCCTGTCTCATTTCTCATCGTCAATGTCCCTCCGTCCACCCCAGAACCTCGCACCGGACGCTCAGGGAGCAAGAGTATCAGATTATACTTTGGGTAAAGTTATAGGAAGAGGTGGATTCTCTACTGTACGCAAAGCTACTCATATCACCACGGGCGAGGTGTTAGCCTGTAAGATTGTTAAACGGGATGATCTATCAGACAGATCTGGATCTCTGGAGAAATTCGAAGATGAAATCAGGATTTGGCAAACTTTACCTCGACATCCGAGTCTACTCCCTCTGACTGAAATGCATAGAACACCCTTTGCAACCTTTCTCTTCACGCCATATATGCCTGGTGGATCTTTATTAGATGTCCTACAGAGAGAAGGTGGATCAGACAAAACGGCTCGAAAATGGTTTCCCGGTGTGGTAGCGGCAGTCCAAGTCCTACATGAAGGGTATAACGGATTTGAAGGAGGTATCTTACATGGAGATTTGAAATTAGATAACTTCTTGGTGGATCACTCGGGGAATGTTATGGTGGCGGATTTTTACATGGCACAGAAGATCGAAGGTAACTTAGCGGTACCAACTATCCCACCACCACTGGCACCTGGCCTCAGTCCTATGGGAAGACATTCCACTTTGCCGTCTGGATATCATAGAGGACCGAGAATGCCATCACCTCTTCCATCATCGAGAGCACATCATCGTCCAAACGAACACGCTTTGTCTGAAAGTATTACTCCTCATCCCACGCAGCCGTTCCCATCAGCCTCCCTGCCCTATGCTCCACCTGAATTACTCTGCGCTCCCCCAGCCGGACCTTCCCTTGCTCAAGATATCTGGGCATTGGGTATCATTCTGCACGCTCTGCTCACAGGTCGATTACCCTTTGTCGACGCCTTCGATCCTAGATTACAAATGAAGATCCTCAGGGGGTCATGGGAAGAACCCCCTTTTTTGGGAAGAGAATGGTCTGAATGTCTACATGGTTGTTTAGATGGAAACAAGGAGACACGCTGGACCGTCAAGAGAGTGAAAGATAGTGATGCCATATCAGGTTGGGCGGAAGTCAAATCGAGAAGCAAATCAAGGAGTCGCTCGAGAGCGAGAATGAATATCGGAGAAAGTCTTTTCGACCCATTACGGCGAGATGGAAATGCTCAACCTTTATCTATCAGTGGATCACCGTTTGGTAGAGGTCGTACCAGAAAACATTCGTCTGCCTCGTCAGGTTCTGCTTCGAGAGATCGACTATATAATCATGCCAAACCCTTCCTCAATGAAGATCGACATGATATTTTCATTTCCAATCCGGCTAATCTACCTGAAAGAGCGAACAATCCAAGAGATCCCAGATCCAGATCTGCAAGTGCGTCGAGGTCCAGAAGCAGTGGGCATCGACCAATGTTCACTTTAGATGCACCTGACTTAGTCAAGTCATTAGAAGCTGTAGACACCATTCGAGGAAGAACGACTCGACGAGGTGAATCTAATAGTAATAACTTCTTTCAAAATGGAAACATCTCGGGATTACCATATACCAGACAATCTGGTGAAATAGCTATAACAGGATTACCTATACCCGGATATTCGAAATCCAGATCACAATCACATAGTAGATCTAGGTTACAACCCCAGTCAGCACCTTCTTTCCCAACACCTTTTGGCTCATTGTCAGCCACACATTCTCACATCCCTATTCCCATAGCTATTCCAGCTTCACCTTCATCGAGGGATCTATCAACTTCTCGATCATCACGATCAAGCCACTCGCCATCTGTAAACAGGGGAGGAAGAAGTACAAGTAGAACGAGGGATTCTCCAGTTTGGGAAACTCAAAGTCATCAGTTGCAGCAACAACACGAACGGTACTCGTATGGAAGAGAGTTGGATATGGTTCACGAAGAAAAGGGCAGAATAATCCATCAAGAAGAAAGAGGTAGATCAGGTAGAAGTAGATCTAGAGGAAGATCGACGAGAGGTCAATCTTGAACCTTTGGCAAAGCGAGTCGGCGACTGATATGTAAAAGAGAGTCTTGGTATTCGTTTATCAATAAATATCGTGTGAGAAGATGTGTAAATAAAATGCAAATGTGTGTATACTTTTAGTTCAATTCTTAGAAAGGTATGACTTCCTTAGTAGTATAAAACCCATGCTTCCGAGCAATCCCAAGGGTCTGCCGGTGGTTATTATGCTTCCTTACCTTGTTTGACCCTCGACTGTACTGTTTGGCTCACGATGTTGATATCGCTGCCTTTCCAAGCCAAAGGTGGGCATTGGCCATTGGAATAAATAGGGGGTTGGCGAGCAGAAGGCGAGAATCTTGTAGCGGCAAAAACGTCCTCGCTTAGATGATCGAAATTTTCAGCGCACTTCTTTGACATTAGCATCCACACTCGTCGTTGGGAAGTCAAAAAAAAAACGGTTTGAGGTAGATGGATTGGCAAGGTCAGTATATGGTTTTCGCGCAACCACCAAATTAGCCGCTAAATAAATTTCATCGCCTGAGTCCAAACCACCGAAAACGAAGGGTTCAAGCAGTCTAAAGTCGACAATATCAATTGGGCGATATTGGTTATTCAATCGGTTTTCGAAACCCATATTAGTGGTCAGCAGGTTCAATCCTGAACAACATTGTTTCTTCTCAACTTCTGAAAAATCTCCACTTTTTTTGATTACATACAGATCACAAAAAAATGAAACAAGATCAAAAATGATCAAGGATTGAGTAAATGATCTGTTGACAAAAACGCCGCACGAAGTTGCGTCACAGTTGTTTTTCGATGATCCGGAATGCATCACTAGTACTTCAAGCTTTATGTCCTCGACTGACGAGGTGTTCATCCAGTCCTGCCCTTGCTGACCTGCATTGCTAAGGAAAGAGATGAGGCAGCGAAGAAGATTGGGAGTTAATGTTCCCTGGTATCCCTCCTTTCCTTGCAGACGAACATAAAAAACATTCGAACAGCTAATGGAAAAGGTAGGAGTGAAGTAAATTTACAACAAGATATCGAGAACACTAGCTGAAGCCAAAGCTTGCATTTAGAAGTACCAGATTTTGTAGGAAAGAACATATGTCGATCACAGTCCGTTTCTTCTTGAGCATCTTCTGTATCAATCCATATGAGTGATACAGTCCGATTCCTCTGGGTCATCACATTATCTCCTCACTTGAGCGAGCTCGAGCTGGCCACAAGTACAGGTATCATCGTCTTAATCGTATAAAAGGAGGACACACTCCCGAGATATATTCATAAAGCTTTGTAGTGGCGGTTCAAGAAAGTTTGGAATTACTATAGATTCGCCGGCCCGCTACACGCAGCACAACACCGTAGACAGCTGTGTAAGTGAGGTACAAGCGCAAGGTTATAGGTCATCGGGTCATAGTAAAAGCTTTTGTAGTAGCAACTATTCATCAGCTGAAACAAGACTTTGTCACTCTCTTCCAGACAGCACGAATCTTTTGGCAGTCTCGCGCGCGTTCAAATTTCAAAATTCACCTTCATGTCTGAAAGTGGCACTTTTCCGTGGCATCGATTCCAACAGCTAATTTCTTCATCCCTTAATGGATTTTCAATCTATTTCACTCATTTCTGATTCATCTGCATCCAAAAAAAGAACAAAGTGCTCAGAAAGCAAAAAGAATCGACGATGACAAGATTCGAACTTGCGAGCCAGAAGGCATGGGTTTTCTAAACCCACCGAATAACCACTATCGCACATCGCCAATTTTCATATTTGTAAATCGTCTACATGCATTATATTCTTGAAATAACAAAAAAACACACATTCTGCTGACTATTTATCGATCTTGCCACACCGTTTTCCGCGCGCCCGGTTCAATGAAATATTTATTCCGAACCGTCATCGTCGACCTAGGTATTCAACATCTCAAGATCACTGAACTGTGCTTTAAAAGAACCTGTATAGCAAGTCACGACCGGGCATCATGAAGGCAGGAAGGGCAATACAGTAAGCCAGCGTTCAGGCCTTTGATCTGCTAATTATTCACTCACTCACGCTGATCGTCTCCTTGCAGACCACTTATTAGGCGTCCTCTTCCCTTGCTTCCTTCTCGGTCACTCGTTTGTTCTCCTCGCCCCTTCTCATCCCCTCCCCTTCCTCTCCGCTCCATCCGTTCCTACTCTCAGATAACTCCTCGACGTGGACCTGCAAATTCTCCTGGATATCCCTCGGACACTGAATATGCCGACTCAACGGTATACGCCTTCAGCTATCTCTCTCGAATAGTGCGATATGTCCTCTACGGGGTATTAACGCTCGGTGGAGTCTCGTTGATCACATTTGAAGGATTACATCTTTACGTCGAGAAAGTATGTATGGCATCACCATCACGGGTGGGATCCGAAGATCAAGATTCTTACGGATGGATAGGCGAGAATCAAGGATGGACAGGTGGGATGAAAGGTGGTACAGATCCCAGATTGGGTCAAAAAGCAAGACATGCTTTAAGAGGTGCTTGGATATGTCAAGAATGGGGCGCAGGTGGATCAGCTACTTCAGCTTTATCATCAAAATCTGCCGGAAGCTCCTTTCATCCTGATTACGTAGCTGTAAGAGGTATGATTGGTCAAAATAAGGACAGTCAGAGTAATAAAGGTATTAGACAAATGGTAGATAGAGGATATGAACTGGCAGAAGAATTTATCGATTTAGCTATTAGAGAAGCTAGGAAGAAAGGATTAGTTTTTCCTCCTCATTTAAGTGGATCAAGATCATCTGGTCCACCACCAATACAACAAAATGAATCGACTCATGGTATACCACAAGGGGATCCTGCTGTACTGGATTTACTTTTATTGAAAGCTGGAATATTGGAAAGGATAAACACTTCAGATTCATTGATTCACGCCAAGGATATATATGAACAAGTACTCAATTCAATGAATCATTCTCAAGATGAACAACATTTGCATAATCAAGCGAGAGTCATGAGATTAGCTGGGAAAGTAGGTGATCTATGTGCTAGAAATGGTGGAACAGATGAAGCCATAAAATGGTGGTCATGGGGCTTAAAGAAGGCCGATATAGAAATGAGTAAAGGTCATAATGGCTTTACTGAAGTGACCGAAGAAGTCAAGAAGGAAAGTAGGGGTTGGTTCGGCTTTGGATCTGGATCGTCATCTTCGAAACAAACGAGAACAGATACTATATCAACTGCACCTACGGCGATATCAGCACCCAGCACGTCACCTTTGAACCTTTCACCAGCGATACTTCGAGCATCAATATCACTTCTTGTTTCCGCTTCGGCTCATCTTGCTACTTCCTCATCTCTTGATGCAGCATCATCTCTCCAGGCCCAAGCCCTTTCTCTCATACCATCAACGATTCAATCAATCAATCCTACATCCTCATCTGCAGATCTAGCGTTACACGAATCATGGCTACAACATCGAGTTGCCTTACTTAAACTTCATCAAGCATCTGTACTTCACGCTCAAAATATTAAGAGTACATCGGGAATACCATTGAAATTAGTTACGGAAGCCTCAACTTTATCTGAAGAAATTGTATCTTCTATTCAACCGTTACCTTCCTCATATACCATTCCTCGATCAAGTCCTTTAGCTGGTCCAGCTAAATTACTCAGGAGAGATGTATTATTGACTGGAGCAGAAACAGCTTATACAAGAGCTGTATTCTTGGAAAGGTCTTTACCTTCAACGCCAAATGGGGAAGAAGCAATACATCAATTGGAATTGGCGGCAGAATGTTTCGAAAGAGCTATGCACTTGAATAACCTTGAAAGTGGCGTTGAAAAGAAAGACGGTGATGAATTAGGTCAAGGTGAAGATTGGAGTAGGTACTGGAGGGGTTACGTGAGAGTGAGAGGCAAGATAAATGGACTAATTGAGTCTCAATCGACAAAGGTAGCATAGGATGAATGATACGTTGCATTTGACTTGTAAATGATGTATATGTATACTATTTATCGTTCACTGAATCATGGATGATGATATCGTTTTTTTCGCTATCAATAGAAAAACGTGCATTCAATGTAGACATTTTCCCTCCAGCTTGTCATGAAACATGCTCTTTCACAGCTGGAAGATATGACCAGATACGATGGTTGTCAGACAGCAAGTGTTAGTATAGATCAGTTGTAATCACTTCTCATAATGCAGGAAAGAGAATCTTAGTAAGTGAAGCTGCAGTAAATAATGGTCCGCAACTCCTAGAACCATTTCGATGATCAAACAATACTGCTATGTGGAACTCAACCAAAGATGCGTGGTGGTGAAGCCATACATTGTTGAACAACCTCCAGAGAAAGACCAGTTTTGACGCGTAAGATGGTGTTTCCAAACCCAACGTTTCGAAGTGACAATCATCCTCGATCCTCCTTTTACACACCTTGATTAATCGTTATCACGACCTGCGTAATCAATATAAGCTTTTCAACTATCCTCCATTCAAGTGCCTTTGTCAGTATCAGTATCATCGATCAGACCATCATACAATCCCTTTCGGATGATTATTTTTATGCTGTATGATCATACATCATCCCCTATGAAATGCGATATGCACCATCCTAACCCTACTCGAAATCCATAAAGACTTCCAGAAAAACTTCAAACTTCTAATAAAACCATTATTCTTTTCTTTTTTAAAAAATGATGAGATTATGCAGAGGCTTTAGCTTCTCGGTTGGCTTTTTGAGAACCGGCAGCTGCGAATCGAGCGTTTCTTCGGAACTATTACAAGTTGGTTATAAAATGGTCAGCTTGACATGTTCGTCTGTCTTTGGTAAATATCATCCACCGCTTTCCCCCAATCTCCTGATAACGAGCACTCCCCTGATGACTCCAGATCATCGAGTTTGCTTCAACGACGATCCAGCAGTAATCTATATTCTCTATTATGACCTTCCCGATTGATTCCCCCTCCTAAATACCCCAAAACACCCAGTTCTCAATAAAAAGATGTCCTCCCCCTTCTTCTTGACGCAATCCCACTCTTAAGTGTGCTCTTAAGTCTGCTGGCATAGACCTGCCTTTCCCCTCATATTCCACCGTTTGTTTCATCCGTCTGAACTCCATTACTCCTCATTTCCTTCTTGAGGTACACCCATTTCCGATACTATTCTATACGTCGAATCCCAATCCCAATCCCGATACCAGTCGACTACCACTATCACTTCCACTTTCATCCTTCATCCAAACAAGATCCAAAAACTCAACTAACCTTGGGGTCAACACCTTTCAATGACTTGTACTTGACGGTTTGTTGTCTGGTGATACCGTTCTTGTGGGCTATATGAACACATTGTGATGATTAGCATCCCTATGCTACCAAATCTTGGGACTTCCGACAAGATCTAACTGTCCATCACGACCAAGCGAACTGATATACCACTTTACAGGCCAAAATGAACAGATAGAAGTGACCGAGCGAGACTCACCCTTTTTGTTTTGGTTGTGAGCTGTGTGATTCTTTGATTTGGCCATATTGACGACTTCTCCTTTATGGGTGTTGATTGAAGGCTAAGAAGAAGGAGAAGAGCTATCGGATGATGATGTTGAATGATCTATTGATGACCCTACAACCAACGACTGGTGTGAGTGGACACGGTATGGGTAGAGAATGCAGAGTGCAGAGTGCAGAGCAGTATGCTCAGAGTGTACGATTCAATTTGAAGAGCGGAATCAATTCTCAGGGGATCACAAAAAGGTCCCGAACTTCCTAAAAGGGCAAATCGGCAAAATGTGGCACTTAGCAAGACTCCATTCAATGTCCGATGAGACTGATCGCTAAACGCCGATTTCAACGATCGCCAGTGATCACGTTCAACGCGTTTTACAAAACCACTTGCCTACAGTACTCCCATCGACCCCTGAAAAGTGGCTGATGATTTGGGTATGAACCGATGAGATGCATATGCCCAGTCTACGCCACAAATACCTTTGGCAATACACATACTCGATGGACCAACGCTCTAGCTGTAGCTTCAGAAGAAGTTCACATCTTTCACAGTCCGCTGAACAGATGGTTTTTACTTTGAACTCGCGAGCGTATGACCTGTAATTCTGCGAGTTATACGAATCGAGGCGCAGGAGCTGCGTTTTTGAACAGAGGATGCGAGTGCCTCACAAACAATCTCGATGAGTGTCCAGCAATGGCAAGACCCAAACAAGATGCCAGTTCAAAGATGACATCGCATTGCATAGAGAAGAAAAACATGTAAAAACCGAAAAAGTGTCAAACCTATAAAGGTGATTGTCCATCATTCAAATGAGCCTATCAATTAATTGATTGATATCCCAAATTGAGTCGTAGAAAAGGGGACTATATCCAAATGCGAGAATATAAGAGTAGCTGTTGCTATACCACTATATTGACTTTGTAATGTTTAAGCGAAAACTGCAGCTAGACCAACTACACCGACAAAGGTGGCCAACATTCCTTTGGGACCAACTGATGATGCACCTGAAGTGGACGAGGAAGTTGTTGAGTTTGACTAAATGTAATATAAGTGGTCAGCCTCGGACAGTGCGAATAGTAGTCTGACTGTGGCTCAGGAAGAGATGTATACACATTTGGTGGCTGATTGCAAGAAAGGATGGTCGGAGATATGTACTCACAGAGTTGGGAATGTTTCCGGTGGAATCTGAAGCTGCGGCTGAGGAAGCTGCTGCAGTAGTGGAAGCTTGACTCATGGTAGTTGGAGAAGTACCAGTCGCTGAACTTGTAGCTGAACTTGAGACTGAAGATGAAGACGATGCGGAAGAAGAAGAAGAAGAGGAAGAACCACCTGAAGTGATATTGAATTGATTTGATTGAGCGAGGATAGCAGCATTACTCTTGTCTGATGACATGAAATTGATTTGGAAAGCTGTTCCTTCAGGCCAGTTTCCATTAGGGTAGCTGACAGTAGCAGTGTTGACGATATCGGATGATCCGGTCGATTGGTTGGCGATGAGTGTTACAGGAGAGTCGGTAAGGAATCCAGCCTAAATGAAGAACAGTCGGATGTCAGCGAGGGTACTTGGAAGTGACAAAAACAATCCATGGTAATCTGAATTCTGTCAATGATGTTTGCACAAAGCGAAGGACAGAGTTGGATGGAACAAGTGCAAGGTCAAACTGATCTCCGTTCATGACCATTTCCTTTGACCAGCTCCACGGATTCGAGAGAAGGAGAATATGACTCACCTGGTTGACAAGTTGTACAACGAAACTTGTTGGATCGGTGGAAACGGCATTCCAAGAGATACTTTGAGACGAAGTCCCAGATTGCCAGATGGTATCTTTATCCGGAGATTCTACTGTGATAGCACCGGCGAGCGCGAGAGCGGAGAGAGCAGCGAGTGTGAGCTTGTACATTGTATATTGTATATTGTATTTTGTATATAGTGTATTGGATTTTGTATGTCTGATCTGTCACGTTTGGTTGGGGTGCGGTGAATGAGATGTATTTGCTGTGAATGTGATTTGTAAAGATCGTTTGTAGGTCGTATATATCTTTATATATGATGGCAGAGAAAGTATGTTGTCGGAATGAATGTGAGGAAATGTTCAAGTGAAAGATGAAGAAAGGATTTGACTTATAAAGATGAAAAGAATGATTGAATGTCAACAACACAGCCTTTTGGGATCCCATTCAATGTCCGATTATACTCACAATCTGAATAAGCATATGGTAGTAGTAACAGCTGAAATCAAAATCACAAATCAACAACAAAACAAATAAAACAGGTATAAACTCAGGAACGCGTTCCTTTGATGCGCCCAGTTCACCCGCCCCCACTTAAAAGCACGCGTCTTTCTCTTTCTCCCCTTTTCTCATCATTCAGGGTGACCTTGGCACAGACCTTTTCGGAATCATTCCCTTTCGGATGCAACAAACATATATGAAAACATGTATTCAGAGATACGTGGCGTTTTGAGCATATCTCATCATGCTTATTCGCTTGTTACCGTTACTTGTAACAATAGGGCGAAGGCACAGCTTTGAGGAAGCGGAAGATGTGAGTGGAATATCGCACACAGCACAGATTCCCGAGTGCATAGCCTCGTCACCATTGTCGGAAATTCATGAGGTTTAGCGCGTACCGTGCAGGACAAGTGCAATAATAAGGTCACGACCTTACACTCAGGTCATTATGTGGGGTCCTATGAGCATTATGTAGCAAGTAACAATTGGTTGTCTCAGGCACTCGACAAAAGCGTATTGCAATCTCAACTCGATCAGATGAAACATGCTGAAGAACAGATGTCAAGTGCAATTACTTCAATGCATTTCATCCAATCCCACCAAATGATCAACAGATATGAACCTGATCAATCCCGAATTTATTAATCGATTTAAGCCTTGTTAACGAATTCGACACCTTTCTTGATGTTCTTGGCAAGGCTGTATCGGATAAATGGAATCAGTGAAGTTCTTCACCATCAAGACCCGAAATCAGGAGTTGATGCTTTACTCACTCGGGAAGACATGCGTTGAGTAATTCTTTTTCCTCAGCGGAAAGTTCACCAACAGAGTTGATCTTCTTGACACCCTCGGGACCGAGTTCGACGTTGGAAGCAAAGTACTCAACACCCTCAGACTCGTAAAGTGGAGATTTGACGAAGGTGGGCTCGACTACACCGGTCTCACCGTTAAGAGCTCGGATAAGGGAGTTGGTGAATCGAGCACCGGCTACATGAGATCGTACAACATTAGTCGGTCATCCTGTCGCGGTGTATCGTGATTCGTGAAGACGATTGCGACTTACCGAAACCCATGGAAAGGGTAGCGGAACCGGTACCGGCTTTAGCTTGAACAACCTCTACATGAGACGTATTCTCGTCAGCTCGTTCTTTACCACCCATCATTGAGCTAACTTACCGTCACCACCGAATTGAATTCTCTTGACCAAAGCTTTGTAAGCCTCACCAGAGACATCTTTACCTTGGGTAGTTTGGGAAAGAAGGGGGACAATGGTGACACCGGAGTGACCACCGACAACGGTAACGTTGATGTCTTTGGGGTCGGCACCTTTAATCTCACCGAGGAATCGGGAAGCTCGGACGACATCGAGGGTGGTGATACCGAAGATCCTGAAAGATGGTAAATTATAAGCCTCAGCATTGAGTTGATTCTTCCATATAAGTAATCAGAGCTCACTTCTTGGGGTCGAAGATACCCTTCTTCTTGTAAACCTCGGCCCAGATGGGGACGGTGGAGTTGACGGGGTTGGCAATGATACCGATGTAAGCGTTAGGAGCGTACTCGGCACAAGCTTCGGCGAGATCTCTGACGATGGAGGCGTTGGTGTTCTGCGTGGGGCGGGAGCGTCATCAGTACCTTTACGCAACTTTTAAATATTGCCTTTCTGCATGGATGATACTTACGAAAAGATCGTCTCGGCTAGTTTAAGAGGTCGTTTGCCAGTTGTCAGCTTCTACTAGAAGTACAAATAAATGTCTCTCAACTCACGTCATTCCGGGTTTTCGGGGTACACCAGCTGGGATGATGATGATTTCAGCACCGGAAAGAGCGGCTTTGATGCTACGAGAAGAGCGATATCAGCGGAATGTTATCGTATTATCATGGTTCAGTCAATGTTGATCGGATCTATATCCAAATAGTCCCATTATGTTTCCCGCTTCTTCCCTGCTGTACGTCCCAGTATCTTGGCAAACAGAGGACATAGTATACTCACTCATCCTTCTCGTAACCTTTGACTTCAGAGTGAGTGTTAACGTGACTGATATCAGCAGCGACACCTGGGGCACCTCGAATATCGTATAATGAGAGACCGGTAATAAGGGGGTCGGTTTTGAGGAGTAAGGACATGGGTTGACCAATACCACCTGAATACATAGAGATGATGTGTTAGCCTGTGCATTCGTTTATAGAAGAGCCAAATGTGTAATGACCGATCTCGACTCTTCGATTTTTGTCGATAGGAGGAAATGTAATTCTCATTCGCCAAACTTGCTCCTTCCAGCCTAGTCGTATTGCTTGACTTGTCACATACCCAGCTCTTAACCAAGGACAGACAAATTGTCTTACGACAAGAGTATCAGAAATTTCAGATACTCACCGGCAGCACCAAGAACAGCTACTTTCCTATTTGATCTAGCAGAAGTAGCGAAACCTCTAGCGAGGGCTGAAGAAGATCGAGCGACAGATCGAGAGAACATCTTTGGTTTCTGTTTTTGTGTTTGTTTTTTAGGTTGGGAAAGAAGAAGATGGTTTGATCAAGATAGAAAGGATTATTTCCGATGATTGTTTGCTCTGGCCGGTGACGATATTTCCCAAGCTGATTGGGGACATATCAATAAAGTTCGGATGTATCGGCTCGTAAAGTAAAGAAAAGTATTACGCCGGAATTTACCGCACCGTGGCGACTTGTGTTCCATTCCACCCCAGTTAGTTTCATAGAGACAGAGATGTGCATATACTCTCTCGTGTGTTGCATATCTTCGATCGTGAACTGCCATGTCAATGCCAACCCAGAATGGATGATTATGATGTTTTTAATGCATACGAGTACAAACAGACCCATAATAAAAATATAAAAATAGGAAAGGACACCGTGACTGTGACCACATGACTTTTGACTTAAAAATGTGTATATGTTTCGACTGACTTACACGCCAAAGCACGATTCATGATCTGACCCACATGAAACTACGAACACGTTTTCTCTTCATGGTGCAATTGCACCTTACTCGGTGGCCATCTCGAGCTTCATCTTGGCAATTGCCAAAGCTGGGTTAAGACCCTTAGGACATGTTCGAGAACACTGTGAAAGAGCGAAGGAGTCAGCATGATTTATTAGAATACTGATACCAAAGCGCATTCTGACACTCCAACACTGTTCATTATGTCCAAACATGTCGATGAAACCCAACTCACGTTGAAAATGGTGTGACATCGGTATAAAGACATTGTGTTGTTCATTCGTTCTTTTCGTTCAGCACCGTAAGAGTCCTAATTAATCATAAATTTGAGATTAATCAGCTTCAAATCATCATAGGTTGAGATTACTGTAAAGCTATTACTTACTCGAGAATCGGCCATCCATCGATAAGCTTGCATCAAAACTGCAGGACCGAGATATTGATCTTGGTTCCACCAGTACTGGATATTCGAAGAAGTAAAGTCAGCTTTTGATCCAATGTACCGCTTCCAACTAGTGTAGACAGAATAGGTCTAATACACTCACGGATGGACAAGAAGTTGAACAACAAGCACATAAGATACATTCGTACATTCCATCAAGCTTCTTTCTGTCTTCTGGACTTTGCAAGAATTCTCCTTGAGCAGGTGGGTTATCGTTCTTGAGGAAGGGTTCAATGGATTTGTATTGTTTGCTGAAAGAAGAGGAAGAGATGCATTAGCATGAAAATTCATGGATTCAAAGCTCAACAAGAAAGATCGAAATACTCACTAGAAAAGGGTAAGATCGGGTACAAGATCTTTGACGATGTACACTATGAAACGCACGAATCATGAGCCATCATCGCCATACACTATGTAGATGCTCGCATGCAATATTACTTACTATGAGGTAATGGGTATACTTTTGAAGCTTTGTTAAGATCTTTATCAATTCTACATAAACAAGCTAAAGTGTTTACACCATCGATGTTCATTGCACATGAACCACAGATACCTTCACGACATGATCTTCTGAATGTGAGTGTAGGATCAAGTTCGTTTTTGATTTTGATCTGGGTTGTAAAAATGAGTATCAGTGTTTCCTTCAAACACAGCAGTTGGGTAAACTCACCAAAGCATCCAACATCATTGGACCACATTGTGACAAATCGACTTTGTATGATTGTAATGTTGGTTTCTCTGAAGGTGTATCTGGGTTCTGCGATTGTACAAAAGAATAGTAAAGTTAGTTTCGCGACTTCTACTCTCTATATCCCTTTACGACATCTCCGCTCGATCTATTGGCTTTTTTTTTCTGGTAGAAATTGCCATCGCCACTTTTCTCTTTTCTTTTGGCTGAAATTGAGAAGGAGACTTACCCATCGGTAGATTTTGAATTCCTTGGTTTGGTCAGGTTTGGTTTCTGATGGAGTGGCCAATGATGCACTTGCACTAGCATGGAACGATCTCGCTACGACTGAAGGAGTGAAGACTGATCGAGATGATGAGGGAATAGCTCTTAGAGCTGATGAGGTTGTTGGTCTGAACATTTTCGATCGTTTATGAGATGGGATTGAGTGGTGAGTAGTGAGTTGCGTATGTCAAACAAGTCTAAGTGGATGTAATGGTAGTGAAGATTGTATCCAAGTTGAGAGTGCAGAGTCAAAATCGAAGAGTTCAAAATGATCTGAGATGGATGGCGTCGTTTAAACAAGGAGGATGAAGTAAGGAAATATAGCAAGTAAAGTGAGATCTTCGATGGTGAGATTGGCTCAACACGATTGGAGAGTTTCCATTTACCAGTGGGATGAAATATCCCAGTTCCTGAAAATAACTTATTACTGCTGGTGTGTACATGTATATATTCATCGGAAAGAATCGCAACTATTCCATTCAATTGACAAATCAGAATCCACCGAATTCACAATACCATGCCACGTGATACTGCCACACCGTGGTTGCAGTTGAATTGTCGGTTTTTCCTCCATAACCGAATATACAGTGCAAGTGGGGTCTCCAAATCTTAAACTCTGCAATTGCATGGAGGTATACGATAGAAGGTATGAATAGTAATGAATGCATGCAACATTCCAGCCTGATCTAGCATCATGCTTTGATGAGCAAACGTAAATCTTCTTTCCGTTCAGAATTCGACACACGTCCTACATGCATTCTAGAGATCCTCTGCAGGTACGCCGTGCATCGCTTTTCTCTTGTACACAGCTTGATCTCTCAACCATCTTCTGTATGTTGAGAGGGAGGTGATCTGTATGATTGGCGGGTGAGGGCGATCGAATGTAGGGTCAATTTGCAGGGGAATGATTTCGTTTCATTGAAGGAACCATATATAGCCAAAGGAGAATACAATGAACGAGAATGAGTAATTACATGTTAGCTCAAAAGTTCTTCATAACTCAAATTGATAGATGATCGAGAACGCGTGTAGACTCACCTTTTCACCATAGAAATCAGGAATGATATTTTGAGCAGATTGGAATCTTGGATCAGCCCTATTACGTTTTATCCTATTGAAGAATTCACGATCCATTATTTCCAATGGTGAGTTGTTACCCCGTGATATCGATGAATGAGTAAGGGAGAATAAGGATGAACCGAGTGTTGGTCCTGCAAGGTATCCGAGAGCTGCAAACCAGTGAAGGAACAAGGTGCGAGGAGGATATATTACATCAGCTTTTGTCGTGTGACCGGGAAAAAAAGGACTTTGACTTACCCATACATCCCAGTCTGATCGATCATTCATATCAAATATCTAGTTAGTGATTTATAAAATAAAAACTCGATTTTGTCAAGGACCCACTCACGTTGCACCTCCATAAACATACCTGAAGATAGCACAAACGGATCAGCGTTGAATCATGACTACGAAGGTGACACAATCCATATCAATGCTATGCTCCATCCTTCTTGACTGTAAACTTTTAAACTTTTCTCCTCACGACTGCCTTTTGTATAAAGTTATCTGCCTTGTTGCTCCACTTTGATGTATCGATCGTCCCCTCTCCGCATTGACCACTTTCAAAATCTCGAGAAGAAGACTTACATAGCTTCGATACCCATTATCAACTGACTAGGATCCGTTTCCAAACTAGCGAAATAGCCACCACCGATGAATAATCCCGCGAACGTTGTAGGGATTGTAGTTATACTTGACCATAACCTCCTTTGTTTTCGCAAGTTGAGATAATTGGGCCATGTAAGTGGTAATTGAGTTGAAGAAGTTGATGCCCTTGATGAAGTTGCTGAAGGTGGTTCTAGTTGAGCTGCCAGTGGAGAAGCTGATGACGATGATGTTGATGATAGTGGTGAAGATGAGGATGAAGAGGAGGAAGAAGAAGAGGCGTGTCGGATTTGAAGAAGGGAAATAGGTTGAGACCGGATTATAGGTCGGAATAAGATGGTTGATCTAGACATGTTGAGGACTGCTTATTCTATCGATTGTACGATTGCAATGAATGAGATTGATGCTTGGATATGTGTCGGATTCGTGTCTAGTATGATTGGCATATATCTAAATCAGTTCAGAAACACATAACTACCACGCTACTCGATACTAATAATGTTATCGAGAGAATACAACAGCAATCTTCACCTTCAACCTTCGATGACGCTCAGATGCGAAAGGAAGATTATATGTGAAACGCAAAAACGCCGAGAGTGGCAGTAACCAACGATAAGAGATTCTTGCCACTATGGTTTAACAACAATGACAACGATACAACTGCTCGTTGTGACCGAAATGACTTCTGGACTCATGATGCATGTTGGAGGTTGACTGAACGATCATACATAATGGCATTGAATCCCTCTATACAAGGGCGAATTCCACTCCCTGTAGCATACAGACAGTAGAATACATTGACATCGCGCTTCCAAAACCCTTAATAAGACAAAACAGCTTGCACTTTCTATAGAAAGTGATACAAGTACCTGATAGGATAAGGACTTGCTTGTACTGATCAATAGATTTCATCAGTAATACCTTTTTTTGGTTCCATTTTGTTCTACGGTATCACAAGTTGGAATCCTTCGATCCTGCTAACCATTGCGTATGGCTCGTAAGTTGTTTCCTCTTTGACAATATTGGTGAAACAAACACTCTAATTAGGACGAGGCTAAGCTTTTACAAGCTGTCACATTTCAAGGGAGTATATACCTGCCCCAAACTCATAAATAAGCTTGGTAGGGGTAAATTATTTCTCTCAGTTGCTCCGATATCATGTATCAAGGCTGCCGAAAACCACGTTTTCATCAAGACTCGATCCCGCAACAAGGATGAAATTCGGGATAACACTGATCGGATATTACACGACCTTAAAGGTATACTCGTATGCTGTGTCGATAAGTACTAGAAATAAAGTTGTTCCTTGACGTATGTATGAATGCATTCGTCGTGCCGGTGGGCTAGATGCAAGCTGGAGGTCAGTGTTAGCGAACATGGGGAGCGTCGTTGCTTTGACGACAACAAACTTTGTCGGTTATCTGCGTTTTCCCAACAACTCAATCAATTTGACAATCAGGCTGACAACCAAGCGTCAGTGATTCTCAGATACCCCATTTCGTCTAAACTCTTCAAGTCAATCTCGAGTGCCGGGGCAGGTGATAATTTAACGGTTGGTACAAGTTTTATTTTCACTGTCGAATTCTCTTTCAGGAGGTAGGCTTTCTGCACTTTTCTTTCGAAAGACATCCAAATAATCGTGGGCAACGTATTTTGCCACTGTGGTGCCCCGCAACGGCAATGTTAGCCGAATCAAAGTAACACTTCAGTTGAATTCGCTGACGAAGGCGATCGATTTGAATGCACCGTAACAACTAATTTGATAAGACTTGAGAGCAAAGCTGAACCTGTAAAGAGGCATCGAGATACATAAACTGAACTGATAGAAAATAATGTCTATCACGACGACTGATGGTTCAGGCATCACGGGAAATGGCCAACACTCAAATGGGCACGCTTCAGTCAAGGGAGATCCCTCAATACCTCCTTCAGAAGGAAGATGCCTTTTACTTGATATGCCTGGAGAGATATTAAGTCAAATATCATCGTGAGTAGACTTCTGGCAGCACTCGCCCATCTTCCCACTGCCCATAAGTTAGTACTATC
The DNA here is from genome assembly GCF_035658355.1 of Kwoniella shivajii. Classification (NCBI taxonomy): domain Eukaryota; kingdom Fungi; phylum Basidiomycota; class Tremellomycetes; order Tremellales; family Cryptococcaceae; genus Kwoniella; species Kwoniella shivajii. The sequence continues at coordinate 1,078,937 of NC_085916.1, forward strand.
GTTGTACATAATTTTGAATGATACTATATTGCTCTGAGCTGAATATTATATATTTTGTGGTAGCTATCTTCCTCTTCCTACATTAATTCAATTCCTATCTTTGCATCCCTTACTACTCTCATTGACACAATCGCATTTATCACCTATACCATCGTCCACACGATCACTATTATCTACACCACCTTATCCAAATGCCTTATCAGTTATACCTCATCTAACGCATTTCCTTCCTCCTGATCCAGACGACGCGAAACGTCTTTTCCTACAAATACTCGTGAGAGCAAGACCGAAATGGATATTAGAACGGTTCGAAGTACTGAGATGGGAGGATGAATTTTGGAAAGAAGCTTTCGAGAGAAGATTCTTACCTAGCTGGAAGAGGTATAAGGAAGATGAAGATAATTGGAGATCTGTTTTCTATAGGTGAGTACCAGTATAGTAGTCCTGCGTTATTCGGGTTGTAGGACTGCTAGAGCAAAGGAGGTGGTGACTCAATGCAACAAAACTGGACGATGTAAAATCAAGACAGATTACATCGTGTGGGTCGACGGCTGACTCTTAGATTCCCTATCATAGAATGCTTGGAAGGATAGAACATCGTCAATCCGGGTGCACTCATGAAGAAGCATGGACGGTAAGTGAATCATCTCTGCATTCATGCGGAACTTTTTGGTACGAGACCTTACTCTGTCCACCTGAAATAATTAGCGCTTTGTCACACTTCATCGAAATGGATCGGCTAGTTTGAATAGAATGTATTCACGTACTTTTGATCCATACGAGATATACGATGAATTAAAGTAAGCACACATCTTCTTCACCATATCGGAGAAACCAGGCTGATCAAACTGGTGAATTTGATTGAATGACATTTAGAAACCAAAACAATTTCTCTTCACATCCTACTACAGTTCGAGTTTTACTTCATTTACAAGATGTACGAATTATAGCTCTGGGAGTTTTGATTGATCAACCTTCATTATTCGTTAATCCAAACGCTCATCTCACTTTACATCCACCTCTGCTTAGACATCTATCTTCACCTCCAGATGATAATGCAGTACATCAATCAAGATGGTTCAGATCTTCTGATGAATCGAACAACTCAAAATTGAAAAGTGGAGGAGCAAGAGCTCAAGTATCATCAATTACAAATACCACTACCGTAACGAATGAAGCGTATTTCCCACTTGTTCGATCATTATCTCCTTCATCACCACAAAATACTTCCTACGGCCTTTCATCACCATCAGATATAGCTCCAACTACTGGTCCCATCCCAATTCCTTTAATCATAAATTCAACTTCCGTCCCACCCATCTCACCTTCAGGATCAGCTTCGTTTGGCCGGATCTTGGGAAATTACATACCTGGAAGAAGAAGAACGCAGAGTAATTCGGCTGGAGGAACGAATCACAATGAACAAGCATCCATCGGAGGTGGAACAATGTCTAATTCACTTGGGAATTTAGGTGGCGTATTGACTCTTGTGAGGAGTAGAGATAGCGATGATGGCTCGAATACAAGAAGAAGGACGTTCTCTTTCGGAAGGAATAGATCTGGATCATTATCCACTAACACGACCAATGTCAATAATGGTAATCATGGAGAACCAAGTTTATCGAATTTAGCTGGACCATCCACATTACCTGCTTTAAGTGAACTTTCACCTTCAAAAGAAGATGATCACATCTCTGTATACCAATCTCGACAGATGAATGATAGACCTTATGATATGATACAGAAACCTCAACCTGCACTATCACATAATCGATATCCGAACTACACTTCACCAATAGAGGGAGGATACTCGACCACGACGAACGATCTAAGGAATAACCATCCGGAAGTGGAAGATGAATATGAAGGTAATCTTTGGGCTGGGGACGTTACTTGGTCTGGTGATGGTAAGAGGATGGCTGAATGGGATGAAGAATTAGGTAAAAGGAGAAGATGGGTTGGTCCGATGATGTGAGTATACACCATACCTCTCGTATCCATTGTGGAAGGGGGCGTGTGGTAGACTTGTTTTTTGCGCTGCTTTGAAATTTACCGCTAATTTCGCTCTCTGCCTGGAATCACAGTATACTAGCCCAAATCCATCCCTCGCATCGGGCTCAACCTCATCCACCAGGTGTTAACCCAAATTTACCCTTGGAAGGCTCAAATCCCGCTCTAGGTCAAAATGGGATGTTCGCGTCTTTGGGATTCGAAGATGTGGAAGCTCTATTCCCTTGGATAGAGTTTAAAGGTAGTGGTGGAAATAGTGGAGAGGCCAAAAGGAGTGGATTAGGATTCTGATCTTCATTCTTTTCGCCGATACACTTTCCAATGAGTGTGGGAGTAAAGAGGAATGGAACATGGCGTTTCGTATACACGAGTTTTGTATAACTATATTTACTCTGATATGAATTAAGATGATCTTTCTCGTCTGATCAATTGTTAATATGGACAATGCATTCTAACGCAATGCTACAAAAGTACACAACTTGACAAAACGTGTATATCCGATACAGACTACCGATTAATCCTGTCGATTTGATCTCAAATCCAATCACAATAAACCAATAGTGATATCACCTTTGATTCTCGCACTTAGATGTACTTCAACATCTAAATCAAGTTGAATCCTAATTTTCAAAGCTCCTTTTTCGTTGTCTTCTTCTTCCCCACCTTCCCTATCTTTACTTCCTCCCAACAAACCACCTTTTTTACCGCCTAGTAAACCGCCTTTATCTTTCAATGGTTTTAACGCATTATCACCTACGTTACTTAACGATTTTGTAAGTTGTTTAGAAGTATCTGTCAAACCATTTGATATACCTCCTACTGTATCTCCTAGCCCTTGGGTAGTTTGACCTAATTGAGATCCTATTCCACCTGCTGTATCCCCTAGTCCTTTAGCTGTATCACCAACTTGAGAACCTAGTTGACCAGCTGTACCTCCCAATTCGCCAGCAACGCTACCAACCTGGTCTCCCAGTTGTCCAGCAACCCCTCCTACTTGATCTCCTACTTGTCCACCTACATCACCTACTGGACCTAATTGATCGGTGAGACCACCTGCATTCCCAAGTTGCTTCGAAACACCACCCAAATTTCCAACCCCACCTAAACCTCCTCCTCCACTGTCGTCTTCATCCTTTCCTTGATTACCTTGTCTATCATACTCTGTCGTGGGAGCGGTTTGTGGTCTACCTTGACCTTTCTGTTGTAATTCTCTTGAACCGGGTTTACGGTTAACGACTCGTTTCAATTCCTCTTCACGTTCATCTAAAGGAAAATCAGAGGGTTTGGAATGGGAGAATTGGTTCAATTTCTCTTCTCTGTCCGGGTAATCGGCGTGTCTTTCAGATCCTTCACGAGTCTGAGATTGTGCATCATCGCCATGGTTATTGTCCATGTCATTGGGTGACTGATTGTCATCTGGAGACTCCTTCTCGTTGACGATAGGATTTTTGGAATCAGAAGATGCTTCAGTAGCATTAGGCGAAGTAGCAGGTTTGGATTCGACTTTGTCTTCGCTCTCAGATTTCGGCGAGGTTCTACGTTCATTGTCTCGAACACCATCATTTGCCTTGTCTTCATCTTCGTCGTCGTCCTGCTTGTCATCATCATTATTATATTGTTCGGTCTTTTCGTCATTTCCTGCTTTGTCTCCCTTCTCCTCATCTTGAATTTCATCTTCTTCTACGACATTACCATCATTTTCGTTCTCCTTTTGGCCAGCGGTTGCGCTTCTGTCATTTTCATCGACGTGCTCGTTTATATCTGGATCATGCTGAGAATGCTCGGATCCTGGTTGTTTGGGTGAACCAGGCTGAGAGTCGTTATATTCGTTACTAAGATGAAACGAAAACTTATACGTTAGTAAACAGGTATGATCACACAGGTGAGAACAGAATATGTATCGAAGATTGTGTAGAAGTGGAATTCGACTTACTTGTTCTGATCTGATGACATGTTGAGCACACACTGACAAGTCACTAAATTCAAAGTGTAAGGGATCTAGCTGTTCCGTGACGATTTGACGCCTGCAATGGGATATCTCAATATGATTGTATCTTGCAAAAGCTTTTTTTCTTCATGTGAATCACAACTACCTTATATCAGTTGGGAGCGGCGAAGAAAAGAAACATTTCTCCTGTCAGTGTCTAGCCAAAACGTCACAAAGGAGGTGCAAGCGTCATTCCTGAATGATGTGATGTCATATACACACACACACACACACACACACACACACACACACGCTCGGATCGTCCATCAAAGGGGGTCATCACGGGTACTCACCAGATAGAAATCTCTGTCAGAGGACATGTTATCGCCAACGGTTTCAGTAATCATGAAATGATATCATTCCCTACATTGATCTGGATACAACAAGATGTCACCAAAGCCGCTGCTCCGTGGCACCGCCTACATGTGATCTTTCCCTTCCTTCTCACGAACTTTAAAAGCACCTTTACGTCTTACTTGATTGACTTGTTCCAATACCCATTCTCTACATTCCCTATCTTCTGACGATGTCGTCCACCTTTTTCTCGCTATGTGACATTTCATTTTCATTCCATGTCAGCTTAACTTTTTTTTTTCGTAGCTTACGTGTAAAGCACACTTGAAATCAGAGGAAATTCGAGATTACTCACCTACGATACCCCATCCTTTAGTGGAAGGTACTCTCAATCCTTCTTTTTCCCAATGCCAACCACATTTCAACCCATACCACCCCAACCAAACTAGATAAGACTGATATCTACTTATACCAGGTTCCAGACCATTTTCGAAACCACCTTCAGGCGTATGAGGATGTTCTGGCGCAACGAATTGTAAACTATCGAAAGATGCATCTAGCGTATGCAGACAGCATGGTAAGGATAGATATGGGACTGGATCTGTCGGAATGAGCGATAGAAGCGGTAACCATGGCTATATGCCAGGTACGATTTCATCAGCTATGTTGTATCGCAGATTACCAAAGGGCAGCTTACAGTCAGTTCATCGGCATGATTGCCTATCAAGAAAGTGTGTTTTTCAATGACGCTTTTCTCTTTGCCTGCCCATTGACCTGATTCCCACTCTTGAATGGTATTAGGGAACCACGAAGGGGGATCTATAGGTAACTCAATTAGAGCATCTTGTGTTTTTCGGGGATACAAAGGCCATGTACGTCTAGTTCTCAGTTCATACCCTTTCCCATGGTATCCCTGCACGTGTTTATGTCAGCGATCAGCCCTAAATATCCTAGTCCACTGAAGGAGTACTACTGAAGAGGACCCTTACCTCCGCTATAAGTATATGTACCAGAAGACCGTTTCCCTATTACCACAATGCCATCATCAGCTGTTGCGCCATTGAGATTGACACATGAATGATCGCAAGCTAGAATATACGACGTCTACTCACGCAGCCTAAATCTATGAAACCGCCTTCTGGTCTACCCCAAGTATCCCATTCCCTTTCTTCTTCTTGATCTGTCGTATTTGATGGAGGTGATAGTGGAGGATACATATCTTTCCAAAGTAACATCAAGAAAGCGGCTATGGCAATATCCTGTTCACCCCATTCGGATAAATCAACATTTGTTGGTATCAAAGGATCATCTGGGTTGGATATGCCCTGATCATGGCGTTGGTATTGGCTTTCTCTCGCAACCCGATTAGAAGCGGTGTACAAGGGGATACAGTCTCAGAAAAGAGAATACAGCGAGGTGGAAGGAAGTGACAGAATTCGATGTATGGAAACCAAAACATACCTTCCATACATGTCTTTTGACATCTTCCAATTTACTTATTAACCCACCTTGTTTAGGTGCTCTTGAATCTAGATGTCTATGTCTATCTTTGAGTGTGAGGTATAAATCTTGGAAGTTGTCTCTTGGCACGATTACCTAAGAAAGAGTTGGTCGGTAGATTTAGCTCGAGTACTCAGTAAAAATGGGACGAAGTGAAAGACGAAGTGAAAGAGGCGTTCAAGATGAGAGAGGTGATTCCAAAGTTTTTTCCATTTCATAAGAGTTGTAACTTACATCATGTACTCTTCTCTTTTGATATCCAACAAATTGTCCATAACCATGTTTATGTAAAGTTTCTAATAAAGCCAAACACGTTCTATATAATCTCTCTTCACCTTCATTCTTTATGAATACTTTACTTTTCTTATTATTGTTCCTATTCATCGTGGTGAGAGATTTTGGATGTGGATTCGTTGATTCGGTCTGAAGTTCAGATGAAGGGGAAATGATCGTAGCTGGGGGCTTGATATCTTTACTTTCAGTAGAAGTATCATCAATTGAAGGTCCAGCTAAAGGAGAACGACGTCGTGGTTTTATCGGTCTTGGTGATAACGTGCTTGTATCTGGATCAGGTGATTCTGACGTTGCATTTGAACCAGAACCGGAGTTTGGTATTGGATTTAGAATCGGTGGTGGTGATGACAAATTTGAAGAAGATGGTCCGTTATCGATGGATAACGCATCAATGCCAATTCCCACTCCTACTCCAGAGCCATTGACATGATCACTCGATTGACCACTATCATCCGGAAACGGGACATAATGTATTGATATGATACCTTGGATTTGATCATCTCTCTCTTTACCTTCTTCACCTTGGTCTTCTTTCACTGTACTAGGTTTGACAACATCATCATCAACTTTACTTTTACTTGATATTGATTCATAATGATAAGCTAATTTCTTGATCTTTGGGTGATAATATGGTATTTCATCTTGATTATTGACTTCAGGTATTATAATTACTATTCCAATATGTTTCTCCATACTATTTGCTGCATCTTCATTACCATTACCATCACCATCTCCAGATATCTGTATATTCTCCTCCTCCTCTGAAATCACCTTGGACCGATAAAATAGGATGGTTTGATCAATCTTGTTATCTCTTCTAGGTTGACGAGGTAGTATTCTGACTCTCATTTGCTCTATCAATTCCATAATTTCCTCTCGTTGATGTAGGTTCTGGACATGATCGTATGATATAGACGAGGTAGATGGGGTTGAAGAAGGAAGCGGATCAGCTCTTAGGATTAAATTGGCATTTCGTTCAGGATGTATACTTAATGTCTTCAGCGTGGACAAGAATACAGATAAAGGGAAATAACAAGGTGAAGATATTATAGGTATCCAAGCTTCCGTGGACGTCGGTGATGATAGGACTGAAGAGGATGGAGAAGATATTCGAGTAGGGGTGAATGGTGGTGGTTGAAATCCACCAATCTGAGAAGGGAGATTCATCTCTAGGATTAATTTGAAGGTGCTAAATTGTCCTTAAACTGGGTCGTACCAAAAACCCCAGAACCGAAAGCTGCTATTGAAGGATGAAAGAACAGTCGATCAAAGAACTGGAAAATGGATCATTGGATACAAAAGTTGTAACATTTTGTCGGAATGGAGTACCTCCACTTTTTAGGTAGTTGCGAATGATTATCAGACAAGAATCAAATGAAGCTCGATGGGCTGCCCTTCATAGATCATGACATGAATGTTCATTGCATACAACTCGTTGAGTGGATCTTCTCCCAAAGTCAAAGATTCATTTTCCACCACGCCATATATCGTTTCAGATCCGTCTTCTTCCATTCCTCCTTTGCTTTTCAATCAGTATGGGAATCAAATCAAGGATCTTGATTCCATCTTGCACTATAGTATGCTATATTCCCTCCGTCAGATTCTTTGTCAAAGGCTTGTAATAATTTATACTGATCGCTTCCAATTCACTACATCTACTTCCTTCATTCCCCTCTGCACCCTCCCCCGTCTTCACAGAATGATAACTTGGTCTTTCCAAGTTCACGCATGTCACGAAGTATCCGGTTGAGCGTTTGCGAATTTATTCAAGATGTAATTGAGGAAAACGGTTTGATCGTCTTCTGCCATCGGTTCGTTCCTACTTCGTTGGCAATGGAAAACACAAAGAGAAATCATCAGTTTACATTCCTCTTTTTCATTACCATCTTTAGCTTCCTTCATAGAAACACGCAAGATATTCAAAAACAAAGCCTGGCTTAATCCCTCGACAAGCGAAAAAAATCACTCACCCTTCCTCAGTTTGTGGTAAAGCGAATGGATTAAATCCACTTCCTGTCCCAGTAGTACCTAGTGTACTTCCGAGATTATCATTTCTGCCCGTTGTCAGACCCAAATCACTGAAATCAAATGAATCTAATAATGCATTACCAAACTGTTGTTGATTCTGCTGTTGTTGTTGTAAGGTCATGTTGGTCGTGTTATCTGGATATTCAGGGAAGAAAGAATTTGTTTGATCGGTCATATCAATTTGTTGAAGTTGCTGCTGCTGCTGTTGCTGTTGTTGTTGTGGAGCGCTAAGAGGAGGAGCAGAAGAAGATAGATTACTGAAAGGCGATATCAGGTTACCGTGAAGTTCAGGTGATATCAAAGGATTATTTGAATTGTTACTGTTATATCCTATCTGTCCATTCATATTGTTATTACCAGCTTGCAATTGGTTCAACTGTTGCTGTTGCTGTTGATGCTGCTGCAACTGTTGTTGTTGTTGTTGTTGCTGCTGCTGCTGCTGAAGACCTTGAAGAGTCTGCTGTTGGTGTGGTTGTTGTTGTTGAGTCAAGGTATATGCTAATTCAGGCGACCAATTTGTGCTATCTGGAATACTTCCATCTGATCTTCTACCCAATGAGGGAGGTTGTAATGGTCTTGGAACTCTTTTATCTGTATTCGCGTTATTGATAGCATTCTGATTACCGAAAGGTTGTTGAACATCTAAACCAGGCATCGAAGGAGCTATATAGCCCCAAGGACTAGTGGATATATTCTGAGCACCTGAATTCCTTCTTGCAGCTTGACGTTGTTCTTCGATTTCCCTATAAGCCTGTAAACGTAATTGTCTCTTTTCTTCTTCCGCTGCTCTTTTACCAGATCGTGTTTTGGCTAATCCAAGTAACAAATCAACAGGTGTTTGATCCTCTTCTTTATTCCCACTTCCACCTGATCCACTACCGCCATTACCACTCGTACCTGTACCTGTACCACCACCTGAGCTGGATGAGGGAGCTTGTAATCTAGCTTTGGCAGTTTGTGATTTCGCCGTGAGAAACTCAACGATTGCTAGTTCTTCTTTGACTAATGGTTCAGATATACGACCTTGTGCATCGGGTGATCGACCGGAAACAACGTTGAGAAGTTGGCGAAGTTCATCTGCTTGTGGGGAATCAGGGTCCACTACGGAAATTACCGGCGTCAGCTTCTATAGCCCACTGTCTATAGGCACATATTAGCTCACGCTTTATGGTGACTCCCAATACCATGTATGAGTTCAACCTGCTCGTTCGGGATTAGCCAGCTTCCTTTCTCACCTTCGCAAACTCCTACTCACACTCTATATCCACCGCTATTGACTATCAAATTACCCTTCTCCATGACAAACGATCTTCTGCTGAGTAGATCTGCTCGAGCAGACTCGATAGCTGCGTTCTTCGAGTACCCATATCTACTATCTTGGGGTTTTCGTCTTAGGAGGTAAGGCCTAAGATTCATCTTACTCAGCTACACGACTCCGAGAGATACAGCAATTGACTCACCGGTTCAGCGTGATTCTAGTGTAATACCATTCACAAGCTAATAAGTGTCTCTGAACGAACAAATACGGATGTGTAGCATCAAGTGAAGTGTCGGGGTTGCTCATTGAGAAGAAGGGCGGTAAAGCATCTTTCCAAGATAATAGTTCCCTGTCGAGATTAAGGACCACTGCGTAATCAGGTAATTGAATGGCGAAAGTATGATACGCTATTCTACCCATTATTTCTGCTAATTTGTGTCTGTAACGAAGACGATAGTCAGCTTAGACGTGACTTCGCCAGCAAGATTCAGAAAGTTGAGAGTCGGGAACCGGCGTCACTCACCTGACTATGACATAGGTGTATTGAGTAGGTTTAGTCAATGGATGTCCTGCAGGATCGAAATCACCATTTTCAACTTCCTCATCATCTAGATTTGCCGGTATCTGAGTATCTGTATGTGAATCACTTATACTTGCTGGTCTGCCAACTAATAAAGAGATTGTTCTATCGAGATGATACAACATCGACCATGCTCTTCTTCGAATCTCAACTTCCCTTTTATCTGTGATATTAAGGACAGTACCATCTCTATATAGACCGACTTGGAAAGCAGTGGTTAGAGGAGTAGAACCCTCCGCAGGTCGACGCGTGAGTAACCTGAAGTGTCGTCAGCTTTGAATGTCATGGAAGAGCCAGCGACCGGCTGCTCACATGTATCTGGAAGCAAGAAGACCGGCGAAAAGAACATCCAAGTTATCTCGTTGTAATGCTTTGGCATATTCCAATCCACTCCTTGCAGAACCATAAAATCTCCTCGACCAACCAAGCTGCTCATCCCTCGGGACGAGCTCATGAGGAGCGGATAGAGTAGCGATTGCGAGCTGTAAATAGGCTCAGCAACTATTCACACATGCCACATCAATCCAGAACCTAATAGCTCACCACGATGAACATCAAGGGTAACCATTTCAAGGTATCCGCATCTACCTTGGGGCATGTAGGATTTCTCCCTATATGATCGAAGAACTTGTTATATCGTCTCATGAAACTTGCTTTGTTCATCTTATACCTTGTCCAGCTAAAATGATCATGTCAGCAACAGCGTCTGCTGGAATATCAGCGATATCATAACTTACTCAATGTCCCTATAGATGGTCATGTGGTCAACTACAACTCATCGTATGCCAAAGACGGTCGTACTCACCGGAAATACAATTCTACCAAACCATCAGCCATTCTTCTACCTGGTACACCTGCGATTAACCATTCCAAATGACATTTTCCCACTCCACTTTCTTTCAAAGTCTGTAATATATCTCTCAGATCTTGATTCTCCTCAGTTGTCAACGATATCCTTCTACCTTCTCTTAATCCCCACCCGAACCCTGTCCTTCCGGGCGGAGTCGAGTAATTCATGTGTGCAGGGAACAATCCTGAAGGAGGTGGTTTATGTGGCATTGGAACTCTAGGTTGGGAAGCTTCGTTGGGTGGTGTAGCGTGAGGATGGAATATCTCTTCACCTGATGCAGTGAGTGTCAATACATCAGGAGAAGAAGCGTCGGTAGGTACATAGTTTCCATTCGAACGACTAGGACCTGTTTGAGGTAAAGCTGTCACGAGCCGAGATAGCAGGGATTCGATAGTATTCAATCGGGCGTGAACGTCAGAGTTGCTATAAAAGGCATTGATTAGTTGAGTCATAAACAGACATATCCCCGATCATTCAGCTTTCGCCTCCTTTTCGGTCCTCGCTTCGTTCTACTCTGACACGCTCACTCACCTATTAGGATCCTCTACACCGTTCAAGAACGGTCTACAAAGATGAGGTACTCTTCTCGCAACACATTGTGAACAAGGTTCTTTCCTATCACATTTCTGCTTTCTCCTATGACATTCTACACAACTGAAATGTACCCTTGTCCTTTTCGGTTCTCTCGGATTCCGCGAGACTGTTGAAGCTGCATCGTCGTCTGTCGAAGGGTCTATAGGTACAGATTGTTTCCTTTCCTTTGTAATGGGTGATGGCGATGCTTTACGTTTTTTCGAACTTGACGAAGGCACTGATTTCGTTGTATTGCCGTTGTTGTTGTTGTTGCTATTACTGTTGATGAATGATGACAGTGAACCGGTGGATGTGGATGGTGGTATATTCGTTTGATTTTGTGACATCTTCGGGGTATTTGTGATTAGATGTTGAGTCGTTACGTTTGTGATTTGTGACGATTATAGGACCTGCTTATTCTTCTAGCGGCTCATTGATATGATTCGACCGTACGGTGTTCCCAGCTGGTCTATCGACGATGTTCTGATGCTGATGTTCTGATGTTGATGTTTCTTCATTCATTACTGTAATGATGCTCTTGTGCCCATCTAACTGTTTGTTTTTCGTTCTCATCTCTCATCTCTCTCTCATCTTTCTCATCCAACCCCATAACAACCATTTCCTCAAATCCAAATTATCATCAGCTTATGGGAGTTTACCGAGAGAGTCACGTGACGCCCTCTGTCTTCTGCTTAAGTGAGTAACTCATATAATATTCATATAGCAAGTTAACCCCCATCATCAAACCTCCACCCCGGCTAAACTCTTTCCTTGCTCAGTGAGTTGCTCCTACCTCGTATCTACTCATTACGCGATCGAACTATTCTCATATAATCTCATCATCGTTTCTCGGTTCTCATCAACGGTATTGAACTCATACCCCATCGTTGGAAACTGATCGCTCCCGCCCAAACCTGGGCATCAAATTGTATCAAGTAGCTGAACATGCTGTACATCGCTTCTGTAAGTGGGACGAAACGATCCTCCTGATAGTTTAGATATCCCCTGCTAATTCATACATCTCCCATGATAGGCTCTCACACCTACTCCGATCCTCAATACCCTCAAAGTAAACGGACTGACAGGTCCAAACTCATGTTCTTTGGTTGTAGCTAAATCTGACAGAGTGGAAATATGGGATATCGAGCAGAAAGGACTAATATGCCAAACAGAATTGCAAGTATGGGGTAGTATAGTAGGGATCGAGAAAGTGGAGGTAGAAGTGAGTACACTGTCTTTCGTATGGAGGTTCCACCATGATCAGCACTCCATTGGTTCCGTATCGAGAAATAGCTCATGTTGATCTCTTGACAATAGGGAGCTCGCCCTCATCTGCTAGTACTTCTAGCTCCTCCCTCAGCCCATCTTTTACTACTAACATACTCTCCTTCCCCTTCTCCATCGTTAATCGTAACATCGTCTATACCTCTCAACCCACCGACTCCCTCATTGAGACAAGCAGAGTTCTTCAATTCCGTCATTGCTCATCAGAATGTAGCGTTGGTGAGCCTATGGGTCGGCGTGCTATCATGCATCGAGATGGAGATCGAGAAAGAGAAAGATGCCAAAAAGAGAAGAGCTAGTACGGCTGATATGGAAATTGAAGAAGGGAGAAGGTTGAAATTTAGAGATAATTTCAATATTAAGTGAGTTAGCCTGCATCTCCTCCCCTTGCTTAGGCTATATCTCATAGTTTGCAATCTCACTAATGGGTTTCCTTGGTTTAGTATCCGAGAACATAATCTCCTTCACTTATCGTTCCTTCCTGCACCACCGACTTCATCAGGTCCAATAGTCTCCTTCTTATGGTTATCAGCTACATCTGATCTATATCTTCAGGCTCGGACATTATCAATCACATCACATGCTTTTAACGATTTGTCAAGACCTGTAAATGTTGTTTCACCATTATCACCCAATTTGACAATAACGGAAGAAACAGATTTCAACCAAATTCAATTTTCTTGTCCTGCTGCCAGAAGAGTGTTACCCATTCCGTCAACAATAGGTGAAGATCTCTGCCTGATCGTAATAGGTGATGAACATAGTGTCTTGTATACTCTTGGTACTACACCTCAATCTCCAAGAGCTATAAGGAGATTGTCATCCGTTTCAGGGACTAATACAAGTCCAAGAGCAAGTGCTAGGAGAAGTCCTCAAAATGAAATGGTCAGTTCCGTCAATAAACGTAGAAAATCAAGTATGAACTCTCGTGCACCAGGCGGTGGTGCAGATCCGGCAAATGAAAGATGGGATTTGAAACCTGTTTGGAGGGTAAGACAAGGCTTCGGTACCATACTAGCGTAAGTCAGCTTACCACGACGTTAGCACATCGATGGCAAGCTGATGATCCTCTGCAATCAAATCAGGGCGACCGTTCTGGAAGCTCACTCAAGTGGCGCAAGTGCTCTGATAGGAGACGAGTGCGGAAGACTGACGGCCATAGGATGGGAATTCGAAAAGAATCAAGGGATACTGGAAGGCGCTACAGGCCAAAACGGGACTGTACATGTGAGGATAGTCGAGATGGGCACTGTGAGTGGAATTTATGGAGATAAGTAGCATAAAGGTTGACTTTTTCATCCCAATAACAGGCGTCTCCCCCTTCGTCCTTGACGTATCTCGATTCCTCGTACCTGTTCCTTTCGTCAGCAGCGGGTGACTCATCAGTTTTGAAACTGGTTTTACCATCTCCCAAACCAGGTCAATCTCAATCTCCAGTATCACCATCGTCATCTAGTGATCCTCGTTCGATACCGCGTAAAGGTAAAGGGCGAGCTAGAGACGAAACCGAGGAAGCAGCATGGGCAGTAATAATGGAAGAGGAAGGTAATGAGTTCCGCGGAGATGTCGATGTTAAGGAAAGATGGATGAATGTGGCCCCTGTTAAGGATTTCTGTGCCGTCAAAGAAGAAGGTGGCGGTCTGGTGAGCGAGCAACGTCAATCCATATCATGGCCGCAATTGACGTAGACATGTAGTCACATCTCGTCATATCCTCTGGCGCCTCCAATACAAACTCATTGCGAATCGTCCGAAGCGGTGTAGGGCTAGAAGAGGTAGTCAGCGTAGAAGGTATTGAAGGTATAGAAAGAATTTGGACATTGATCGATTCCTCAAAGTGAGATACTTTGCTTCTGTCAACAAAGACAGTCCAACTGATCATGGCTATAGCTCGTCTCGTCTCTTCGTCTCCACCGATTCCACAACCCTACTTCTGGAAAGTGAACCGGAAATATCGCTTGTGGAAACCGCTCAAGAGGTCTCGGCTACCTGTACTTTGGCAGCTGGCATGCTTCCTGCCACAGATATACTCATTCAGGTCTCGCCCACCAGCATAGCGTTATGGCTAGACGTCACATCCGGTCTTTCAGCGGGTTCAGTAGATGTAGACAAAAACACGGAGATAACCGCTGCTCAGATACATGGGTCTCTGATTCTGATCGGAAAGAGAGGTGGAGAGGTAGTTTTGTTTGAAGCGACTGCAAATGGGTTGAACCACATAGCGTAAGTCAGGTTCCGGGCTGCTGTACAGACCAATAGCTGAGGCTTTCTTCGTAGTGCGTTCTCTGTCGAAAGTGAAATCTCATCTTTATCGATCATCCAACTCGAAACTCTACCTTCACCTATCCTAGCTATCGGTACATGGTCAAATCAGATCCTACTGTACACCCTTTCGCAATCACAAAGCGGTTCGACAGCTCTTACCACAGTGAATGAGTCTTTCTTCCCCTCATCACTTCATTTGAAAGCCTCAGTTGGATCCTCGACTTCAACAAGCGGAATCCAACTGTTCGCTGGGTTGAGTGATGGTTCATTAGTCATATGTGACTTGGAGCCATCAGGACCCAACGGAGAAATCGTTGTCAAGAGTAAAAAGGCTTCTTCACTGGGTACCAGACCATTACTTGTCTGTCCCACGAATGGTCCCGATGTAGGAGGTGAAAAAGTCATTGGTGTAGGATTATCAGAGAGGATGTCAGTGATCTTTGAATCTGGAGATAGATTAGATTTCTCTTCTGTCAGTAGGAAGGTAAGTCACCATATCCAGACGCAATATCATTTCAGCTCAAGGGGGATTTCCACTGAGGATTTGGATCTATCATAGGATGTCGTGGCTGCTACATCGTTATCTTCACCTACATCAGGTGAAGTCATCGTGCTAGCTTCTAACACGGGAATATCATTCACGAAGGTCAATTCATTGAAGAAACTTTCTGTTCAAACCCTTGATTTGGGCGATAGATCAGCTCTAAAGATCGTAGTTCTCAACGAAAAACTGATCGCGGACGGAATCATTGTCAAAACCATGGATCAACAAAATGGTGAAATCCTACAGATGAGTGCTATTGAATTAAGAGATTCGGCTACTTTGACACGTAAGTAGAAGCGAATGTGCCTCGACCAGCAGGACTGGATGAATTCCTGAGCAAACGAAGTTCAAGCTAATGATTGTTACTATCGTTAGCACTCGCCGAAATACCGTTGAAAGAAAGGGAAGAAACAACTTCACTCTCATCGGTGCTTTTGAACGGACGCAACTACTTAGCCGTAGGAACAGCACTCTTACCTTCTGAAGAAGCGGATTATGACGAGAGTCTTGTCAATGTAAGACAGGGTAGATTACTGTTGATCCAATACGAAGAGAAGGGAAAAGACGATGAGTGGGAGTTGAAGATCATCACGGAAATCAAAGTTGATGGTCCGGTTTATGATATTGAAACGATCCATGGGTTCTTGGCTACTGCCACTGGAAGTAAAGTGAGTTCTATTGACCAAATTCAAACGAGGACTATCGTATCGTACATTCCGGGAGCACGGACGCGTTTACTCTCCTTGACGAGCTTGACATTTCAGAATCACATCTGACGCCTTTGTCGATACAGGTAACGATACATCGATTGACTCCATCGCCATCACCAACTTTGATCGAATTGTCCTCATTCTCATCCGCTTTCCTAGCGTCTAAACTTACGATCTCGCCATCGTCCAAAGATAATACTGAAGATAGGCTGATACTAGGCGACGGAATGAGAAGTATCATTCTTTTAAGTGTAGATGAAGGAGACGGCAAGATTTACGACGATACGAGAGATCTAGCTACGCATCAGGTCACAGCCTTAGGCAGGGTCCATGATGGTGGTGAAGGAGTGGTCATTTCCGATGTGAGTAGTTCATCGTCCTCTTATTGACGTCTGAAGGAAGATGGGGAGGTCTTTCCACCATTTACTTAGCAAAAGATAGTGCAAGCCGGATTACCCCTTTCGCGTATGAGTTCGAAAACCGTAATGATGCTGATACATTGCTCTCTCCCTGTATTCCATAGGGATATTCCAGTATCCTCACCTTTAGACTCAAAGAAGGCATAGAATCAGCAGCCGTTTTCGGATTACACGAAGAGATAACACGCTTTGTTCCTGGTGGGTCCTTTTCCTTCTATCAGTGCACCTTCTGTTTATCCAACCGCATCGAGCCACCAATCTATGACCTTTAGGATGTAGTATTCGATGCTAACATTATACGTGTAATAGGTTCACTGGCCCCACCAACATCAGCATCGGAGGTGATCATCCCCGATCAACTGTTCGCGACTTCGATAGGAAGAATCGGGATTATTGGAGAACTGACTTCTTCAGCGGCCAAAACATTAGATGATCTGCAAAGAAACTTGGATAAATCATGGAAAGGCCCCGGAGGAATTGGTTGGAAAGGTTGGAGAAAAGGTGGTAATGAGTTAGTAGGTAGGGAAACGGCAGGCTGGGTAGATGGTGATTTGTGAGTGTTGACAGGAATGGGAATTTCGATAAACGTATTACGAACCATCATTAACCCATTTCTGGTGGTGGTGTTAGTGTTCAAAAGTTCCTTGATACATCATTGTTCTCACCTGAAGAAAGCGAAAAGATTCTCAAAGGTTCGAACACCCACGAACAGGTTTCGAAGATCTCTTCGAGTGGAAAACAAGTCGCAGAAAGAGGAGATGTGGTCAGGGTCCTCGAAGCTGCTAGTGGGATGCACTAGTAGGCGGGCGGATGTCCTTATGAATAGACAAGTCTGTTAGGGTAAGACTGCGATAAGAAGGGTAGAAGTTATAAGTGCAGAATTATCAGCACTTATCTATTTATATATAAATATCTTTATAGGTCATGTAGTATACAAGGATAAAGTCAGCAACCGCATGTAACCTGTATTCGAAGTGATAAGACGTGAAATAGGTCAAAGGATCTGCAGAAAACGTTTCTAACGGTATACAAATGTTACATGCATTATAAAAATACTTGTCAGTCAGCATCGCATGTCTCCTCATTGCTTTGTAGTCAATCTTTCAGCTAATTCTGATAATGGTCCTTGAAACTCGTCCCAATTTACATTGATCACATCCAATTCACGCTGAGATTGTCCTTCGAGATTTGCCTCAGCTTTAGCCTCAGTTTCATCATCTGTGCCTCTCCACCACACAGCCCAATAGTTGTCTTCAACTTGACCAATCTTGTATTCCCATCCTATATCAACTGAATTTTTCCCATCTATCAATACTTTTTCTACTTTCGGATGTACGTCGCGTCCACCTCCCTCCCCCTCCCCCTCCCCACCCCCACTCTCACTGTCACCCGCCTGTTGAGTGGACGCGAGGTGAACTTCTATTCTTTCCAAACCAAAGGTGATTCCTTCTCCAACAGCTTTTGTGAAACCCTCTTTCAAAGTCCACATCCTCATCAACCTCTTGCATCTCTCGTCTTCACTCATGGGGATAGAAAGTGACTGTTTTTCAGACAAGGTAAGCTGATATGATATGCCTTCTTGTACTTCTGTAGGATCAGGAACAGGTGACATTATATCTATACCGACACAAGCTAGGGGTGAATGCGATCGGAGGATCGAAAATAAGATGAAGGATGATTCGTGGGTATTATTGAATTCCATTGGAGGATCTAAGATTGGTGTTGACTTTATGAATCAACAAGAATGAGGGTGATAAATCAGCCTTTGATTATTAAAAGTTGCTGTAATGATGAGAATATCTCTACCACAAGTCAAAGGTTGGAAAGGAAGGATATAATATATACAAACTCACCAAGATAGGTTTCCCTTTTCCTTTTCTACCGAACGTAGGCAATTCTCCCTCGGGGAGTAAATCATTTTGGTTTAAATACCAAGTAACGGTCAATCTCGCCACGAGAGATCTCAATGAATCAGCAGGTAATCGAAATCGTTTTAGGCGTCCCCTAGCAGGTTCTTCGACTAGAGTCGATAACTCATCAAATGTCTACATTTTCCAAGAGAACACAACAGCTGTCAGCGGATGATGAGTCAACAAGAACAAAGATGGTTTCCAAAGATATATTCCAAACGATCATTGATCGACTCACCTCTTCAGATATCGGTTCATCCGGTATCTTGATTGCGTATATTTTCATTCTTATTTCGCTATGTTTCACGAGTACCTGCACTGCTGAAGCTTCTTGAGTGTCAAATAGAAGGTGTTATGGTGTTGCGGGCTGAGATGAGATAGCAGAGAAACAAGTAACATTGTCATCCAACATCTCGAAAGTGGATCTTCGATGTGGAGGTCTTGGGGTCCCACCATTAGAGAATAACGAGAAGATGGGATGGTACTGTCCGCTTCGAAGTGAAAATTCGAGATAGTCCTTTGAATACATGCATGGAGTGCAACTTGGTACGATATATCATATGGATGCTTTCAAGTGATAGTCGCTATCTTGAACTGGTCAATCTTATTTGGACTAGCTGAATGAAGAAGGAGTAAACTTTGGGAAAATGGAAGACGATTTCGAAGATCTTCTACGTGACACGGAGGGTAAGTAAATGCTCAAACCATTTCGAAGCCAAGTTGCCTTGGTATGGAAGTGGTGTTTGGCATGATAGCTGATTTTTCTTTTTACTTCTGTTTCCACTTGGGATGGTGCAGATGTCGAGGTACGTAAAACCTTGTACTTTCTTACCCTCAAGCTTGGAGTGATTGATCCGGCGAGAATGAAGACTAATCAAAGAACGAGAATTTCAACTGGTTTGTTTTGCTGACTCAAAATTAAACATTCACAGTTTGAGAGTCCCGAAAAGCCTTCAACGGCTAAATTACCTCAAATCATATTGAACATTGATGAAAGATCTATCCCAAGTGCGAATGAATTGAGACTGGGTAAGAAAGTGTTTGATCTGGAAAAGGAGAGGGATGATCTATTGGTAAGTTTGCAGAGCTCATCCAAATCGTATTCTTGTACTTCATATGGACTGGACACTTGTCAATGAGCTATATGCCATACTCTGATGATCAGCAGAGGATGATACTACTTCAATGGAGTATTGTAATTTGATACTTTTTGAGAAATGTTGTCGTAGCTAATACCTTGTACTACTTCCCATCAAGGCCGAAATATCGTCATTGAAAAAGGTGGTATCACTCTCATCACACCCAACGATCCCTATCCCAATTTCTGATCCAACGACAACGAAAACGATAACGGCAACGACAACGACAACATCGATTGCGAATCCCTTCTCTACATCCTCACCTGCCGTGTCTAAAACAAATACGAACTCAAATGAACCTATTGAAATCCCACAAGCTTTAATACCGATATTATCATTACTTCGCAATCATATTGAAAAATTAACAAGGGATAATCAATCTTTGAGATATACATTTTTAGGGCCCAATCCACCTTCAAAAGGATCTATCAAAACCACTCAAACTCCTCAAATATCAACACCTCTCCCTATCCCTGTGCCCTCCAATGTCCCAACTCCGTCAATCGGCGTTGGGTCCACGAATCCGAGTTCAAATTCAGCTGCTAGTTCATCCAAGTTTACTTTGGATATCGATATGGCTTCCAAGATCCAGAGTCCAGGATTAATGTCTGCACCAACGGCTCAAATGTCCGGAGCGGGCTCGACGGGACAAACGAATCAGTCGTCTGGGCCCATACCAGCAAACACTGTAAATGATGAAAAGGGACTTCCAATTCAATTACAGCAACAACAAGTGGATTTGGAAAAAGTATTAGATAGAGTTAAAGAACTGATCAAAGAAAATGAAGAATTGGGTGAAATGGTACTGGAAGCTGGTAAGAGAGATGAAGAGAATTGGGAACAAACTTTAGAAGGTGAGTTGAATAAGTCAGCGAAAGCATACTAGACTTGCGACTTTTCACTTTGCATTCACCGCACGCATATCTATGACCTCTGTTCTATCAAGAATCAAGAAAGCTAATGTACGTTCACACGGATTTTATCTGTAGAATCGAGAAATGTAATAACATCATTAGAGTAAGTCTTGGAACTTGCATACTTGACATTGACTAACTCTTCTTGTTCACCTTTGTGCTTAGCTCTGACCTATCTCATCATTTGAACGTTGTCCAATCACTTCGAAAAGAATTATCAACGTACAAATCTCATTTCGGTTCAATACCAACTCCTTCTTCTTCTGCCTCTTTATCAGCATCAGCGTCATCAACGACATTATCGATTAATCCACCTTCCAAACATCCTCATGCGGCATCGTCAACCTCTTCGACACCCACTCGTCATTCTGGACCAAGGGATGATAGGCATAGGAACGATAGATCACGCCATGATCGAGATCGAGATCGAGAGTCCGATAGACAGTCAGATGGAGGAAGGAGATTCGATAATCCTTCGGCGGGACCTAGACATGGTTCTGGAAGAAGAGATGAAAGGCCTCCAGCTTCTAACGGTACGACCAGACAACAGGGCTCAGCATCAGGGTCAGGGGAGAGAGGAGGGAAAGGTGATGATAGAGCTTATAAGAGGAGAAGATAAGGACAGTAAAAAAGGACTTTGCGTTTGTCTAGATCAAATGTTTGATGAGGAAGATCAATGATGGACACAACTTTGTAACGCTGCGTCAAACGATGTTCGTTTTTAGATGGATTTGGCATTTCTTCTTGTTATATGCATGTCGTTTCCCGCCATTACCATCTGATATTGCACATGCTGTGACTGTGAATGGATCTTAACAAAGTCAAATTTGCGACTCCTTGATCAAAACGCAAAGCTTCCAGCACTCAAAGCAAAGCGTTCACCATCTTTTTCGGGAGAATTGACATACAGAAAATAATGCATGCCAATGAATACCAAGAATGTAACAACAAATGCAAACAATGGAAAAGATTATGCTAAAATGTACTGATATCCACCCTCTCCCTTACCCTCTCATTCAGGATTGGTATATGCTGGTATCACTTCTAATCACCTCTGATAACGTATGGCTCGATATGACCATTTCTCACTATCGTCCACCAGAATGCTCTCCAATGTAAGATCGATCCCTTCACAATAATACAAAAGGAATTATTAGCCTTATACGTCCTTTGATTCTATCTTCGGATGAGAAGATGAGAAGATACGGAGATGACTCACTTTCTCCCTTTTCATATTAACGGAACTTTGACCGCCATCTTGACTGAATTCATCACTATCTTTGATCTGAAATACACCTTGTACACTTTTCCCACCTGCAGGTTTATTTATCCTTATCAAACCTCTTTCGGCCGAAGATTGGATATTTGATTCTCCTACTTCTTCTTTCAGATAAGAATATAAGAGTTGGTATGACTGAGATGATGTAAGCCGTAACCAGAATCGAGTGGTTGATGTGTTCAATGCTCCTGATTGAGTCTGAAAGGGGTGGATATATCATGATCAGCTTTCTTTCTTTGCAAGTTTGAAAAGGATCGTATGTCCGAAGCCTCCAGGTCAATTTCGAAATGTCGTTTGGTCATGGTAATTCGACACGCAGAAACATTACGCCTGAGAGTGAACAAGCCATACTTACGATATTACCTGTCATTCTCATGAATTGCGATTCCTGTTGGTTAAACTGGCTTCCCCATTGACTCTCATTCTTCACTCTTTGACTGTGCATATCGAATTCGCGCGGATCAGCTTGCCAATCCGACCGGCTCTCGACTGAGTAGGCGTGTGGTACTTACCTAGCTGCATAAGCTTGGGAAGCAGAATTCGATATGATTGGATCCGCCACTTTCATCATACCACTCGAGACTAAACCGGATGTCAAAGCTTCCGGTATCTGTTCTCGACTCAATTGACTCGGTCTAAGGCCAAGATATAGTCAGCTGACATATCTCGGGATTTCGATACGGTCAACTCACGTCATACACCATGAATGGGATTTGATACCTGACATCGTTATTCTTTCATTTGGATCTACATTCAACATAGCAAGTAGGATTGCTACCGATTATTTGAAATGGCTCAGCTTCCGTTTGTCCCATGTACAATGAAGAAGCTGATACTCACATCTTGCTTGACCTCGAATCCTAGTCCATGGATCATACTGGAGCAATTCACCCGTTCGAAAAGCGCAAAATTCAGGAGAGGCATCCGAAGGTTCGTCCCACGGTGTATCTGATATAAGAGTATCAGCTCTGGATTCTATGCACTATCGTCCCAGTCCTATGGATAATTAAGGCTTGAATAAAGTCTCACTCACTCCCCACAAGTAAGGTGTAAAGTACGACACCCATGCCCCATATGTCAACAGGTTCAGCAGCGTATCCTTGTCCAGCTGGGTTACCTAGCTGAATGGAGAATATGGTATAATCAGCTTGACTCTTGATTCATGAATGTCATTTGTAATGTGCATCAGTAATAGTCGAACAGTGTCTCTCACCTCAGGAGCGACATAAGGTAGACTTCCACATCTACCACTCAATAATCTAGTTTTCCCCTTATGCCTGAAAACCGCACATAAACCGAAATCTGATATTTTCAGATTACCATTGGCAGCTAAAAGTAGATTTTCAGGTTTTAGATCACGGTGTGCGATCCCTCTGTCATGGATGAATTCCTATTGTGCCAAATCGTGAGGTCAGTATAAATCAGGCTACTTTTGATCTTTTGGTCTTTTGATCTTTTGAACTTGTATCAAGGAGAGGTGAAAAGGTGGAGAACCTACCATCCCAGAAGCTAATTGTGAGAAGTAAAATTTTGCCAAATCTTCCGGTACACCAATATCGGGCGCTATATATGAGTCATTTCATCAATGTCAACAACTCAACGGTTTCTGTTCTTGCATAATCTCATTCTCAATGGTCGTTGAAAGGGGATGAATGTACTCACCTATCTTATCAAATAAATCACCTCCTACAGCTAATTCCAATACCATATATAAACCAGGTACATAACCTGATTTTTCTTTTTCTCTTTCTACCACTTCTGAATGAATGAACTGTAAGATGTAATCGTTTTTCAAAGCTTTATGAACTTGTACTTCTTTTTGTAATTCTTTGATGTTTGGTGTACCGTAACCCAAAGTAGGTGATATAAATAAATTGATCACTTTACATGCTGCTACTGATGAATGTGTATCGTCTATTGCTCGAAAAACTCTTTGGAAATCAATCAGTGATTTGAAGACGATTAGCTCGGCAAAAGCGCTCCTGCTTCCATAGACTGGTCTTCTAGATAGCATCTTGGGGGACCAGGAAGGTATAGCACCTTTCTCTTGAACTCACTTTGAAAAACCTCCACCACCAATCTCCTCTCCTATCCTATATCCATGGATGACAGGATATCGCAGTTGGCTATGATGATCGTCGAGGTCCATGATCCGAAGTGTCTGATGAGATGCAAGGGGATTCTCGCAGAATGAGATTCCTCCCTGAAGTGTAAGCAGGCAAAGTGCAGTAGACAAGCAAGGTCGATCGAGTATGTTGAGTATATTTGAACTATGAAATAATAACAACGACATGAAGGCATTTTTCGAAAGATGACATCAACCGACGCGTTTCTGATCATTTATGGTACAGTCACTCGCGCCGTCCAGGCACCCAATCATGTGTCAGTCACGTGACATTCTTCATTGTTATCTTCTTCAGGTTCATGTAGCAGAAATCAAACGCTGATGGGATAGACCTCTGCGTGCAGCTTGAATCTCTGGTATCCTGTACATGTTTGACGATGGAAAGTCATCGACCATGCCTTCCCCTTCTTCAACTCAAGGAAATCATCAACCTAACAGTTCTATAAACACGCCTTCTTCTTCCGGTGCAACAAACCTCACTTCGGTGTCTTCAGGATCCTCTTTCAGCAATCTTGTCTTTCGTCGCATACCAGCAGAACGAACTATCCCCCTTCGACATCTAGTTTTATGGCCATCAATCTCAATTGAATTCCAACTAGTCCCATCTTATGACTTGTCTCAAGATACAATACATACAGGAGCTTTCCTCCCTTCTACACCGCACATCGAACAAGATCCTATTGGAATCTTGACATTGGCCATACAACCTTATTCTAACCCTTCGAGTCTACCCGTCAGCTTACAAGATCAGGATGTACATGTACAGCTACATAAGTTTGCCGTAAATCCATCTTGTCAAGGTAAATCAATAGGTAGACAACTTCTTGCTTATGCAATACGTCTACTTCGAGAGGTGTATTGTGGGAAAAGGGTGTTGCTTCATTTTGATGCAAGAGCCAACCAACAGCGCTTCTATCAGAATTGCGGGATGATAATACTAGATGATAATACCTTTGTGAAATATGGTCCGAACGGAGAAGGTAAAGGTGTGGAATATGTCAAGATGGGTAATGTAATCTAAGTGTTTATAATCAAAAATTGCAGATTTGGGAACAGTGGATATTCCGATACATGATAGAGCGTACATAAGGTGGCACCAGCACGCTTTCTCATGTTTCATAGAGATGATAAATATGATGATGAAGGACGATAGATGCGAAGTCGTACTTTACGATATGAACTGAACCAAACGATAGATAGATGATACATCTTGTATACATGTATATGTACGGATGCGAATAATACAATCACAAAGTCACAGATATTATCTCGAGCAAAATTGTGTATACTGATCATGGAAACCCTTCTCACAAGATATTCTTGCTTGTGTCAGCGATCCCCACTTTAGAAGTCCATGATCTCCATCACTTCCTCATCACCGCGGTACTATCAAATACTTCATGAGCGAAAAATCCTTCCAACACGTCTCGTTGAACTGTTAAAATCTTGAAAAAAATACTCACATCAAAGACTACCAATCTCTCACCATCCATGACTACCGTTTCCACTTCCTTTCTCAATTTCTTTTCTGCGTATATAAAAGGTAAATCTTTACCAGATCTGACTTCCTGATCTAGCGGACTTTTCTTTTTCAGGACAGTCTCTTCTGTGATTAGATATATACCATCCTTGTCACCATCAAATTTGATATCTTCGTTCGGTGTAGTTGCAGAGGATGTAGGTGGCGAAGTGGACGTTGATAATCCAAACATCAATCGATGTACTATCCCTCTCGGTGACTGAGGTGCCGAAGCTGTGAAATTGCTATCTCGTCTCGAGTATAGTTCTTGTCGTACACGTAATGGATCAAAATCGTATAGTCGAATGGTAGTTGACGACTCTGCTTCATGATGGTACGGCACAACATATCGTGATCCGTAGACATAACACACCCAAGCTGTGAGAGGAAGGTACAACATCAGCGATTGAAGACACAAATAGCAGACAAGGGTAATGGCCGGAACTTATCAAGATGAAGTACCTATTGTACTAGCACTCACACTGCTCAGGCTCATCGGGACCTATGAATCTTACTTTGTCCGCTATGGATTTCCATTTGATCACGGGAGCAGGTCTTGGGAAAGCTTGAACTAGCAAAGGACTTGTCGGAGCAGGTAAATAAGCTAAGAAGGTTTTTTTCAATGAAAACAAGACGAAATGAGGTCGATTATTCTGACCAAAAATCGCATTTAAGGGTTGACAGTAAAATTCCATTATGATTATACCTGATTCTGGATCAGGTATGAATTGTTGAGGATTCTCTTTTGGATGAGACGGGAATTGTGATCGTGGTGGTGGATCAGTTCGAATCGTCATTCTAGGTGGAGGTAGATCTTCGTCTAAATCAATGAGGAATTTAGGTAAATCAATTACTGCTATATGTGTTGGTGAATGTGCTGGTGGTAATGGTTCTCCTTCTTTGATCTGCGATGTAGAAAAAGGTGGGAAAGCATATATGTGTAAATGGTGTGTGAATATTAGATCTCTTGCATCTGCTAAATCATCTTGTATCAATGAATCGGGTCTTAGTCTTGTATGAACGGATGGAATCAAGAACGATGTTGGGGTGAGTAAGATGAATGATTCGAATGTTGATACGGCTGGAGCTTTCAATGTCTGCGAAGTGGTATATACGTCAGCTTTGATCGACCACTACGAGTCCTCGATAGATCAAGGAGATGACGACAAGGGAAATGATTGTCTCAGTCATAATCACTCACCAAAGCCATCCTCCCTGTGGTCCATTGCCAACCGACCAGATGATCTTTAGAACCACTACTATTATTCCTCAGGACATATAAACCATCATCACATATTTGGAAGCCCAAAGCTGATACTCTCGTATGGAGCGTTACTGGCCAGTCTAAGGTCGATTGAGCTGCCAACGGGTGAGGCTGGAATGTCGAAAGTGTGAGTAAGTGTATATGGAGAGTGGAATTTCGGGGGGATGTATGCCTATGATCGGATTGTGATGATTCATCAGGATTTTACATTGGAAAAGAGGAAAGAGAAAACCTATTATGAGTAGCACTCACCTAGTTTCAGCTACTACAAATAAATCTTGTCCTGGATCAACAGCGAAATCTTGCATATCAAAATCGAATTGATTTGTTCTTCTTATATCGTTAATCAGTTCATCTTCCCTTTCACCAACGATTATTTCTTCTTCTTCCTCCCCTTCATCATCCTTTTTTTTCCGCTTCTCTTCCATTTGATCTGATGAGAGATCCCCCTCCTGTTTATCATTATCAAATGAAGATCGGTCGGCATTGTTAGTAGATGTAGAGGGTAGATCTTCCCAATCATCTCTTTTTGATAATTCATAAACAGCAACTTGTTTTCCGATTTCCCTACTCCCTTCAAAAGGAGGTACATTTCTCAATAAAACACCTTCTAAATATTCATATAATCTACCTTCTGATTCTTGGAACTTGATTTGATTCTGGTGACTAGCAGAAGGTTTGGGTTGAAAATTCCTGAATCTGGTTAACCTTTCTCTTAGAGTGGACAACAATAGAGCTTTTGAAGGTGGAATATGATTTGGGTTATCCCTCGACGGTTTGATTGAATTTGGATTTAATCGTAATGAAGAACATAATAATGTGTAATGTAATGATATTGGAATTGATGTATTTAGAAGATCATTCAAACGTGTGCATACCTAAGGTGCATGGAAAAGATCAATAAGGTTCCAATGACTTGCGAATATGATTCAGATTATCGATATAGCTTCTGCTCTGGTATCATTTTTTACAGATCCCTCTGAACACGATATCTCTCGCCTATTCCCTTTGTCTTTAACAACGTTCGTGGGCTTCTATCCGTACGATATCATTCACGATGACTGGTGTTCTCTTGGCCCACGCCTCTCCCACCATTCTCCTCCACATCCTGCCAAAACGTCATGACAACTCCTCTTACCGCGCTGAAAACAGACGAGCTAGCTATAACTCACCCTAAAGCATCTACTCAGCGTCACTCGATCTAATCCCACCATGACCCTTTCAAGCAATTCATCAGGTAAAGCGAACAACCAATTTATCCCACTACTATCTGGAGTCTCGTATGGCATAGTCAGCTTGTTCCCGAAATATGATGAAGGTGTTGAAGCACCCGAAGACGAGGTTGAAACTGTCGTTGATCCATTGGGGGAGAATGACGCTCTGCGCATTCGAAGTCTATCTATCATCGACATGATAGCTCGTATCTAATGGCGAGCGTGTTGGACGGATGACAGGACGAGTAAAGAGTCAACCTGACTCGAGTCGATTAGGGTTAATGAAGGAAATACTGACAAGTCGCGATGACTAAAGATGAGATTTGGGAAATCAAAGGTAAATTTAACCCGGTTATTATGGCCTTGTCGAAAAGTAATCGTGGCAAAGAGTTCAATTTGCGCATCAAGTCGTATATTGCTAGCATTCCTGAAGATACAGTCAATGCATAATATACAGAATGGATAGTGAATTGCCTTTGCGTAGATGCTTATTGGTATGATACATGTGGAATAAACCCCTTGATGTGATACAACAACCCATACGCTAAATTGTATACTGATCTCCTCCTTGTCTGGAGCAATTACCACTATATCCGAAGATCAGTATCCCCGCCTGGTGAATATCTCACAGCACTCACAAAAGTCTCATCACGATATTCCACTATAGCAGGTAGACCTTTCTCTCTCCGGCGAGCTTTCTCCGCTGACCATTTCTCGAACCTACAGCAGTTGAGGATAATCAGCTATTTTTGTTTCGGACATTTGCAAGCGACATTGGACATACCATTTCTTCATCTTCGCTCGACTGTATTCGAAACATGTATTAGCAGCGTTCAACTAAGGGAGCAGTCATAAACTGTTGTACTGACCTCTTCTCATTCCCCACATTGACAGTCGCAATCATTTTCAGATCAGCTCCAGGCATTGACAGTGCAAAACAGGTTAATTCCGTGAAACTCGAGTGTTCAGAGTAAGGTACGCCTGGACGATGCAGTAAATCAACTTCGGCCCGCACCAAATTCAGAAATCTCTGAAGCTGAACTACAAATGATGCTACGGAAACGATAATACTCACCAAACAACTGGAACGTCCTACAACTACCCCTCATTTCCTTCAGATCCCTCTCACTGAACCATCTAGCTTGATCCCTCTTGATGACGGTGTTCACATCAGGTAACATGTCTGTTCCAGCAGGAGGGGAATACGTCCATCCTGTAGGTCTAAAAGCTAATACTCGGTCGAAATGGGGATGTAATCGGGCGAGATACGGTTGCATGCGATCTAATTGAATATTGCCGAGGGGAAGAAGATGGACTTGAGACTGTAAGAAAGCTGTATAAGCATCTCGATCAATGAGGATGCTTTCCGCACTACTTACTGAAATAGGGTCAGTACTCAACATAGAATGCAATTCAGGGTCTGTCTGACATAGAAGAATGCCCTTCTTCCTAGGGTCGGCATAAATAGTAGAGCCGAGAGCTTTTGCGACAGCTTTGACAATCCTCTCTTTACCTATCGAGTAAGTACCCATAACCACCAAAGTTCTGCCTTTAGGCTTGAGATCACCCATTTCCTTCAACTCATCCTTGACTTCGTCCTCTTTCTTGACGAGCCAGCCGGCCATCATAGCTTTTGACCGTTCGGCTAATTCTTCAGGATCAGTTTTGAGTTCTTGACCTTCTTCAGCTTTGATGTATACCTTAGGCTTCATGACTTCGAAATCTGGAGCATCCGGTGAGATCCCTACAACGATTTTTCGAGCAAGTGAAGCGCAAGCATTGATGACTTGCGGTTGAGGAGGGAAGCAGTATTTGGGATTGAGGTAGGTCGTATCGAGATAGCATGTGTGAATAGGTGCTCGTGCTATATCTGGATGGAGGACCATTTTAGGATTTCTGGGATAATAGTTGGCATAAGCTCAAAGGACTTTTGTATAGGATGACAACGATGAGTATCGACTTACGCTCTAAAATCACCACAATGGAGGTATCTGAAGATTCGCTTGCTTCCTACATAGGGTGATTTGAAGCCGGAATCACCCGCATTGACTGTTTGAGGTCCTTCAAAGAGAAAAATAGATGAGCCCGGACCTATATTGGGATCAGCTGGATACTGGCCTGGTATGCACATTTCAGCTTACAATGATTAGCTTCGATGGGCATCACTGTCACTCCGCCAGTATTTGGCATCACAAATGGTATGTTATCCGGCAACCCATGCTAAGAAGATACCTCATCATCAGCCCGTACACGGCGGATCAGTCGTAAAACACGAAACTTACGACCCATTTTGGTTCCACCCCTAGCATATGTACTATAAGATTCGCTGTGGTTTGCGAACAATATATCGGGCCATGAGTCCAACTCTTCGACAAGTTGGTATAATGATCGGAATGTGCATGTCTATACACAATTGCCATCAGTCTCAAGGGCCAGAATGTGCTATGTGAGAACTCACGTAAGGAGATAAGCCGTAACTTTCGGTATAGCACCGTATCTGAACGCGTCTACAGCTACTGGCATTCCAGTCATGACCTAAATCAGATTGATCAGCTTGACTTGATGGTGTTTTGATTGACTTAAACATACTTTGTAGAACGGTGCTTTCCTTCTTCCTATAAATCGTTTTCCATCCCTTTTCAGATCTGCTTCGGCATCTTTCCATTGATCCCTTTCTTTGTGTCCACTCATCAGTACCGAGAAAGCGTTGGGACCTTTTGTGATTGGTTCAGGTTCTGGTGAAGGTGATTGTTCTGTTGAGAATGATGCGTACGACGATACTGGACGAGACTTTTTTGACGATTTCGGTGAAGATGTGTCAAGACATGAATTTATATGTTGTTCGGCGACCTGAAGACATAGGGATTGAACATTCGTCAAGGTTCAGAACCAATTGACTGAAATTTCGAGTAAGGTAAACTTACAGTATCCACTTTACCTTTGAGCGATTTTCCACAAACGGGACATTCCGTCATGTTTTTCCCCTTGGGTTGATTTCTACTTCTTGATCTGTTGATAGGTTCCGATATTATACTGCCTTCATCATCGCCTTCACCATCTTCGTCCATTCCCATACCTTCGTCTTCAGGTTCTTCCCATTCTTCAGCCATGTCGAAATCGTCATCACCTTGATCAAACTGTTTTCGCGGTATATCTCCTTGAGGAATTTGAGGTTCAATGGTCTCTTGTATTTGCTGTTGATCGACTTCCATGTCAATACCTGAATCATCATTTTCGGCGTCATCACCTTCTTCAGGATCTTGTGTCCTATTGCCGTCTTCATCCGAAGGTGGAATCCCATCTTCACCCTCATCATCGTCACCTTCATCTCCGTCAAGCAATTCACCAACATTGATCACTTCTGGCCATGTTGCAGGTGTCTTGAATCCTGGATAACCAGGGAATGGGAGTGGTATATCGTTTTCGTTCTCTTTCTCCTTACTCGCAGAAGGTCCAGCTCCGAGAGATATAGCTGTTAATTTCCTTTTCTTCATTATTGGACTGATTTGATAAGGGGAGGAAACAGGTAATATATCTTCATCATCACTGATCACCACTGGATCTTCTATGGACCCAAATAAAGACTTCGGTCTACCTTTCCCTTTCCTGTCATGTAAACTGGGCTTTACATCTTCGACTTGGACGAAAAGTTCATTTTTTGACGCGCTGGACGTTCGACGAGGAGTCGGTGTTTTGGAGAAGAAGGATAAGATGTTTCCGCTGTTATTTGTGGGTGATTGTTTGGGAGCTTTGGTGGTTCCTCGAGCCATATCGAAGGGTTCTCATCTGTTATTTGTGTTTTTCACTCATCTCCCACTATCCATTATCCCTATATAGAAGAGACAGTGAACAAGTCAGAAGAGAGCAATCGATCCTTTTTCTCTCTCGATGACGGGTAATACCAGGCTCAGGAACGGGTCATACAAGTACAGTCATCCTCCAGATCACGTGACGACCGTCCTTTTTTTTTGCCACCCGACCACGTGTATCGATGCTTTTTCCAGATATTTTATGGGAAATCCCATTGTTTCAACTTTTTTTGGGATACAACTTTGACATCCATGATTACTGAGAGATTACTTTGCTCGCTGCAAGATCATATACACATATACACCAGTCACATCATTAAAGCAACATGCCAAGACCCGCTCCCACAGCTGAAGATACTGAGGAAGTTCTCTTGTCAGCTCGATATGGAGAATTAGATGAGATAAAGGAATTCGTGGAGAAATTCGGTGCCGGGCCATTAGTTGAAGCTAAAGATGAAAGAGGAAATACCATTTTACACATGTGTTGTGGAAATGGTCATATCGGTGAGTCATCCGCTCAAATATGACTAGGGTGAAACGTTGTCAGAACCGCAATGAAGCTTCAGCTAATCCATTCCTTTCAGACGTATTAAACTACCTTATTCCCCTAATACCCAAAGATCTATTGTCACGTACCAACGAAGCCGGTTCTCCACCACTTCATTGGGCAGTATCGAATAACCACATTGCTTGCGTCAAGGCGTTAGTCGAATTACCGGAGGAACAAGGTGGTGGTTTACCTCTACTCAAGGTAGGTTATTTGAGCTTCGACTTCTTTTCAGTGTGCAATCATCTTGTACTGACGTTTCGTTGATCTCAGCAAACAAACGCATCAGGGAGAGACGCATTCACAGAATCGATATTCGCCGGAGAAGGTAAAGAAGAAGTTTCAGGCTGGATCGAAGGATATCTCTACAAGGTGGAGGGAGACGACGAGGAAGACGAGCAAGTGGATAAAGATGCTACTGTAGAAGAAGGAGATGGTGAGATCAAAGTTATAGAAGGAGATAAGATGGTCAGAGAAGAAGCTGAGAAAGTAGATGAATTAGCTGAGAAAACTCAAGGTGTAGAGATAAAGGAATAGATCTCACACGGAAGGACGAGACAAATATACTTGAATTGTATGTATCACTTGCATTGATTTTTCACATCTGCTCTTATACTTATGGTCATAATCATGGGGGTTTCACGACCTTTGTCCTCACGCTATTGACTTGTGAGATTCACGCAATCATTACAACCAGCTTTCGATTTAGTAGCGCGACTAAATAGTGCTCTCTTCTATCTTGCGGGAAATTCACACAAAGCCGTGTGAATTCCGCCTGCAAAGTGATCATTGCGTGTATTGCAAGGCTTAAATCCAGAGGTTATCAACCATTAACGTTCCATTATACATAATTTATGTCCTTCAACGAAACAGGCCCGGTCAGTTCAATTTTTCGACGGAAACGAACATAATAGCTCAGGCATGTTACTCACCCCACAGGATATTGATTTTATAAAATGCTCAAAGCGCTCGAAGTCGTATTCTGATTTTTCAGTAATACAGATTGAGTCGACCATTCGGTTCCACCGATTCTCGCTCATTCGAAGACTTCACGCGTCATGCTCAGTCATTGTAGTATGCGATGTACTGTACTTGAAAGGATCTGCTGATAATACATGACGTTCTCTTCCTTCCTTTGTATCGTCGTCTTCTGGTTTCTGATATGAGCTCTCTGACAACATTCGTGTCACAATGATCTACAAGCATATAAAGCATGAACTTCTTGACCACTCATCTTCATCCCTGTACTTTGACATCTGGGGTTTAGCATATAAGATTATTATTCACCATGTCCACTTCATCTAACGCCGGCACACAGATCGACATCGAATCTAGGCCCCTGGACACCGCAGGCGAAAGGTTGCTTTCGCCAAGTGAGGACGACGAGTCCACCTGGACAAAAGCTTCTCATGTGCTATCGTTTCTTACCGCGCCTCAATCAGATACAAGTCCCGGAGATTTACCTGTAGATGACGGACCTCTAATTCCCATTGAGGATTATCGATGTTTTCGCCAAGGTCTCACAGACCCTGTCACTTTGACCATAACTCCAGCAGTGTTCAGTGGCACCACTATTGACACTGAACAGGCTATCAAAAGCGTCGTCCAAGTGACCAATTTCTTCTGCAATCATCTATCAAGATGCTATCCAACAAGCAACAGTGATCAATGTCCCAAAGTCAATGGAAAGGTCGGTCGTCAGTACGATTTTACCTTGAACTCACTGCCCGTCGATGTCAAAACCGCTCTTTGCCAAGGGAAACTGTTAGACAAGTTCCGCTCTATCGAACTTACCATGAAACCTAGGGGAGATCGTTTATTAGATTCCTTCAAAGAGGCTCACAGAGGAAATACTGATGTTACTAAACAGGGAAAACTCATCGCTGTTCCCGCCCATTCGGTATCGGGGGGATTTGGTGAATATGATTTCCAGTACACATCATCGCGAACCAGCACCGAGCTTGATTTGACATTCAACGTAGATTCGCCAAATACTTGTGCAGTCGCTGGAAGGGATGATACCGCAACTAGGGATGAACTTGGAAGTTTGGTACAAGATCGGACCTTTTCAATGACTGGAGTGACATACCTGATTGTCAGAGGAACGGGAGTGAACGATGCGTGGGAAAATCGTATGGAGGCGGATCAGCGCGAGCGTGAAGCGGCTGCTGACGAAATCTACGCGCGTGAGGCGACACATTCATCGCCCGCAGAAACAGCGACAGAGCTAGGAATAAGATACTTGGCGGAGCAGCTTGAGGCATTGCGCCCACGCCTTTATGGACCTGGACGACCTTGATACCTGTGATTTGCACTAAAGCATGGAAGTGGGACTTGATACTTTATCTCGTTTCTCCTCCCATACTCTGTCCAAGTCATTTTCTCTTTCAGGTATATCATAATTCTTGACACCATCTCTTTCTTTCATAAATCCCTACAAAGTGTTCTTGTAGATAGACTTCGGATCCTGTAGGTGGTTTGTGCTTTCTCTTCCACTTCATAGCCTTCCTTCAGATGAATCAATACTTTTATATAGTGAAGTCTTATATTGCCCCCTTATCTTCCATCAAACAACCTAGAGGCGAATAGCAGCACGGAAATGTGATTATTGTATCATGACGTTTATTTCATGTATATATGAGCGATGAATGAGGTAGTTCCACAACTCTCCGCTTCCAAAATGATTCTCACCAGTGTTAGTACATGGGAATTCAATAGGTGCTAGGTCCCAAGATCTCAAAATGCGACTTGAACCAACTAGCCAGATCATTTTTGAGTTAAAATGAGCAGTAAATCCCGTTCTTCACTATTTGTCATGATCGTGCATAAGCAGCTACTGTAATCTTACCCGAAGTGAATTGACCAAAAGGAACGAGATTCAATCCGCGGAATCCGGGTTGAACCAGTTTACACTGAGACACGAAAAGGTCATTCATTACTTGAAATCTGTCTTGCTCTGTCTGGTTCAAGCCTTCGAGACCGGTCATGATTCGGCAGAATTGATGACTATCATTGCGTGTACAGAGTATGGCAAGGGTTACGCTCACAGACTGGTACTTGATTCAATGGAGAACGGTCACGTCCTTTCGTTAACAATCGCTGTCAATTTATTCTTTTAGCTGGAACGAAGGCCAAAACAGAGACATGTCACCTTGGACGTAAATCATCTACTACTAAGGTGGCTGCAGGTCCACTTGTCTTGATTATTCACCAACTTATGTTCATCAGTCATCAGACCTTCCAATAATACTACCTCTTTCCATCATCTCACGTATAGAGAATATGTCAGAAGAAGACGCATGTCCTCTGAAATTCTCGGCCTATCTCAATGATGGTTGGGCGACATCTTTACTGAGAGCAACCGAAAACCCATCCACCAGTCGAATTACTCGTCGCTTGTCCCTGAACAGACCATCAACATCTATCAAATCAGCTGATGTTGTAGATGGATCCTCCAATGATACCGTGCCGTTCGAAGACCATCCAGCTTTCGACGGATCCTCAAAGTCAGATATTGCTTTTCGCATTCGACCAGAAGACATGAGGGAAATGACAGAGGATAGGAGTAACGTCACTAAGAGTACTTTACAAGGTTTTTATGTGGTTGAAAAACATATCGGTAAACATCAAGGGATTTCTGAATCCATCAATCCAGTTTCAAGTTCTTCATCCCCATCTCCAGAAAAGACTGAAATGGAATCGTATCATCTTCATATATTCACTCTCGCCGATCCTGCGACCAGTGATGCTGATACGAAGAAGCTCGATACTGGAGACGATATATTCTCCCATCTCAAACAGACCGATCCATTCTCCAATTTCGATACGATCGGCTGCAACGTCAGAATGAAGGAGGGGGTTTTATGTACTTCGATCTTGACTGATAGATTCACTAACGATTCCTAAATACGTTACGAAGGACAAATTGATGAGTATCCCTGCTCAAGATTTTCCACCACCTATCGAAGATCAATGTATGAAATACGTTTCACAGAAGTTCACAAGCGAATTTGACTTCAACTTCAAGTTCGAGTCGAACTTGACCCAGACGAAAGAAGGAGAACACACCGCAGATTCAAAAAGTCGGCTGGGAAAGATGTTAGACGATAGAACAATAAGCGCCACGGGAGTGTCTGTTCTAATCGCAATAGCAAGACAGGCTGAGATAATGAGATCTGAGAGTTAACTTAGGGAAAGAATTGTTCAACCTGTATTACCCGCCACCAGATTGAGGTTTGAGGCAAGTATGATTTACGCAGCTATGCATGGGTATGACTGATGTATCAATCGCTCTTCCTTCACATTGAATCAGTTCTCCCTTTCTCCCACAAGTCGAGAATCGGCATGTCCTGCATCGTCATCGCACTCGGCAAACAATATGTATAGTACTTGAAAGGATGATCTCATGATAATCAGAGGCTTCTTCTTTCCTTTCTTTCGTTGTCTTCTCCAATGACGATCTTAGTTCAGGTATAAAATCATTCCGTAGTTCTTGACAAATATGTATATAAAGCATGATACGCTTTGTCAAGCGATATACATCCCTCATTACCAACCTCGTTCAAGAATCCTTCAAATAACATCAGGAACTTGCTATGTCCACCGCCATCAATGCGAGTACGTGGGCTACCATTGATGCTATACCTCTAGATTTTGAAAGTCGAGAGGAGTACCTTATGCCACGTCCAATTCAATCTTCTAACGTCAAGGCTACCCATTTGCTATCGTTCCTCACTGAACCCCCATCAGATACGGATCCTGGTGGAGGAACGATGATTGAAGGACCCACAATACCCATTGAAGATTATCAATGCTTTCGTCAAGGTTTTACCGAACCTGTAACGTTCACTATGTATCCAGAAACATTTCGAGATACTGTCTTCAACAGCAAAAAAGTTATTAACAGCGTCTTGAGAGTCTCTAATTTCTTCTGTCATCATCAATCAAGAACCGATCCGGCTCCATTTTACTACTCTTTTGACAATCTCGAGCTTGGGGACAAGGAACGTTCCTATGAAAAGGTTGACAGTGAAGTCAGTCGCAACTACAATTTCACTCTATCCTACTTGCCCGACGATATCAAATCTGAGTTCATCCAAGACGATATCTTGAAGCCTTTCCGCTCCGTCGAGTTCACTATTGACCTCAGTAACAACACCGAAGATCATCTATTGGAATCTTTCAAACAGGATCATCCAGAAAACGTTGACGTGACAGGAAAGTTAGTAAGTCTTCCAGTCAATGAATTGGTCGCAGGCGTGGATGGGATTAGTCAGCAATCCTTTGCATATGAAGGCTCCTGGATAAGTACTGGACTCAACTTGTCACTCAATGTGGATTCACCAAATACGCGCACAACACTCGAAGGCGATGAAGACGCTGTGAAGGACAAGCTTAGAAGTCTACTTCAAGACCGAAGATTCACGATACCTGCAGTATCATCGCTGATCGTTGAGGGAGACGACATGTCCGATGCATTAAGGAGGCGGATACGTCAAGAACACGTCGACCAAGCAGCTGGACAAAATAGAGGAACGGCAAATGAGTTGGACCGGAGAAGATTCATGCTCGCCGAATATCAAGAGGCATTGAGCGAACAGCTTCATGGACCTTTATGAGCGTATATAGTATGTCAAATTCCAGCGTCATTCAGAATTTATAATGTCATACATTGTGTCATTGTCTGGCTATCTCCAGTGTCATCACCCTTGCCATCACGTCTTTCTTTCAAGTAGGTTTGGGTCCCGCGATGATAAAAGCGATTATATTAGTCGCCTCGTTTTAGACTATCCTGCTGATGCATTCGCTCTGCACGTCATATACTTGGAAGCCCCACCAGAACTTCTGAAGACGATGATGTTGAATGCATGTATATGTATATAAGCGACAATGAGGTGATTCTACAATTCTCCCTTTCCAATCACCCCTAACCATTCTTTTATTCTTACCAGTACCTCTCCGAACCCAGTACCTTCTATTGTCCGTATACCAACTTCCACACAGCCTTTACATGTTCTTCTGAACCCTTCGATCGTGGATGCTATTATAGCTATTATGGAAGATATCGAAAATCCTTCTACTGATTTAGGATGATGTGATATAGTCTCGTTCAATTTGTCCTTTGCCTAATTGATATGTTCAGTACAGTCAGCTCGACTGCAGTTGTGGAGGATAGATATACAAAACGAAGGATTTTTATACTACTTACCTTCTTCACATTCAGCTTTTTCTTACTTTCCTCTACTTCTTCTTCTTGAGTAGCGGCATAGATCTTCCTAAACTCTTCTACTGCAGCTAGGGATTCACTTATTCGATGAAGAGTATTGAACAATGCTACTACCTCTGAACGTTGTAGTAAGTCGGGGTTGATTTTGGGACTGTACAAGCATGAAGATCATATGTCTTCTATTAGCATAAATTCCTTTCACGATCTTTTGATTTAATGGATACACTTACTCTAAAGCTTTATCATCCAATTCGAATAGAATCTTCAAAGCGGTACCGATACCTGATACTTGTAATTTACCCCATAATCTACATTTGTCACATCCCACACAATCCATGATTCTCGATACGTTTCGGAAATGGGTTTTAAATTGTTCTTTAAGGATCTGAAAGGGGGAACTCGAGTTTTAGTCTAAACCCTCTGTACATCCTTTTATACTTGTTTATTTGGATAGAACGGTGAAGTGGATCAAGAACTTACGGGAGCATCTTCACCCATGAAGAAATCACCTTCATCGAAACCTTTTGACATACCATCCCCACCTGCTAAATTCAACACTTGATCAAACCTTTCTTTGGCTAATTTATCAGATTCTCTTCCTGCTTTTACACCTGATCCTAACGTCGGCGCAGTAGCTATATCATATGCTTGTAAATATGGTGCAGCTCTAGCTACTGCTCGAAGTAATAGAACCGCATTGAAATAGACATTTGATAATCGTTCGGGATGAGTAGCTAATCGTGAAATGAAACATTCTAAATTCGGTGCCCATTCTCCTGTTGTTTGATCAAGATATTCTGCGCAAATATGGATAGAAATTGATGCGTGAAGACCTATAAAACCGTTCAGGTATATCGATGATTCAGCTGCAGTTGATTATCTGTTCACGGTCAAAATAGATGGTTTTGAACTCACCTGAAATAACCCTATAATAAACCTTTTTCTCCTCACACATCCCTTCACCTTCCAGAGGGGCTTTAACCATTTCTGTCCCCCAACCTTCACTTAATTTACTGAATCCCCAAGTAGGTATATCTGAAGGAGAAGATTTACTGATGCCTCCTGCGCCTACCACAGCACTTGCTATATCACTCTTCTTCATTCCATTTCCGTTGATGTTTGAAGACGATGAAGCCGATGAGGATGAAGCTTTTGATAATTCAGATAAAGAAGCTTCTGATAATCCAAAACAATTTTCTTCGTATATCGCTCTCCAAACATTATGTGCTGAATCTCCTGCGTATCCTGTAAACCTTTCTGGATTCAGAGTTAGGTCGACATACTGTCCATCTACGGAAGAAGTCAGTATGCGCCCGTTTATGGCAAGCTAAGCGGTCACTAAGGATGATGAAAAAAAAAGAGGACTCACTCTGATCAGCATCATCTTCTACATAACAGAAATCTTGTTCTTTGAAGTAGCACCCTGAGACACCTTCGTCCTGCATGTAAACCGAGATCAGCAATGATCCAACCATCCTTAAGCCAAGTTCGAGCTTGATGATAAATATGCACTTACACCAGGTGACGATACTCGCACTTCTGATAAAGCTCTTGCTCTCCACTTTTCCGGTATATCGTCCTGCCATCACCGATGCAAATCAGCGAAAGATCCTCATTATCCAAAACCCGAATTTCCTCACCTCATTAGCCTCTTCGACACCACAGTTCCTATTCATACAGAATCCATTCTCATACCAAAAAGGACATTCCTTATGTAGATCCACCTTGTAATGCCTAAAAAACGGATATGTGACTAGATCATGTAGGGAAGGGAATAATTGATGATTCAGTGTTTCGACTGTTTCGTATAAACAATGTGTTGATTCGATGGGTCCTGATGGCTATTTGTTTTTATGTGCGAGCGTTCAGAAGTATAGGCAGGGATAAGGAAGGGGAGAAGTGAATACACGAGAGCAAGGTGATAATCAGTGCGAAAGGGAATAAGGTATTCATGTCCGTATATTGATCGTGTTATTTCATTGACCAGTGAGTTGGAGTGCAATTATGAGATTTGATATTCACGATTTATCAGCTTTCATCTGTTGTCCAGGAAACATCATATGTATCGAAGCAATTGGCACTCACACTGCAGTATCCTTCACTCTTCCCTTCCAACACATTCCTTGCAATCTTACTCTCAGGCTTCAGTGATTCTCTTCCTGTCA
This sequence comes from Kwoniella shivajii, assembly GCF_035658355.1. Lineage (NCBI taxonomy): Eukaryota > Fungi > Basidiomycota > Tremellomycetes > Tremellales > Cryptococcaceae > Kwoniella > Kwoniella shivajii. Next base: position 1,119,643 of record NC_085916.1, read on the forward strand.
GTCCAGCTGCAGAAGCTGACGCTATCAGACATAGCGCCGAGAGACATTTCGATTTCATATCGAATCGGGTAATTGTTTTTGGCTATTGAGACTTGATGAACGATTGATTATCCAACCTTATGGATTGCTTGCGAAGCAGAGACAAGGGGTGGTTATGCTGAGAAGGTAATGTACAAACGATGGTAAGATGCAGAACGATGTTAATGATGTGATCCAGATTGTAAGCTTTTGCTTTGTAATACTATATCTATGCCATCGACGTGTCCGGATTTGTTAAATTTCAATAAGCTTTTCTCTTTTGCCATCGCCGTCATCAACAAACGCGTTGTTCGATGTGGAGGTTCATCTCGCCGATACGACCCCGTCTTCATCTCGTCCTTTCCGACAGATATTCAGACAGCGATACAGCGATGCAGATTGAACATGAGATGCATAATATATGTCATTGATATTTCAGCCTAATCTCGTTCAGGGCTTCATGATATTATGCGTGAGAAGACAGAAGAGAGCGAAAACGAAGTATGAAAGAAAAGAAACTATCACCATCCTCTTGAAGCTAGTTCAGCGCTAGCTTGTTCAGTCAATTCTGTGAGACCAAGTGGAAGCGTTTTCTGTATTGATATACCAGAACTGAAATACGAAGAGACGGAAAAGAATAGGTTAATGGCGATTATGGAAGTAGATCATCATTGATGAAAGGATAAATCGGACAAGTTGTATTGAGCATTTTGGTTTTGATTTGTGATCGCAGATAATTGATGTAGCCATTTTTGGGATGTTGTCACATTACGAGCAGATTGTAGATTGTGTCGTCGGTAGCAGGTTTTTCATCGATACACGATGGAAGAGAGTGATCAATAAAAGTAGCAATCAACTACCGCCTTTCATCGCCAGTTTCGACTTAGATTCGATACATCGCTGTTCAAGTGGATAGGTAAACTCACGGTTTCGGTCCTATCCCGACATAAACCGACCAAGGAGATGGAGGCTTTCCAGCATCTTTCGGTGGTTCAGGTTGTATTGCGTAATATCCAGTCCGTGAAAAGGGGTATATCTGAGGTAAAGCAGTTATCGAAGTCCTATCAAACACGCATGGTCAGCTATTTGATCATGAGAGAGATGACCGTACGATTTAAAGTGTTTCTCATTGGGGCCAAGGGGTATAGATGTAAGGATAATAAGGGCCGACTGCTTGACCTCGTACAACAACGTACGGGGACCAGCCTTCGGGAGGCTTACCGGGCCATTCCATCGAAGCAGCTTTTGCTATCCCTGGGGGAGCAGCATATGGGTAAGGCCAACCCATATATCCTCCATACTGTAATGCTGGTGCAGTATATCCATTATTGGCCCATAATCCTCCCCACATACCCATGATTGCTTCTTGGCGTTTCTTCATCTCTTCTTCCTCCTTCTTTGCTTTTGCAGCTTTGGCTTTCTCATGTAAAGGTTTTGATACTTCTTTGAGGTGTTTTGCACCCGTTACAGTTTGAGGGGAATCGGCAAATTTCCCTAATTTCTCTTCCAGATCACTCAATTCACCTTCCGGCATCTTCCCAAGAAGTAATAAAGCCTTGTAATTATAGGGCCAATCTAATTCAATTCTACTCTTGATGACCTCCATGATGATTTTCCTCTCGTCATCATCCTTTCCCCATTTCTCAATCCACCATAACTCGTTATCATCAGGTCCAACATCTTTGTTCCCGTTGGTGAGCTTTTCGGCATGGTCTCGGACCATTCCTTCTGGGTTTGCAAGCCAAGGACTGTCCATTTTGATCCAACGGGTGGCGAATTTAGTAGCGAGAAAAGAACGACGAAGAGGATATGAAAATAGAATGGTACAATGGTGGTGGAAAACGAGGGATTTATGTAGGTCGTGGCCGAGGGGTGGAGGATAAGGGATTATTCATCACGGTAAGGGTTTGAAGGAGAATTTGTGATTACGATTACACACATACACGTCAGAGATGTCCCATATCAGATCAACGTCGTCGCGTAACATTTCACTCACTTTGAGCTGGCCGGGATAGCCGGGACACCCCATAAAGGCATCGGTGGTGGAGGGGGAGGAGGCGGAGGCGGAGGAGAAAAAGAGTAATGTGGATAAGGGGAGTGGGACCGTGGGTATGGGAGACCGTATTGAGCATACTGAGGATACGGTGAATGAGACCTTGGATATACCATGTAAGGCGTTTGCGGTTCGATAGGACCTTCGCCTGTCCAATAGTTGTAAGGGAGAGCCATTTCCGAAGGGGGTAGCTTTCGAAGCTTGTTTCGAGATCTTCGACGGAATATCTTGGATGGTTCGTAGGGTGGTCTTTGAAGCGATACAGGGGAAGTGAAACTTTGCTATGGTCAGCGCAAAGCTATGAGGTACGGATTAGGGTAATGGCTGTGGCGTCGTCCAAGTCGTCTTTCAGAGTACGGGTACCCGTTTCAGTTGATTATATAGCATATAAGGGAAAGAAAGGAATCTAAAATTTGTTTGTGAGTATGGAAGTATAAGGTGAAGAAAGAAGAGAGAGAAAGGGTGAAAAGATGAGTTAGAAATGTCATAGCTTATATATCATATTCCCTTGATCGTAGTAAGAAGGAATGCACTGACTCATATGGGTGGCAACGGCTGCCGATGCATTACCTCGTCATCATCACATAGCCCCGGATCCGATGAGTAAAGCTGAGCAGTCGAGTAGGCTCGAGTTGATATCTTACCCTCTTTTCCTCAATAATTCAGATCTCAAGCTGTGCTCGATGAGGCGTAGAGAAGAAAGATCCTCGTTCCATTCCACCCTTTCCCTCTCAAAAAATTCATCCAGAAGAATGAGAAAGGCTTTCTTCCGGGTTTTCCTTTTCCCAGAGTGATGGAAGAAGCGCGTTGTTTGGCCATGTGTTGACGACGATAAATGTCAAAGGAGGGCTTGAGACGCGTGGCCCTCATATGTCTTCTTGATTGTGATGAAGCGAAAGAGGAAAGAATGATCGCCGGAAAAAGAGTTAAATCCCCGTCATTGTCTGGACGTACGATGATGGTTTCAATACCACTCAGGAGAGCGGGCAGGATATGGTCTCTTTGTCTGTAATCACTTTTACGATTGATGTTGGGAGAAGGAGAAGTACCGGCTGAATGATACGATTACTGGCAAGGCGTAAATTGGCCTCGATCAACAAGTTATTTTTTGATCTGCAAGAATGTTCATTATACTTTGTATGCATATATTCGGAACAAACTAAGCTTTCTTAGCTACATCACCCACACCAGGTACGTCTCCAGTCTAATGGGGTGCAAAGGCACAATCAGCTTGTTGATTCATGCAACAACTGACAGGGGAGAGAGATCGATAGAAATCGAGCGAACAACTCACAATATCTCCGACTTGCACTTTCTGACCCTTTCCTACTCTTTCAGCTAAATGAGCCCATACTCCTACACCTAAACCTATCGATGCTCCTCCCATCACTAAAGAAGGTAATGGAGCCCTTCGGAGGAAGACAGCAGGTATTAACATTGCTGATAGCGTGGCTGAAATAAGTGAATAATCGTTTGAACGGGTTTGGGATGTATCAGATTTCTATGATTTGGTTCAGTACCGACGTCAGTCATGCCGTTCACGAGACCCATGAGATGTTAAGCGGGAAAGATAGAAATATGACAGTGTAATAGTACTGACAATTCTGATCAATCTCTCCCTTACAGCACTTTCACCATACCCTAATCCGACTCCAACACCTGCTCCCAATCCGGTTCCGATGATTGAAGTATGCATAAAACTTCTGATACTGAATGGTCTTCTTCTAAGCACTAAAGTCCGCACAAGGTAGACTGGGGGTATGATCATAGATGCGATTTGAGCATAACGAAGTGCAGAATGAAGCAGGACTTGAGTTTGAGGAGGACGAGAAGAGAATAATTGATCTCTTGTGGACATCGTGTCAAGACTGTAATTGGATGGAACGTATCAGTGACCTGGAATAAAGAGCGTGGAATTTGTATAGCTGTCTAATGTGGTATTCAATGGCAAGCTTCGATTAGATAGAGAGAGATCAAATGTCTGGCAGTATTGAAAGGAATTTCTGAAATTCGGCGTGACATCCAAAAGTGATTGACATGACGTCATCACCGTGGCAACTGCGTGTATCAGTTAACGGTGCATGTAACGAAGGCCATGTTGTGAATGCCGATCATAAAGGTATAATGCGAGGTCTGCATCTGAAGAGGACACGGTCGGAGGGCTAAGGCAACTCATCCTTCTTCAATAGCGCTTTTCCGCGCCGAGGAAGAAAAGAAATGGGGTAGATGGCCCAAGCAAAGGGGAACAAAAAGGAGTTTCATAATTTCGGAGAGATTAGTCTCCCGGGTGGTCCTCCTTATTGGAATATCAGGAAGGATAGCCCAGAAACGAATGTTTCTTCCCACTATTTGAACAAGCACTTCTTTTCGTTCACTTCATTCAGATCTTGATATGCATTTCATTCTTGATTCAGTGACTCTTCTTTAATACTCTCTTATCAATAACTACTCGTTATAGGTGAAATTATACCTCATAGGCCATGGCGAGACGTAATGACAAAGTAAGTGAATATACGGCGAGGCAGAAGTTCACGATCGCTGACCCCGCCGGCTGAGAAGAACTCTGGGAAACCACAAGGTACACCCTCGCAAGATGGACCATCGCAATCCGAGTTTTCTAGTTCAAGACCACCCAACGTAAGTAATTCATCCCAGCTCTATGGCTAATCATCCGTAGGAGATGCAATGCATGCTAGCACTTTCGTACGCGATCGCGGGTACTATCGATGAACAAACACCAGCTCATCAGGCAAAGATCAGATCAATCATGGAGTACGTGAAGCAAAGTAAAATACTTGAAGCGGAGAAAGAACTGGAGTTCAAGAAGAAGTTACTATCTGAATATGTGAAAGAGAAAGATTTCCTTGGCAAGGCGATGAGTAATGCCACAGGCGACAAGCTCGGTAAGTACCTCAATCCAACTCATTGTATGTCACATCATAATTCAAGACTGATTGCATGTGCTCCTTGTTTATCGCATTGGGTGGATCTGAATAGTACAAGTGACCAAAGATCTCGAAACAATCGAGACAAAGATCAAGGATTTGACCCATAATATCGAAAAGAAGACTGAATATCTAAAATTCTTCCCTGAATCCATGAGCCTTCTGTGCGGCTAATTTTCGAGGAGGGAGGGGACAACAAACAAATGGAAATTTGATAAAATGCAGTATGCCCATACCCCATATTTCCCTTGCCACCGTATTATAACAGGCCCTACACCGGGGCCAAGATTATTTTATGGGTCTCTTTTCCTGCTTGTCTTGTATATGGTTTTCGTTACGAGATGTGATGATAGATGCAGTTTTGGATCCCTTGCATACTTAAGGAAGCCTGTCTGAACTCAATGCAGGCCCCAAAAACCCGCTAGGGCTCGAAGCGAAAGAGAGCAGAAAGGCACTGACAGTTCAAGTGGTCAATGCACTATTCCGACCAGCTCGATATAGGTGAGTAAAGGACGTGGAAAACTCTGCCAGTCACTTGGTCTGAGCCCATATTTTCTTCCTGTTTTTTCCTCGGATCGTTAAGACAAAAAGAAGGTGAAAGGTGCAGGAGAAATTGAGGGAATAGTTCAAGAGACTATCGGCGAGCTACTGGCAGAAACGGATACTTGACGTTCTGAACAGACCTTGTCGAGGGTCTTGCATAGATCAGAGGTCAATGGACTGTTACAATTCCGTGCGTTCCATTTCCATGCGTCAGACAGTTACTCGCAAGGCTTCCTGCTATATGCCAGCTGGTTCTTACGAGAACATCTCCAGAATGGGCTGATAATGTGATGATGTCATCATTTGTTTCCTTGTTCCTGGGCGTAGATGAAAGCGAAGGAATTTGGTTGACATTCCAGGGAGACTAGAGATTAATCGAGTATGACCTGTTATCATATTCGTCTCATGCAAATGGTCGCATCAAGCTGGGATCACCAGAACAGTATACAGGCGGAAACTGGGCGACTAAAGATAACGAAAAGTAAACATTTCATGGCGGATAATCATACATGACCCCTTCAAGATGTTACGTTCGACCTCCTCCTTTTTCAAGGCTTTTAGGGGAGGTCGACCGTCATCACCTCCTCCTATCCCTTATCCACACAATCGACGAAACTCCTTCCAATCCGGCTCCAGCTCCAGCTCCACCTCCAATATGGGGCTACCACTCATAACGTTTTTGATCGTCGGACTTTTGTTTCTGATATCGTTATTCTCTCATCCTGATACATCGACACATCATAAATTTCAAATGCCAGCTTTATTACCTTCCAAACCCCCCTCATTACATATATCCGATCCTATCCTCGCTTCAAGGATCAACACCACTTATGCAGCTTATCTGGAACAATGTCCCAATGGGCCTCAACCGATATATCTTGATCCATCTCTCACACCGATTGAACAAGAACGTTATTCTCCTCTGAAAGCAAAATCAAAAGGTCGTTACTTGTTAGTCACCAATACTAGACAAATAGAAGATCATCTTCCAGATATCTTGAATTCAATAATCGTCCTCACTACCTTCTTAGGTGCATCGCATATCTCCTTATCGATTTTAGAAGGTCCATCAGATGATTGTACGCCTAAAGTGATAAATTCAGTTTTATTACGTTTACTACATTCATTGGGAATATCGCCTTCGTACATCAATGTCTCGACGGACGAACCCAAGATAGACTGGAACCAACACAACAGGATTGAGAAGATATCAGAATTGAGAAATAGGGCGCTATCACCTTTATGGGAAAAGGGATGGGGGGAGGAAACGCAAGCAGTAGTATTCTTCAATGATGTTTATATGCACGCAAGGGATATTTTGGAATTGCTTTTTCAGCATGATAAGAATGGAGCGGATATAACTACCGGAATGGATTGGTGGAAGAAACGACCGGAATACTATTATGATATATGGGTGGGAAGAACTGTGAGCATTCTCCCTATGAAGGGGCAAAATAGATGTTATCTTCCTTCAAACAAGGCATACTCTATCAAAGGACTTTTGAGCTAATCCGACATGTGAGCCAGATCGATACAGGAGACTTGTTCTATCCTATAGACTACACGTGGTGGTCACCTTCTTCCAACCTTTTTCCCAACTCGCCAAAATCCAGAATAGCATATGAAAACCTACAACCGTTTCAAGTGTTTTCATCTTGGAACGCATTAGCTATCTTATCTCCTAAACCTTTCTTACCACCTTACAACGTACGATTCCGAAGTGGAAACAAAGAAAAAGGTGAATGTGCTGCGAGTGAATGTACGTTGATCGCATCGGATTTTTGGAAAATTGGTTTTGGGAAAGTTCAAGTTGTCCCTTCTGTTCAAGTAAGCAACCCATTCCTACCAATAATGATGATATTGATGCGTAGAAAGTAGATGCTGATTTGTGAATTACGGATGAGTAGTTCGCTTATGAAAGAGATGTAGCGCTGGATATAGTTGAAGACTTGGAGAAGCAGAAAAGACTACTTGCCTGGAAAGATGGGAAACCGCCTCAAAAGCTGGATAGTCCGATTGAGTGGTTGAGCAAGTGAGTTGTATATGAAATTTGCACCCCATTAATCGAGACTTAGCATTGATACGACTACTGCCAACTTCATAGACCACCCGAAAAAGTTAGATGCCATCCGTGGCCCGAAGTCAACGGGTTGAGTGCAAACGTATGGGAAGAAACTAGATGGGTACCACCTTGGCTGAACTGATTGCTATGCACCCAATTAAGCGTGCGACCTTTGGGAATCGTTCTTGAACTTCCGGAACTTCCCGCATCGCTTCATCGAAAGAATGACATCCAATGTACTTATCAGATCCTGCCTACTAAAGTGTAACAGAGGTCCCCCTCATGCGAGATCGTATATAACCCTCATTTTCCTGAATTGGACTTCTTGTATGTGGCAATTTTCGATTTAGCAGGCAGATGACTGACCTTTTAGACGTCAGCCTTGGCGTGGGCTTTGAAGTCGTGTGTTTATCTTCGTCAGTGGGCGTTCCGTCACTATCGGCTACTCTTTTACACCCATACCGCGATACCAATCCCATAGAGATTGAAACTACACTCCCTCTCGCAACTCACTGTACTTGGTTTCGTACAAAGCCTGGCTGTCGCTTGATTTCCCTCCATTCCTGTTAACATTGGTATTGAGATCTCCTTTATGCTAAGACCGGCATTCCTGCAACATTGCAAATTGTGGCATCAAATTTTTATACGAATTATGTCGCTATATGACTCCCTCTTTTGTGTTGGGCAGCGTCAAGGTCAAATCTGTCGTGTCTAGCTGCTTCAGGTATACTTACGAAGGCCAATGACACAAACGACCAGGTCTGCGTCTTCTTCCCTTTTATCCTCGATGACTTCGAATTTCCCGGTTTTTTCCAAATTTAATTCCTCTTTTGTTCCAGGGATGGCAATCGAAGTTTAACCCCTCCCAAGGCTGATCACAGGAAAGAGTATAACAATACATTTCGTACTGTACGAATAATGTCTCATTTTTTTAATCACCTCCTGCATTTCGATTATTCTGACACTAAACTACTGTGCAGTAAACAGTCCAGATATTATGTTTCGAAAGCTTCGTATGTTATCTAGGCGTTTTGATGTGAATATCATGCCAACTTAGTCCTCATCGTCAACCCTCATAGATCTGATGATCACATTAATATATGCATTTTTCTTTGGCAATGAACGCAGCCGAATATGCCACATGATTGTTGACAGTAAAACCGTTTCTAAGAGATTAGCCTTTGTGCGTACATGTATGACGCTGCTTTCATTTTCTTCAAATCGACTCGAATCCCTTGAGATAACCACGATGATACGTTTTTCTCACTCTCAAAGGATCACAATTTCTGCGAAACACAAGTCAAGTATTACGACTATAAGTCATTGCCTGGCACATCGTCTGGCTCCCATTTTCTTTCATTTTTGAACTTCGATTGGACCACAGATCGTTACTCAAGCTTGAACTAAAATTATTGTCTAAAAGCTTAAGTTATTTATCAGCTGAGATTCTGTTTAAAATGTCTATCATTTCGAACTTTTCGCCCTACAATTCCCCATCAGATTCCGATCCCAATGATACTCGATCAGACGGCTCTACCTATGCCTCGTACCCGTCCCGCAGCTCGTCGAGTGGGTTCTCCACTCCCAGCGGAACTTCTGATGTGGGGGATGGGATGTCGATCCCAGGTTCCTCCGACACCGACTCAGCTCCTGGCTCTCCTACTGGCTATTTCGCAAGATCACCTTACTACAGTCCACCAGCATATACGCACAGCTCATCCGAGTCTGACACAGATTCTTCGGACCATAGGGGTAGTCCGGGCGGGATGAACAGAACCAAGCTAAAGAAAATCATTGATGAATACGATGATGGTCGGGAAGAATCAATGCAACGTGCCCGCGACTCCCTGAGTAGAGTGCGAAATTCCGCCAGCTCTGTATATGATACCAGCCAGCTACCCGATTCGCAATTGTCCGCAAAGTCTAACAAGCACTTCCCAGAAGCTACTGCAAGATGGGATTGGATGAAAAAGGACCATCAGAAGGAAGTGAACAGAATGTTTGATGAGTATGAACGCAGCAGGCAACATGATGATGAACAATGGGAAGAGTTCATGAAGAGTGCTCGACATTCAGTGACTCCAGACAGTACTGCTGTGGATCATAGTTCTGATACTTCAAATACTGCTTACCCTTCTGTTTCAGGGGTTGATCAAAGTCACGATCGCACTCAAAGTCAGAGGGATCTCGACTCCAGATTCGAAGCGTTAGATAAAATTCAAGACGAATTCTGGGATGAATTGAGGCATGGCAGTGGAACCGAAGGTCACAAGGAACGCCTCCAAAATAATGAGAAAAAACAGAAGGTATTTTTCGATAGTTGGAAGGGAGATATTCAGCAGCCTTCTGGTCTCCCTACTTCGTCCCAGATCTCATACTGAACCCAGTAGAGATTCTGGAAGCCCTCATCAAATCTTTTCTCGCTCAGGTCCGATCGACAAACATTACTTCCATGCCAAGGTATCGAACACGTCGAAAGCATACCTGGGGGGGGGGGGGTGAAAAGGGTAAGCTGAGAAAAGTTGATGCGAAGAAAGTTTCACAGATAAATAGAACCTCCTCAAGGAAATTCATGACGTGTAATTTGTAAGGTTGCTCTCTATAGATGAACGATACATACTATTCCTTCAGTCCTGTATGCAAAACCCTTTATATCAATACAGCATAATCTCAAACGAATGGTCTGATAATGGATCATACTCGTCATCTCCGGCGACGGGGACAAAGGGCCTTGACGTAGTCATGGCTTGAGGTCAATCGAGTCTCTTCGGGCCTCACCTTTTTTTCTGATGACCTCACAAGGCGATATTGCATCATTGAGGATTGCCTTCCCCTCGGAATCACTTTGGTCACAAAAGACTCTTCTTTTCATCACAATTGCGAAATTCGTCAATGTTGCAACGGATATCGAATAGTGAAAACGTTGCATCAATACTTTGCCAATGAGCTGTGAAGAACCTTCTCTTCCTTTAGCGTCAGAAGCGAGGAATGACAAACAGTGAATAGTACGTTCTCAGCCCATCTTGTAAGTCTAGTAAATTGAGATTCAGGGTATAAAAGAGGTTGTTTTACACTTTCGTTTTTCTATTCTTTCAACAGAGTTTCGACTTATTCTATCTCTCTTTCCTTCCAAGTGATTGCTTGACTTGCACTCCATACAGATCAGAGTAAATTTCATCGACAATGTCAGACGAATCGGGAAAACCTGCTCGCACAGCTAACACTTCTGCTAGTGGCGATAAACCCATACCCAGAGCCTGGCCACCATCACAAGCGCAATTGAACAGTTTCCGTTCTCAATACCAAGCGCGGGGTGAGGGCATACGAGTACTCGTAAGTCAGTGTTCCTGATGTAATCTAATAGATCCATGAATTCCTATCTCCTACTGCTTATGGAAAAACTCACCGCATTGTATCGACCTTCTCGGAGACCCACGGAATTGACTTATCTGACGAATTAGGACGGATATGCCCCGACAACGTCGCAAGAGGAGACCAAGCATCCTACCATAGCTACTCGTAGTGACTTTTTGAAGAACCAGAAGAAGCATTTATTGCCGGAGACGAGGAAAAGAAGAGGAAGCAATACGAGAACTCTCAAGACCACCAGAATTACATGAAAGTATATTCGTTAATCTCGCAGCTCAGTGAAACCAAATTCGAAGAGCAGAACAACGCGTCCACTCAGGATGAAAAAGACCAGATCGAGCAGGAATTCCAAGATACTGTACAATATATCGCGCATAACGCGAGAACCGAACAGGAAAGGGAGTTGTACAAACGATACCTTGCCACACAGGAATCTGGTGATAGCGACTGGACAGCTTAAGTCCATTCTCTCCGATAATCATCATACCACACAGTCAGCCGATTTCAACACACAATGGAAGAAACCTAGTCGGAAGGAACAATCGTATTCGTGGTTTCATTACTTGCTGCATAGCACTTTGAGTTTTTTTTTTCGCCTTTTCGTTTCCGCACCACCGTCTTCATCCTGTTGATATACTATCGTCCGAACGTATCATACTTTCGTCTTTTCCTTTAATTTCTTGACATGCATCGCCTCTATCTTACCGAAAGATGGCCTCACCAAATATAATATGATTCTTCATCTCAGATTGTTCTCGAGCTAATCTTTCCGCGGCCTCCTCGACACTAATTCGCGGATGTCATCGAGGATATTCCTTTCGCGACAGTAGAACAATTTTGTCCTGCCTAAAACCCGGCGCCAGGTATAGAGATGCAAGCAGCGCATGAGTGGAATGCGAAACCATCCGGCATGCATAAATAAACTATATAATCTAAACTGTCCTCTACAAAAGCTATTCCCTCTATAAGAAGACCGATTACTGAAGAAGAAATGATTCCCATCAGCTGATGTTCTACGTATTTCTGTATAGTAATGACCCGGTTTGACACTCACGTAGACTTCCAACACATATCTCTCATCCTCTTTCAACTCCTCGATAAAGTCTTCAGCTCTCTTCCTTTCCATACCATCATCAGTCAGACTGCCGACGAGAGCTTCGAACACATCAGGTACAGGCCAAGTAGGACCACAGAGGTAGAAGTAAGCGGCATCTGATCCTTTGCCTTGCAAGAGCTTGGATAACATCTTCTTATCGGCTGACATCTTGTGTTGGATATATGTCTTTGAGTCTGAATCTCTTGAGAAAGCTAATCCCGCGTGAGAGATGATTCCAGAAGCAATATAAGCCTCAATCTCCTCCCCATACAAGTACTCTTGTGATCTATATCTTGATCCGAAATAGTATATCAAAGGTCCAACATCGATTCCTTGAGTTCGTTGCCAAGCTCGATGTTGCATAAAGGCTCTGAAAGGTGCAGCACTACGAATAATCCAGCAACCGTTAGCATTCTGTTACGACGTGAAGGGACAGTCGAAAAGGACTACTCACCCTGTACCGAGACCAGCCATGATAATAGGTTGCTTGTTGTCAGGAGGTAACTTCATTACTGAAGGTTTGATTGACACAGTAACTTTATCTCCTGGTTGAAGGGCAGCAAGATATCGTGTACATTGACCGAATCGAGGAGAGCCATGTACATTCGTCCAATCGACAGTAACGATCAATAATTCTACTTTGTCTCCGACAGCTTTTTGACTTGAAGCGATACTGTAATGTCTAGGTTTGATTTCAGGTACAATACCGACTAATTCGGCTACAGAAGGTCTAGCTGTTTTATATCTGAATAAGACATCTGCGAAGGTAACGGTTTCGTTTTCTGCCATTTTCTTGAACAGTTCTGCACCTTCAGGAGCGCTGATGAATTTCAATGCCATCGCATCCGCTTTAGTGGTAGCAGCTTTGGACAAAGCAGCGTAAAATGCCTTTCCTGGTCTACCGAATAAATCGACGTTTTGCTGTAACAGTTGGAAGATAGTTCGGGTTTCTTGTGTACCAGCTTTGAGTGGGTTGGGGAAAGTAACTAGTTCATCAGGTTGAAGACCGTACCAAGAACAGAAATCAAGGACATCTTGAGTATCATTCCATCCGTGAATACCAATAGCTTCACCAATTTCATATTTCAATCCAGTCCCGGCAGTGTCAAGTTCCAAATGGAAGACGTTTCGATCGTATGTAGCAGGAGTGAGCCTTCGGTTTTCAGAAACGCTGACAAGGAAAGTTTCATCGGCAGTTGAGGGTCGAAGTCCGTTGATTCCAGATCCATTTGTGGAAGAGTCGGAATCGACAAGTTTGGCATCGGGAACAGTGAAAGCTTCTCGGAAGAAGAGATGTCTAGCAGCTAACTCCCATGAAGCGGTCAAGGGTTTCTCATCGGTATGAACATCTACAAGACCAGCTGTTCCGGGAAGAGCGTCCCATTCCCAAGCGTTCTTAGCTTTTTCAGTTTTGCCTTCCTCGAGCTCGGGAACTTCCCATCCGGATGTGGCAACCTCGGTAAGAGCAGCTTGAGCGGACTCGACATCTTCTCGAGCTATTTGGTTAGAGTGGAAGGCATCCAATACTTTCCATACACCGGCAGAGAGCTTCTGAGATCCAGTGTAAAGAAGAAGGAAAGCAACTTGCTCTTGGATGGGGAGTACGGGGGAAGCGGAGAGATCAAGAAGGAAGACTCGGATGTTCTTGGACTTGATGGCAGAGATCTCAGATCGTGAGAGTTTGACGGCGATTTCATCTTCGGACCAAGGCAATTCGAGAACAACGATGGAGCCTTCTTTGGCTGAAGACAAGACATCGGTGTACTTGAATACATTGGCGTCATTCACCCAAGTGACATCGGAAGCTTCGTTGATGCCGAGATTTTGAGTCTCGGATCCCGATGGAGCAAGAGAAAGAACTGACTTGACACCTCGAGCGGCGGAAGAGCCGAATTGAGCAAGACGGGTTTCAAGAGAAGGAGATGAGAGGAACAAATGGGTAAGCAATTGAGGAAGAGGCGAAAGTGGGGAAGTGTAGAAGGAGATGACCTTTCCGGGCTTGGACTTGAAATGAGGCTCCCACAAGTCTGAAGTCTGGGTCGCAATGACAGACTTGACGATAGGAAGAACGGCCTTTGACGATCCCGAAGCAGAATAGAGAGCGGAGAGGATGACAGCCTTCAGAGCATCAGCATCGGCTTTGGTGGCACCGGTGACGAAAACGTTCTTTCGTTGCTCTCCTTCAGATGTGGTAAGAGCAGAGTAAAGTTCTTCGGGCGAAGGATCGAGTGTCTTGACTTCTAATATACCGACTTTGGAAGGGAGACCAGCGTCCCAAAATTCTCTGATCAGTTTGCCGACGGGACCGACGTAGACTTTCTCAGCACCTTCGAGTTGAGCATGCTTGACAGTCCATAAATCGGCTTGAACAGGTGAAGGGAATTGGAAGGATTTGATTTCTCTTGCCCATTGACTTGCTGAAATTACGTGAATGACCTTTCGAGCTTCACCACCATATAACTTGGCGGCTGTATCGATGAGGTATTCGCCTGCCAAGGAGAAGACTACTTCCCAACCTTCGGGGACTGAAGTGAGGTTTTGCATCACACCAGGGGTGTAAAGACCATCGGCGAGTTCAAGAGAATCGGTAGTAGTAACAGTGGAAAGGTGAACGATGACGTCTCCTTGAATCCTCTCGAGCGAAGGGAGAAGGTAAGGTAGGGTTTTGATGGAAGCGAACACTGAGAATTTGCCAGATGATTTTGAAGCGTATCCAGCCAATTCTAATCCAGCACCTTCACGAGTCTGCAATTGATGAATCTTCTTACTTCCAAATTCAGATAATCTGGTACCAAACCCGACTTCAACTGCATCGTCATATACCCAGACTGATTCAGAGTGTTTGACAGCAAAAGCTTCAAGAACGTCAATACCTGATCCAAAGACTGTGGTGCCCGCTTTGGTGTTAGGAGTGGGTAATGAAGAAGCGAGAAGATGAGAGTAGTAACCTGAATCTGTAGGTGAGGGTGTAGCTTCGGGTATAGAGGCATCGATCAAAGCTTTGTGAACAGCAGTAGCGTCGGGTGATTTACCACCTGCTTCTGATACTGCGGTTGAAGTAGCAGAGTAAGGTGTGGATGATCCATCAGCATCAAGGTTGAGACCAGCGTCGGACTTCATGGTGGCGATTTGAGATTTTTGGGCGGGAATCATCTTGCCCGAAGTGATAGATGTCGTGAGGACTGTAGGTGACATGATGGGCGAAATATTTGACAAGACGAAAGGAAGAAAAAGTAAAGTAACGCTCGATCGAGCTTTTGTGTATGATCAAGAGAAGAAAGGAGAAAGGTATAAGAGAGATGTTTTTGTCAAAAAGACATATATATTTGACAGGCCAATTCGACTTTTTTCCAGAGACCTGGTCGATATCATTCCGATTTTTCCACGAATGAGAAACGAATAAAATGCGATGGCGCAATTTCAAACGACGATCTCCCATCAATTAATTGAAAGTATTCGGAATCATCAAAGGAACACGTGGCAGTCGGATGTCACCGCACGGTCCGAGACAGCCGGGTATCTGAACATTTTGATTCATTAACAATTCATTACGTGGCATTTATACGCCTCACTGAGACACGTGGTGAAAGAACCCCTCCCTTATCACTTTCTTCCGCCCTTTGAGTTGAAAGAGATCAGATCCAAGAATATCATTCGCTTCAGATGCCTCAGAAGACATCTGCTGAAATACTCGTATCATCCACCTATCTGCTTGACAAATCTTTGCGAAACCTCTTCAACACGTACGGGGGATTCTCATCCTATTCACTCAACACGTCTCTTCAACGTCCTATCCTGCTACCATAAGCCTTCCCATTCTTCCAAGATGGCATCTAACCTGCACAACCTCCTATCTTCGTTGCGTTCACCGATATTCCAGACGCTTTCAAATCCAACCTCATCACGTATGGGAACCAAATATTTACGACGTCGACTACGTGGTCCATCAATAGCGTCTTACTATCCTCAATTGACCAATCCTTTTCCCTCGATATCAGCTCTGAATAAAACGCATCCTTCGAATCCTTTTGCAGGATGGGAAGGTTCGAAACTACCTGAAACGATATCTAGGCCATCTGGAAGAGTGGTAATGGAGAATGTGCAATGGAAGAATGAAGGATCAATGTTGAGAAATTCTGAGCTCGTTGATGATGGGTTCGAAGAAATAGGAAGAAAGAGGGGTTTAGGTTGGCTGGCTGATGGTAAAGAAGTCCGAAGAGCGGAGAGGGTCAGGGTCAGAAAGACAGCTGGCAAAGGTCCTCCTAAGAAAGGTGAGCTTCGTCTTTATCATAACTAGAACTGAGATGTCTCAAGGCAAGAGAGTGCTGATATACGTCATTTCATCAAGGTCAAGGAAGAAGATCGCAAATGAAGAAGAAGTAGAGCATTGTACACATTTAAGGTGAGCATTGAGCTTCCTGCTTCCTGCATGTGTCAACAGGTATAGGGTCAAGGCTAATCGTACAGCGTATTTAGTTATAGAACATCACATATACTCCATGCATTACCATCTTTTATACTTACTTGGGGAAAGCAAAAGGGAGACCCGTTCAGCATATTGATCGAGATGGTTGAAGATCGTGACGAGGCTCACATGGAGTAGCGTGCTGCGAAGAGATTATCGACTACGACGATATGTGTAAACCTGACAGCAACGACATTGATTAAAGCTACAAGTGAAGGAAAATCACTTTCGAGGTGGCTAAGCTTGACATTCTGTCTCTTCTCGCTTCGCGCCATTACATCGAGACTTTTCTTTCCCGCTAGGTGAGCGACAGCCAACCTATCCACACTCACCGACAAACAGCACATATCATATCATAAGGGCTTCTCGGAAACAAGAAGGAAATTCATGAGACGTCTAACTCAGGTCGATTACTCGACTTGACTTGTATTTGTCATGCCTTCTCCTCCCATGAAGTCGTTGGCAGGACGGCATCTCTTTTGTATTAAACGATCACAAGAAGAACGCAGACGAGGAAGCAAGAGAAGGATACTTTGTGAGTGCTCATTTCTTCGAATTTGCTTCGTACCTGAGCTTGGACCGTTTTGCGAAAACTATACATAAAGGAGCAGGTCGTGATCGTGACGAAGACCACGAAACCTCCTTTTGGTCGTACTTCTAGTGGGCTCATCCTTGCGATATAGGCTTCGAGATAAGGCAATTTGTGTATTTGTTGACACGAGAGATAGTATGTAAGAGGCTATTAAAAGCTCATCATCTTTCTTGAAATATGATGAACCTTTTCTTCTTCCCCTATTCTTCGCCATCACCAGACAGCATAACGTGTCGGAAATAATGTCTGACACTGCACTTTCACGTCATATCACCCAAGCTACAATCGGTAATCCATCTTCGGAGAACGACTTCAACTCTGAGCTGTTACAAGATCCGTATCATGTGCTTGTACCATCCGCGCTCACTTATATCACTCAGACTCAACGCGATATCGAGGCTTATGGGGAAAATAATCCCCATTTCCCAGCTGGCCAAAGCAGCACTGCGTTATCTGGTAATCCTTCAACCATTAAAATAGCTTTTAGAGGGGATGAAAACAACGGTACTCGAAACGCAGGTTATATCGAATCTCTTTCTGAACTCTCGCCTTGTTTCGAAAAATCATATCGAAAGCGATTGACTCGGAAAGATTTCGAATCTGCCATAGTTCAAGCTAGGTCACAAGGTGGAACACCACCAAAGAACATGACGGAAGCGATCTTGAAACCTCGTGTATACATGGACATCTCAGCACCTGTCACTTCATTGTTTGACACTGTGAATGATGATGGCTCTACGCGTAAAGTTGATGCTTACAGTGCAAGACAATTCCAATTTCGTCATTTAATTAAAGAAGATTCTTGCACGAAATTGATAGGCGATGACATTTTCTCTAAAATTGAATCGCTTGACATCCAAGTCCGCCCCCGTCAATGGAACGGTCTGTCAGTTGGTACAGAATATGAACGCCAATCAGTGGACTCTCAATCCGGCATTTCGAAACCAGGAGGGATTACTCTCAAGCAATCTTCGAACGATCCCACCGATTTCTATTTCACAGGTGAACTTTCTAAGGAATATGGGTGTAACATTATTTGTACCTTTGACAGCAAGTCAACCGAATTTAAATCTGATCTCAATATAGCCCAGAGACTGGCAGCGAGATTGAAGCTCAAATCAGCATTAAAGAATATACATGAAGTAGACACAGATCGTAATATTGGCTTGAAATTGAGGTACGATAGCCAAACTGAATCCAAGTAAATTCGATGTAGCGGCATGTATACCGAACATTTTTAACGTACATAAGCCATCATTTTGTGAGACCAGTAAAGCCTATATATGTGTCTGTTGTGATTGGTGTGATTACACAATAATGGAACTCTGCTTAGAACTAATCACTGCCTTTTCTACTTCATGCATGTGTGATTCACTTCATGCTGTTTAAATGTATTTCGAAGTGGCTGCTTGGAGCCTCGATTGAGGTTGTCATCACGAGAGGCTTCGTGGCTCTCATGACCAAGACCCATGTCATGCTTTTCTCGTTTGGTGCTTCCGTGAGACATGATGAAGCTGATGAAGATATATGAGATAATCTGACGTAGCTCGATTTCTCGATGCACCTTCGCTTCTTGGCCTTCTTTTGTCATCTCCCATGAAGTCATTGACGGGACTAAAAGCATGCTACATTATGTCAATGCAAAAAGGGCTTTGCACAGCAAGTAAGTGATGGGTAGTCTGTCAGTACGAGTACTCAAAGGATCAAAGACTCGTCAAACTCAGCTCTAGACCCTGCCCAACGGGGTGTATGGAGATGAGCTTGTCCGGATCATGACGTAGTATGTCTTCCTCTCCTTTTTGTTCTACTTTTTGAAGTCTCTCCCTTGTGATGCAAACTTGGTCCTAAGAAGCCTCAGTTGTTGGCAGATACGACATAATCATTCATTACACTACTAAAACCTCTTCGTACCTCTTCAAGTATCCCAAATCGATACGTATTGTAATCGAAATAATGTCTGATGCTGCACCTCTACCTGACTACGCGCAAAGTGCAGCCAACAGCGGCACTCAGCTATTGTCAGGTCAAGCTTCCAGCACTGCTCCACCACCCACCTACGAAGAAGTCACACGTGGCAATCTCAGGCATGTGCGAGCTACAGGTCGCAGCCCACTCTTTGACGTTGATGTCCGTAACTACTTTGAGCTGTTACAAGATAGGAGTCAGCGACCTGTACCCTCACCAGTGACTGACATCACTGACGCCCAAAGCAACTTGGACTCTCAGGGCAATACCTTATCCCTCCAGATCGCTTTTCGAGGCGGACCAACAGATCGTGCTCGAAACCGAAATCATATCAAATCTTTATCCGAGCTCACAGAGTATCCTAATGGACCATACTCGTACCGTAAGCGATTACAATTTGGTCGTTACGAGCCCAAGCGCGGTTCCAACGTCTCAAAAGGCGTCCTTACTTCTGGCATAAAGACGGACATCTCAGAACCTCTGATCACCTTGGCAGGAACTGCAAGTAACCATCGCTCGTCCCATAATGTTGATCTCCACAGGGCAAGACAATTCGAATTGCGTGATCTCATTCACCGCGATTACGACGATAAAGTGATAAAGAAAGATATATTTTCCATGATCAACTCGCTTGAGTTGGAAATTAAACCGACAGCGTGGATCGATCAATCATCTGAAGGTTTATACGAGCCTCCAATAGTAGATGCAGACGCTGGCGACGTCACTTTAGGAGGAATGCATCTGTTCCAATCTTCGATAGATCAGACTATTTGGTCTTGCGCAGGTCATAGCTGTCCTCGTCATGTGTGTCAGATCAGTGTGAAGTCGATAGAATTGAAAGATCGCTACAACCATTCAGTGAAGAAATGGCTATCAGAGCATACTCTTGAAGAGGCATTCAAGGGGACACGTTACGTCGAGACTGATTGTACTTTCGGCCTCAAAATGAGGTATGACTGCCGATCACAGGGTCACTAAACTTTATCTCGGAGTAAAGTCTAAAAGGATGCTTTGGTGTATACAACTCCGTAGCTTTGCTGAATGACTGGTATCAACGATACATTACCTCGGTTTGTTCTGTAATCACTCAGAGATGCAGAATTCATGGTGCATATACTGGGTCTATACAATCCCAAAAGCGATGTTATATCTGTATGTAGAATCATTACTGCCTCTATACTATATGCATTTCAATTCTACTTCTTAGACTTCTTCTCACCGACGATCTCCAGCTCTTCTACATCCTCTTTTTCCTCGCCCACCTTACTTTGCGTGCTCTCTGTTAATTGAGCCTGCCAGAGCCTTTGATAAACACCTCCATCTATAGTCAAGAGTTGTTCGTGTGAACCCTGTTCGGCAACTTTACCATCTTGCAGTACTATGATCAAATCTGCGTCTGATATTGTGCGTAATCTAATTCGTGCGGAGAAGGGTCAGCAAGACCTTCACTTCAAGGGAGCTATACTATGGTATTTGCTCGATCTCGCCACCGAGCGGAATAATGTAAAAACGTAAAGATGAGATCGTGAACACTGACCTATGAGCAATAAAGACACTTGTTTTACCACCACCTAAAAGAGTATTGTTTATATTTCTCATTAATTCCGTTTCAGTATAAACGTCTAAAGCACTTGTAGCTTCATCGAAGAATAAAATAGGTGGATCTTTTAATAACAATCTAGCAACTGCTAGGCGTTGTTTTTCACCACCTGAAATCATTAAACCTCTTTCACCAACTTTCGTCTTGTATTTATCCGGTAATCTTTGAATCGTTTCTTCAACATGAGCTTTTTTGGCAGCTTCAATAACCTGCTCATCTGTAGCTTCCAAATTACCATATCGAATATTATGTAATATATCAGCATGGAATAATGGCGTATCTTGAGGTACCACTCCTATTGATTTTCTCAGTGATTCTAATGTGATTTCTTTTATATCTTGCCCGTCGATTGTTATTCTTCCAGATTGGGAATCGTAGAATCGGAAAAGAAGTCGGAATACAGTAGATTTCCCACATCCTGAAGGTCCAACGATAGCTACTTTGTGTCCGGCAGGTATCGTAAATGATAAATCTTTGAATATGGGTCTTTCAGGATGGTAACCGAAATTGACGTTCTCAAATCGGATTTCACCCCCTCTCAATGCAAGAGGTTTGGTATTAGGTTTATCCTGAAA
The DNA here is from genome assembly GCF_035658355.1 of Kwoniella shivajii. Taxonomy (NCBI): domain Eukaryota; kingdom Fungi; phylum Basidiomycota; class Tremellomycetes; order Tremellales; family Cryptococcaceae; genus Kwoniella; species Kwoniella shivajii. The sequence continues at coordinate 1,140,926 of NC_085916.1, forward strand.
CGAGGTGAATATAACTCAGCTTTGACACTCATCTCGAAAAGGACGGTTAGTGGACATGACCTAAAATACTCACCGTGATACTGGAATCCAAACCCTGCAAGTTAAACATAGCTTCCATATCTATCAAGCTCTGTCGCAATTCCCGATAAACAGTACCCAGGAAGTTCAAAGGCATTGACAGTTGGAAGACCAGTTGATTCACCATCACAAGATCACCGACTGTCATTGTGCCTGAAATTCATTGTCAGTCGATGGCGACGATAGCAATACAAGGATAAAAGCTGAAAACAAAGGTAAGAACGGATATTCACCTTTCACTACCCCTTGCGCAGCGAGTAACATCATCATTGTCAAAGCGCTTGAAAAGATGAAATTCTGACCAGAGTTCAATAGTGCTAAAGAAGTGGCTATTTTGACCGAAGCCTTTTCGTATGTTTTCAACGTGGCATCGTATTGAGCTACTTCGAATCTTTCATTGTTGAAAGCCTAAGAGGCATGTCAGCCATTCCCCGTCTTACAATGAAAGGTGGACAACTCACTTTTACGGCTTCATAATTGATCAGACTATCCACAGCAACGGTAGCACCTTTATTATCAGCTGAATTTGCTTCTTTTCTGAATTTGGTCCTCCAAGCTGTAGTTTGAACAGTGAACCATGTATAAAGCCCCATGGTGATAGCTGTAACAGCTGCAAAATCCCATCCGAATTTCCATGAGAGGATACCGCATACCATGGTGATTTCCAAAGCTGTCGGTATCACGTGAAATACTATTGAAGAGAGAATGAACGATATACCCCTGCGTGAATTCAACATTCAGCTCCAGCTCACTCCGATACGAGACGAGTCGCTTGTCACATCAAAGGTCAATCATCGATCAACTCACTTAGTTCCCCTATCTATAGCTCTAGTCAAACCCCCTGTCTGCCTCTCCAAATGAAATTTCATATCCATATTCAATAGATGTTCAAAAGTCTCTCTTGCTACTTTCCTGATGGCACTTTGAGACACAGAAGCGAAAACAGCATTTCTCAATTCTCCAAAAGCAGTAGTCAACACCCTAGCAGCTCCATCTATTTTCAAGCATCAGCACTAGGTCTGTAACAATGCCAAGTCAGCACTTACACCCGGCAATGGAGGCACCTGCCAGCACCCAGACTGTACTGCTTTCCGTTATCGGTACATTCAGACTATCCACTATCGTCTTGAAGAAAAACGGCACTTGCACATTCAGAATCTTTCCAGCGATCAATAACGCCAAAGCACCCATTACACGTATTTTGACTTTCGGGTTATTCTTAGGCCAAATATTATGTGCTAATTTCAGTATTATCCTCCAGTCCGTCTTATCCTGAGACGAGGCAGAAACATCTTTCGGCGAAGCATCGGGGTTCAGTGTGACCTGCTTCTTGGAATCGGTAGTGGTAGTCGGCGGTGAGGAAGGTGGAGGCACCAAACGGCGAGAAGAAGTGGAGAAAAAAGAGATAGCGGGAAGTGCTTTCGATCGAAAGACACGGGATGAAGGATGACTGGGTTGAGACCGAGAGAGGATTGATAGTCGTGGTAGCTGAGCCCGATCCAGTGATGTACTTGGCTTTGCAAGCTTCGATATCGACCTGGCGGACCGCCTTATAAAGCTTGTCGAGTTCATATTCCTTGATGGGCCCGCGGCGTTCCATAGATTTGGAGGCCTAGGAAGGACATGTCGACTGCAAGAGCCGAAGCTCATCATGTCGTTTGTGGTGACTGATTCTTGGTATACGTGGGGTAGTTCGAGATGTATGAGAAGTTGGACTTTCGAGACATTATTGTAGGCCGAGGTTTGTTATGTACGAGTATACATTTCGCTTATATCAAAGGTGAGCGCTTATGATGCCATCGACCAGAGATCTCCACGTGCCTGAGTGGAGAAAGCCGCTGGAAAAGAGCCCAAATGCATCCCGCTGCCACACTCCCCAAGAAAGGTATAATGCCGCCATACTGAGATAAGGGAGTGAGATAACGCCGTGTTTTTCTTTGATATATGTTATGCAGTTTTTCCCCCCTCCCTTCCCTTTCAGTAACCGGATAACCAAAACAGATTCCCCCCAATCATCACCCGGCAAATGATGTCCGAGCTGTTCCACCACCGTCATTAAAATATCAACATCCCATAGCTCAAGTCTGAAAGACAGCAAGACATACCGAATAAACAGCACCAGCATCCTCATACTCGTCAACAGATAGGCATCAGGTGAAGATCCCGGGCCCAAGTGATTGCGACAAGCAGCTGAAGAGACTCGCGTGTCAGATCTGGCGGCAAAACCATACGAGACGTAGCCGACATTGACTAAAATACAGCGGATTGTTGGCTGCTTGCTTCTCTCAAACGATCATAACGGTATTATCGGCTTCTTTCCAAGCTTAAGGAAAACTTGACATCAAACTACGATCACGTGAATAACACGAATCAATCAAAAGATGAAAAGAAATTGGGAAGGACCTTCTTCCTCTTACGGTCAATCCGATGGGGTACCAATGGGTCAAACAGATGAATCAGGTTGGGTACAAGTAGCTTCACATCCTTATGCTCAAGCTTATTCCTCGATACCGAACCCTTTTCAACCTTCCCCTCTACACAACTCAACCACATACGACCAGAATCCATCTTCATCTTATCATGACAACGGTAACATGCATTCCCATCAAGACAAGAAACCAAAAATGATGGATGGCATGGAAGGTTCTCCTCAAGGTAGAGAAGGGGATAGTGATGACAATGATGAGGACGATGAAGATGATGACGATGATAACGATGATAGCGCAAAGGGTACTCCGGCTGGGAGAGGTAAAGGCGGTAAAGGAAAAGGTGAAAAGCCAAAAGTCAAATTGACGAGAGGTTCAAGGTTAGTCAACTATATCAATCTGGATTAGATCACAATGTTGACGATATTGATGCAGAGCTTGTATCGCTTGTCGGAAGATCAAAATGAGATGTATACCGGACGAGACTTCTGGACCCGGTGCACCATGCAAAGTGAGTAACACAATCGGCCATCTTCACGACGTTATCATGCTGATACCATTTATCCTCTGTAGCGATGCAAATCAGGTGGTCACGAGTGCATATTCGAAGAGTCGAATAGAGGCAAAAGGAGCACAAGGAAAAATGAAGCAATGGCAGCCAAAATGGCTAAATTTGAAGCGGCTCTTAAAGGTATAGGGGCAGTGAGTTGAATCCTCTTCTACATGACACAATTGAAACATCTCTTTTGGCTAAATCACGCTGTTCCTCAGGCATTGAGTAATCTTGATCAGCCGGCCCTCAACTCCTTCTCAACGGCATTACACTCTACTACATCGGATACCGATGTGATCAAGCTCATCACCTCTCATACTTCACCCTCTGCAGTCCCTACTTTAGCAGTCGCCATGAATCGACAGTCATACAACCCATCTGGTGATTCTTTTTCAGGTGAAATGAGAGGGGAAGATTCGGCACATGGACCCCATCATGCTCAACCACCTCTGTCACCCCGTCTTCATTCTTTACCTGATAACGTGCTTTCTCCACTGGGTCTTTTAGCAGAAGCAAGTTTACAAAATACCGATACAAGCAAGAAATCATCTTCTAAATCAGGATATAACAACCAAAATGGGAAATCACTGCATAGAGCGTCAGCTTTGAGCTTTGATCCAAGAAGTAACCCTCCGCAGAGAAGCGGGAGTCCGATGGGTCTTTCACCGGGAAGCTACAGACTAGCTACTAGCGATATAAGAGGTGGAAATGGCGCTCCGGAAGAAGAAGATCATCTTTATGACGAAACAGGACAAGGAGTCGCTTCGCACAACTACTTCAAGCTGGGTACGTAAGCTATTGGCATCGGTGCTCACTATACTAATTCATTTTGGCCAGTAGGTAATACAATGAACCCGACTGCTGGACTAGGCGATACTAGATTACCTGAGCTCATGACCATAGTATCGAGGGAAGAAATAGGAGAGCTGTTCGATATCTTTTTTGATAACAGTGAGTCTCCACTCAATTATCATGGGTACAAGAAGATGTTGAACCCTATGTGTCCTTTCTCAGTGTCGTTTCAGGTGCCGTTAGTGTATAGGGAGTTCCATACTCCCGATTTAGTGTTGCAAAGAAGTCAATTCTTGTGTACAGTGTAAGTGCATTTCGCGCTATAATCCCCTATCTTGGCCGATTCAGCTGACGTGAGCAACGACAGGCTCTGTGCCCTGGCGGCTAGATACTACCATAAAAGACCAGAACTCAATGCTCAATTGTCAGCTTATGCTAAAAGATTGGCGTTTGAGGTCCCTTCTAGAGGGTACGTGATATTCTGATTTTGTAATTTGGCTTAATACCTTGGTATGAGCGAATCTGGACTCTGGCTGACGGGTAATCGGTATAGATATAAATCCGTCGAGGTTGTTCAAGCATACTTACTGCTTTCACTTTGGACTTTAGGGCCAGAAAAGACTTTTGAACAGGACAGAACATGGTTAATGCTTGGTATGGCAATCAGGTAAATTGATCATCAATATCTTTACGGAAGACTCCACATCTTTTGCTGACAGGAGTGGAAACTACCAGGATGGCAACCGATTTGAATTTACATAGGAAAAGTATCGTTTCTGGACTGGATACTGAGGAGGGAAAAGCTAGGGATCTTGAGGTGAGTATCCTCAGTATCTTCGCACTGTCGTTGGAAGAATGGTTCTGAACCCCTCCACAGATAATCAATCGAGAAAGATGCTGGTTACACTGCTTCGTCCTTGATCGATCTCTTTCTGCTCAGATGGGGAAACCATATACGCTTCGAGAAGACTACATCATTCGAAATGCTTGTGAAGCATCATGGCATCAGCAACGGTTCTCGCTTCGTTCAGATAGAGGTTTATCGGCATATGTCGTTTTGCAGCAGATCATGAGTAGAGCAATAGATTCAATATATAGTAGTACCTCAACTGTCAGTGGATTAAGACATGATTGCGATTGTGAGTATCTCGTAAGAATTTGAAATATAGGCAAGTAAGCTAATAGAGTGATAGATATGTTGATTGTCAGATCGGCTCATGAGGAACTAAGAAGATGGTTGACAGAGGTAAGTCTTCTCCACACATCGAGTCTGTCAATCGTAGCTGACCTGTATATACAGTGGAACAGACCCGAACAGTAAGTTGAGTCAGAGATTAGCTCAATTGTGTGGGGTCTGACAGGGATTTCCCAGATATGTAGGAATGGCCGGTGTCCCGGATGGAAAAGCAGAATACGACTACAGTTCGAGAGGTCAATTTTATTTCGCTTATTCAAGTCTGGTATTATACTCGTTCGGATTAGAAAATGCCTTAGAGGTGAGCGCGAGCTGGAAGATCAGTCGTACTGTAGCTAATACTTTTTATCATAGAGAGCTAAAATGGATATATCCTTCTTCTTGACTAATGTGTACGAAGCTGCTACGGTAAGCCGATTTATGACCACAATCCTAACGTGAGCGAATCAAGCTGAAATCGTTGATGTAGCGAGTCTGTACGGTCGTCAAAGAGGAGTTCCTTCCTAAAGGCTATCTACCCTATTTGCCTGATTCAAATTTTGTCATGTGCAGTTATGCGGTAAGTTCCAATTCTGTGATGAGTCATGCGTGGTTATTGATGTCGTCGCGCAGCTCTTGTCCCTCTTGAAATTGCTCAAACCTGATCTTCGACCCTATCATGATTCGGAAGAAGCGATATTTAAGCTTGTGTCGTGAGTGGATCTTCCCAAGTGGACAGATTATATGCGCAAAATCTGGAGCTGACACCGACCGTTGAATTATAGTGAAATGGCGGATATTTTGGAAGATTGCGCTGTTGACCCTTCTCATCAACCTGCTATTTACGCTGCCTTCATTCGCGAGATCGTCCGAAAGACAAGGGAGTTGCGACATGGCCACGGGATTATAACAGCTCCTACCTCACCTGGAACTCTCCTATCTCAGCAGATCCATGGAACGATGGCTACTGGACATCCAATCGCTATAGCTCCAGTAGCAGGTTCAGTCGGGACAGATCACTCGACAGCTGTCGCTACTGCTGTCGCTGCAGCAGCAGCTGCTCAAGCTCAATCTCAAGGTGTATATGATCCTCAACTAATGGATCAAACTGCAAATTGGCAACCTGGGGAAATGTTACCTGGACATTCAGGCGAAACACAATTCACATATATCCCTCAAGGCGGAGATATGATGTAAGTGTTGATTTCAATCTACGTTGATTGTATTTAGACTAGACTGGAGGCTCACGATCATGAACACATAGGATATTACCATCTCAAGCAGGCCCATCAGTAGCACCTTCACCGACAGCTGCGTTCCTTTCAAATCCGATATCATCCGCTAACAATATGCAAAATCCACAACACAACAATTATGTCACGACTCCAACTGCTTCGAATGGATGGGCAGAATACCTACCCACATTCATGGGCTCAGATGGTTTTGACGGGTGGGACGGTAGCATGCTCTTACCTGGTTTCGGTCGAAATCAAATTACTTTAGCAGGCGGTCTATTACATAGTCAGTATGGAAGTGGAATCATGTGAGTTTGCTTTCCTTCTCTTTATCTTTTTCTTCCCGTGTCATCACCACATCACGTTGGCGCGACATCGAATGGTTTCTACTATCACGAAGGCAAATTATCTGAAGAGTGATAGAGTGACTGACGTACTCGATGCGCACCGCAGAACACCCGCGCATGTCACTCCCACTCACAGTAGGATGGGATCAAGATCTGGAAGTAGAGCACAAACCCCGCATCATGGGTCTCAGAATTGAGATTTTGAGTGATTGATGCATGGTTTCTCTCGTATTGGTTCTTGTGCAATTCTGACTGTTTTGGGATGAATGTGAATTATTCTCTGATCGAGACATTGACAATTAAAGTAATCTTGTATACTACTCTTTTACTTTGAAAACTATTATATTTACTGTTTTTCCTTCGTGATTCTACACCTCAAATATTCATTCGAATTCGATGACTTAGTATCATAGTATTTTTGGAAATAAACGAAAGATGATTATACTTTCATTCAATATAATATTTGTTTTTATGTACTTTTTGTGTTATATAAGTATCGATAGAGTACAACACGATGCATCATCTATGCAAAAATAGTTCTTGCATCTACTTTGCTCCTACTTTGGGTTCTCTTTTTCTGACGACAGCGGTCTGAAAGCGACTTCTCTCGGTAATCTGAATGACAGACAATACATGTCCTTATTTGGTGCGACAGATCTTACGTGATGAAGTAAATAATCTTTTGAAGTTGAGGTAAGTGGATATGAGAGGTATCTACTTGCTCTCTGTAAGGATGCAGAGTGGAGTCAGTATGTGTGTCACTCTTCAACAAGCAATATGGTCCCAGTGTGAGAAGGAGGGAAGTAACCGAGATCGGAAGCGGGAAAGACAATGAAGGTGACGATGTACTCACCTCTAAAATATCAGGTTCAGCTTTTTCTCTTTCTACTTCTCGAGTAAAGCAGTATACGTGGACCATTGGCATGTCAGCTCCTTCTCCATTCTGTCCATGTTTCTCTATGAACGAAGCTTGAGTAAGGAGAGGTGTGAAACACCCTGAATAAGCGTATAAGAAAGTTAATGCTGAATCAGGAAGGTTCATGATATAATGTTGTATGATCTTAGGGGGTTCAGGTAATGATGGCGATGATAATTTGACTTGATCTTTTTTAGGTGATGTTGTCACTTTAGTCAATCCTATCGCTTCCGTGATTGATGATATACCTTCCATGATCGTTGTTTGTATTGGTTGAGCTTGCGATGATGCTCTTGAAGGTACCGCTGCTGCCGCTGCCTCTCTCTTCTTTCGTTCCTCTCTTTGCTTTTTCCTCATCGAGACCACCGGTTCACTAGCTGTGAATGGACTATTCCAGACTTCTAATGCTGATGATTGGATGAATGCAGCTCCATCTTGTTCGAATATACGTAGATTATTTTCCACCTATGGCGATAAAGTTAAAAACAGATTGATCAGTAATGGAACTACGAGTGAGATCTTGAGAGCCTGTGGTTCTATACTTACATGATTTTTCACCCTATTCTCTCTCATCCACTTGACCCCTTCAGGATTCAAATCATTCCCTAGAACGTAACAACTTCTCTTCGCAGCTGGAACAACGAATGGTCCTACTCCAGCCATGACATCCGCTACTAATGAATTAGGCTTGAAAAGATCTATCAGTCTTTCATGTTCATGATGAAGTCTTGAATTCCAATAAACAAGTGAGAAATCAAATGTGAATGTACAATTTGATTCGTTCTGTAAATATGAATTAAAAGATGAAATCAGTTTCTGTTACGGAATACACGGAGCGTTGGGCAACAGTGGATGATTCGAATCGAAATGGAGATAGTTGGCGGCTCAATGAGTCAAAGGTCACATACCAAAGTAGTTATATAATCTTTCTCCCCAGCAATAACTTCCATATCGAAATATCTATATTGAGCATGAATTGTATCTAACTTATTTACCACTGTTCTCAGACCTGGATTTTTCTATATGTCGCATGGATAGATTCAGCTTTCACATGGAATAGATCAGGTGATGACCACCACGACTTACATCCAGTATGACTTGACCTATGAGGAATTTGTAAGGTAACCATTCTTCTCTCAAATTCATATGTGCTATATGACCTGTTGAAGTGAACGATGAAGGTATATCATCTGATTTAGTGGTCGGTAAAACAGCACTTAGGATTTCGGCTATGTTCAACAGAATGTTAGAACTTAACATTAAATTCATCGAGGAATGACGATACCCAAGTGTGGGAGAAGTCATACTTACAAGTGTTCCAGTTATCGTATCCCAAGTTTATGATCTCAGTCCTCAATCCATTTGATTCGGCTCTGACCAGCTCTTTCGTAGCGTCTGATAGGTCCTCTTCTGCAGAAGCATTCAGTCGGATCCATTTTACACCTCGTCCGCTTTCCCTAGGATCGATAATGGATTTGACTTTCGGTAGATCTAGTACTTGTCTAACCATTGTCTCATTAGCTTGAAACCATATTGACATGACGATCATATGTGTGAGCTTACCCTTGCAATGCAGGATGAGTCCTTAATTTCCCCACTTTGGACGCCTCAACTTCGATCGATATGATAGGTACACTTCTATCGAAAGCTGTTCTATCCAGTTGCTGCATACCTAAATGTTGAGGTGGGCGCATGTACTCCGCCAAGGGACCGAAAGGTTGTGTAGAAGAAGAAGAAGGAGTGGACATCCTGAATGAGCGGAAAGGTTGATAAGTAGGTCGGATTCTACGAGGAAGAGGAAGTCGTTTTCGAGTGGCAGTTCGTACGAGATGTAAGGATCTAAGCATGAGCCGAAATGATGGTTGTGGATCTCAGGATAGTTCCTTATCTTATCTCAAATTAGTAAGGTTTTTGATCAATGAATTCAGAAGAACGAAATTTCGGGAAAGTCGAAAAAGAAATGTTATCATATCGAGTGGAGGGATATCTCGAGGTAAAAGAAGAAAGAAGGTAGATTTTCCGACGATTTACCGATTCGTGGCATCGCTTCCTTTCTGCCCCGTTTCGAAGTCTCAGTCAATGAGATGAAAGATCGCACAGAAGCCCGTAGGCTGGAAAAGTGTGTACAGGATCGGTCCATCTGGATAGTGTAAGGTAAATGCTGCTACCTGCAGAAAAACATGGTAGTTTCCGCGTCTGACCACTCAAAGGAGGTGAATTCCCTAACTTGCCTCGGAAAATGTATCCTTTCACATCCTCCCTTTGGCAAACTCCTAACCTAGTTCACCCTTATAACCAAAGTATGTTTACTGCCCTATCATCGTTTGTCACTGTGGTGTTCCGGTGAGAACCTTATGCTTTTCCCTTATCTACTTTGTATTTTCATTACAGCAAATTGCCCGTTTAACCTATGCGGCTAGCTCATTCGCCTGATCTCTTCATATCATATAGTTCTCAAAACCGATCCAGAATCGCTCGTCACTCTTTTAACTCCCTTACAGCCCCAGTTAGGTTAGAGCTTCACCAACATGTCCGACAGAGTAAACACCTATGATCAATCACTTAATACTGGCAATGGCCTTCTCTCCCACTCAGATCCCACTTCGGCAACTTCTGCCTTACCAGGCCCAGTCTCAACTTCGATTGCCACTGCTGAGGCAGGCAGTCTGACCCAGTCCTCTCACGCTGGCTCGTCTACCGCTCACCCTAAGGAGACAGGGGATATAAAGCCACCAAAGACTGATGCAAACTCTGAATCAAGTATGACAACCGCTGAAACCAACTCACGAACCAGTCATAATCTGACACCAGAACAAAGTATTCCTACTACAGAAACTGCGGATAGCTCTAAAGAGACATTGACATCCAGTAGTCTCACCGACACTGCCGATCAGGCCTCTACGACTCAACCTTCTACAACGGAGACCGCCACGTCTAGTAGCCTAGTCTCTACTACTAACCCATCCGGCTCCGTGGCACTTACAACGACTACCGGTACATCGCTATTACCTGAAAGTTTCACAGAATCTTCTCAAGTGTAAGTACACCTCTTTTTCGCCGGGGACCCCCTTGGTCCTGATCACTGATCATCTCGTCATAGATCATCATCCTCTGCGATTCCTCCGGTACCGCCACCTGTGCCTTTGTTCACCAAATCTACAACATCCGATCTCTCCGAAATAACCTCGTCTTCCACTGATTTCGGATCTACCCTGAACGATAGTGCTTCTACAACCTCATGGCAAGAAACAACCTCTGCCCCCGGAGGTAGACCTTCCAATATCGATGTTGCTAATATACAACTCGATTCAAGTGCGTCTTTCGAATACTCGAGAACAGAAGAGCAGACATCGATTGGATCTAGCACTTCGACAAATAACCTTGCTTGTGAGTTCGTGCCATGTGTATGCGGTGTAGGAATGATCATTCTGATATTTTCAATGTGACAGCCGCTCCGATCACCGCCAATAACGCAAAAGCGAGCGCAGATACCACCTCAATCGTACCAGGCCAAAGCGCAGCCAGTAGTGAGGCCTCGTCATCCGCTAATGCGAATGCAGACTCAGCTCATTCAAGCTCAGACCCAAATATCAAAAGTGAAGAACAAGGTGGCAAATTGGGTTCAATCGCCATTGTCGGTAAGTTATTGATCAAGCCACTGCACCCGTGACGCAAATACTCATGCGAATTTCATATAGGGATTGTGGGAGGTGTGTTGGTTGGTCTGATCCTGCTATACCTCGCATGGTATCAATGGGTAAGCCTTTTTGTTGCAATATACGAAAGTAAATATACGAAAGTACATGACTAAGAAATGGTTACAACATACAGCGAAAGAAACGAGCCCGGGAAGCCTTGAATGATCTTTCTGATGACCCTATGGACGAAAAATTCTCCCCAAAACTCTATCATAGTCGAGTGACTCGATCTTCCTTTGGCGCCGCAGATCCTATTACACCATATCCACATCGTCACAAAGGGAGAAGAAGAGAATCATTGGGGAATGATGATGAAGATGATGAACATTGGTTTGAGCCTCATCAGGGATATTCCGCAGATCCTGAAGACAGAAGTATGGGACAAGATCCATTTGATGATGCCCTTTTCAATTCTTCGAGAAATACTTTACCAACTAATGTAGGAAGGACAGAGTACATGTTAGGTCAATACGGAGATGGGATGACAGCTGCTTTAGCGGAAGATCTGAGTCCAACATTGCCACATACGGCCATCCCTAGTCGAACAAGAGGCGAAAATCCATTCGTTCCTCCAGTTCCACAAATGCCACCTACATATGGTGGATTGAATAGAAATGCTACCAATCGTACAGTAAGGACAATCCCTGCTGTACCAGACGACGTAGATCCGGGTTACGACGAAAGTGTTTATCAGACATATGGAGGATCTTCTAGACCACAGACTGAATATATGGAACCGAGTACATCCAATCTTCTTCCTTGGATCAATAAAGGTCACCAGGATGAAAGATTCCCAAACCAGCCAGAACTCGGGCAAGTACCGGTTGATACAGACTCTGAAGAGCGAGGAAACCAAAGGGCACCACCAAGAGCAATGATGGCTCAAGTACCTGTAGGAGGAAGACCGGAAGGACATGGTGGAGAGCTGGGTCAGATCCCCATTCCTGCATTCAGATAAGTTAAGTTAAAACGAGATAAGAATCAATTAATATGTTGTAACATTACGCAAAAGAATTCGGACAATGTGAATTGGGTGATTATGAACAAGTGGATACGATAGTTACCCATTGCGAACCTCTATATATACCACGCATGCAAGGTAATACCAAGTACGGAAATGTTTATCAGTATTGTAGTGTTTATCCATATTCTCATTCATTCAGTTAAAGGTCTACACAGAAGGTTCGATTACGTTTCTCACGTCCCATTGGGCCTTGATACTTTCTTCCTTAGCGACAGTCCTCTTCACTTCCTCCAATATATGTGGCTGGCTTGGGGATCAGTCTGCTAGATCTAGAACTTTGAGATCTCTGGACATCCAGATGGACTGTTAGCTGAAGACTGGCACTGAACGTTCACTCAGATGTCTCAATCTCTGCTGAACAGGGAACTATCGACGTATATCGATCTTTGTTTAGAAAAAATTTCCAGAGACCACTGTAAGTCCTTCTGCCCTTATGATCGTCATTAAACTTCTTCCATAATGCCGTTCTGACATCACCTTCTCCTTGGTTTTCAAGTTTGATTTCAGTATACTTCAATGTACTTCTCCACGGAAGTCGTTCACCAAATTGGTCCACGAAGGTTTCCTGCGGTATGATCGAGTTTAGCTCACTGCTCCAACACAACAAACCGTCTTCAAGTCCTGCAAGCGATGTCACACTTGCATTATTGGAATCTTGGGGTATCGTTACATCATCAATCCTTGATCGGGTAAATAATCCTGTATCTTGGTCAATACATTTCAGAATTCCCACAGTGGTCTTCGGTTTACCAAATAGGAGAGTGTTTGCGATTTTGCGTTCAAACGGCCTCTGTGAAAATCCTGCAACTATCCTTGCTGATCCTCTGTTCTCCGAGTTTTGGAGTATCTCAGGATCTGGAGGGTCCAGGTCATTGAATGATTGAGAGAGTCGACGCTTGTTCGGGGGTATTGACATGCTGTGCATTGGCGCTGTGTAATTCTCGACAGTATCTATTGGGCGTTTGAGCGTGTTTTGCTGTTGATTGTCTCGAAGGGAAGCATACCGCACTGTGTCAATAGAATACCCATCGTTCTCACTACTGGCAAGTGGCAAACCCCCAGATAGTCCTGTTCCTACGCTGGGTGCAACATCTCGCTGGTCTACATGGGAGTATGTGTGATTCGAGGTTGTGTAGTGAACCTCAGATGAATCGGCAGGAAGCTGATCCACTGGATTGGCTCGAGTACTATCTTGTATGTCGGGTGGGACCGTAGAAAAGCGAGTGTTTGCGTCATTTGGAGAACCCCAATTCAAGTCTTGGATATCATACTTCCAGGGAAGTTCTGGCGGGTCCAGAACTTCATCGGAAAGTAGGTATTCTAAATCTTTGAACTCCTCCGTGATCGCGTTCTCGTCTGCGATTTCCTCTTTCTGGACATGATGCATCGGGTGGCAAATCCTCTGTTGACTTCTGATTAAAGGCGGTTTATACTGGGTGGTGATTGTTTTCCAATACATATACTGACTACTGTATGCATAGTATGGTTTCAGAACTGATTTCGAACTAAAGACCCGTTGAAATAGCTGATCAGGTTTAGAGCAGTGCACCACACCATCGATTGAACGCTTTCGGGCGAGGAAAAGTGATACATGGGCCTTGAAAGGACGTCCTAACTTGGGCGACTCAACGAACAAAGGACCACTCCAATCTCGCCTGGCAAGCTTCTCGCTGAAGAAGCTGTGGCTACTGTATGTGGCGATTACGCCTACAGCCTAGTACAGAGGTATGGAAGTGGGTGCTTTCTATCTAGCGCAAACTCCGGTCAAATGGTGGACTTGGAAGTAGATCTGAAAGGAGGCTGTTGTGTTACTCGTTTTCACCCAATGAAAGGAAGTCAACCGAATAGTCCTCAAAAACTCCAAGACATCGATCGATAGAATGGCCCAAGCTGACTTGGTTCAACGGCGGTCTTCTGGCTCCTTGGGCATAGTGAGTCCAGAAGAGGTGCTACTCCTCTCATCAATATTATTATGAGCACGAAATTCGAACTTCTTTCTCACCTGCGGGGTACTCAATACCTGCCTCTCCGGAACAGCTTCGACTGGGACTATAAAAGCCCCACCAGTGATCGACAGTCATCCAGATCATCTCTACGGATACTTCGTTGGAATATACCTTACTATAAACATATAATGTCGCAGCCAGCTATTATAGAGACCTCTACGAGCCCTGAACAGCCATCCAAAGCCGCTAAGCGATATACTCCAGAGACTGTCGACACTGCCAATCGCACCGAAGTCGACGATGTAACAATTGACCAAGCGCAGAAGTAGGTTGGCCATCGATCAGGATTTTCCTTTCCTTGACTTCGCCCATCATGATGATAAAAGTGTGCTGAATATCATTGTCCTTTCTCAGTGCCTCACCTGAACAGTCTTGTGTACCAGGTGAAGACGACGCTACTGCGAAAGATACGGTCGATGACCTCTCTATCGATCGAGTGAAGGCTGAATCAGACCATTGGGAATCCCTGCATTCAATCTTACAATCTAGATTACTCTCGAAAAGAGCAAGGACGTCACCGAGATATTTTAACTCCTTCCGTTCTATCCTTTTTGATGACGATAGATCTAAAGCTAAAGCTGAACTTCCGAGCGAATTGTGAGTCTTAGATCCTACAATAATGATGCAAGGTGTTTAAAACTGTAACACTGAGAGGTGTTGTTCTTTCGCAACAGTTCTAGTATGCAAGACGGCTCTACCCTTCATAGCGGCCTTCAAATCAAGAGGTACATCGATAAGGAGAAAAGAGTAGCACCCTCAAGTTCCAAAGAAGATAATCAAAAAGCAGCTGACCTCTCCAACTTGTACAATACCTATTACAGTTACAAAAGGGGATGTGAGAACGTTCAGCAGATGTTAAACGGGTTACCTGATACGACGGACCACTGTTTGAGCGATAAGACAAGATGGTGATCGTGTTGGATTAGAACAGGTCATGTGACGACACTCTCTCTGGCCAAACTCAAGCCGTATTTTGCTTTGAATGTAACCCGTTTCTATTGTGAGCATTGGTGAACATCAATATCATATATGTACGAGCGGATTTAAGATAGCTATTATACATTTGTTACTGTTCATTATGAATCAATTTGCAATCTCCGACTATCTTTTTAGTGACCCACTTCAGATTCTGGTTTCGCTTCCAACACTCATCCAGAACTAAACAGCTTTTAGCCCAGCTTCGCGTCTCATATACATATCGAGAAACTGAAAGCCAACTCACCATACATCGCTTGACGTAATCATCTGGAATATCTTCCACTACCGTATTTGTCGTAGTGGTCGAATTGCCTTCTGTAGGTACGATCCTTTGACCTGTGCCATTATAAGAAAGACTAGGCCAATCGGGTGAGGAAGTGTATTTGTATGTTGATGGATCGTATGATCGACTGAAAGAAGTCCAGTACGATACTGCTTCGGTAGATAATGGTTGTTCAGTAGCGTTAAATCCTCGGAATGTAGCTATAACCATCAATGTTATCAGTCATGATCGCAGTCAGTACTGAAATCTGAAGGAGCTCACTCAACGCATTGGCCGATGAGACACCCGAGCTATGATACCATCCCGTGTTAAGACTGGTCTCTGCGATTCAAGTATGTATAGGAATTACTTACTTGGTACCATCAAATAAGAAATATAATTCACTAGTGTGCATCACCCCTTTATACGGAGTAGCTGCTAGTTGTACTGGATCAGGAGTATTCCACCTGAACAAATAAGCAGGTTGACCATATTTTGAAGCTTGTAAAGCTAAATACCAATCTAAGCATGTGAATTGTGTATCACCAACTAATGTTTGAGCTAAATCGTAAAATGATGAATATGATGATTCGGGATAATACGTTAAAGCTTTTTGGAAAGTCCCATTTGACTAAATTTAGAAGGATATAATCAGCATCCTTACTGAATTAGAAGTAACATTGACGGATATATTTCGGATACTGTATAGAGTGTGAAGTGTGTAGTGTGAAGTGGGTGATTGGACTTACGAGATTCGTATATCTCGCAGAGGTTAATGCAGTAAACAGACTTGAGGTATTGGTGACGGTAGTTGGAGAACCGGTGAATGTCGTTCCATCATTCGTCATATGTCCTGCAACGATTGGCATCCTATTTGTTTCACTCCATCAGCATATAGTCTTGGAGATGAAGAATTGAAACTCACTTTGAGAATCTACCATTTTTCACTAATTGACTTGGAAAATCAACGATATTATAACCGTCTACTATCGGTAAGTATTTACATAGAGGTTGAGGTCGATGATCTAATTTTTTTTTTTCAAAAAAGGTGATCCGACATAAACATGATTGCCTGTTGAAAAAGTAATACAGACACTTACTAACAGCAGCGATCAAAGTCCTGATTGATGTACTTCTCAAACAGCTCATAACGTTATCGGAAGTATCACATCCAACGAAATGAGTGACGTTTCCAAAACATTGCTAGAATATTCACGTGGAATTCAGCAAGACAAGACTTCTGATCACTCAGAACAAAAATAGGACGTACCTCGTATACTTGCGGTTTTGGGAAAGGGTCGTTACCTATACTTTGAAGTATAGCAGCATTGAATGATTGTTTAGCAGTACCATTTTGCCAGATTAAGTGATTGATCACTGAACCTCCTCCTGATGATTCACCCTATATCACAACTTACACTCAGTTGAAACGACAACGAGGAAACTCCGAGCTGCCTAAATGACATTGGGAGGGAGAAAGCTCACGGAAATTGTAATATGATTTGGATCTCCACCGAAACTGGATATATGTCTTTTAACCCAATCAAAAGCTGCTCTTTGATCGAGAAGACCAGCATTCGCTGTACCGTCTTTAAGTAGTTCTGCAGAAGCCAAGAAACCGAGAAGCCCGAGCTATCGAATCACAATTGACAGCCTTCAGCCATCTTGTGCAACGTATTCACTGATCGAAATAGCACTGACTCGATATTGGATATTGACAGCAATTATTCGACCTTCTATGAGCCCAAGCCCGTTCGTATTTTCATCGATCGTCAGTCACCATTACAGGAGTATAGACGGTGAGAGAAGATACTAACGAGTGTTGTTCACCCATGTTTGCATAGGAAATCCTTGAGCAGACTTGAAGTTTCCTTTTGTCAGCTGACACTATACAGAGTAAAAGCTAGAGTGTACTCACGTTGTAATAGTTTCCACCTCCCTGTTGACGATTTATATCAACCAAAGTAGTAGTTATACAGGAAATGAGACAAAATGCGCTTCGTTAACTCACATGAATGTAAATTACAACAGGTAGATTATCACCATCTTTCGCATCAGTAGGTTTCCATATATTCAACGTAACGCAATCTACCAATGACAAAAATCTCTCGTACAATCAGCCTTATATCTACCGGATGCAATAGGTCGAATTGAGATTGAGATTCATGTAGAAAGGATAGTAATAGTAGGACAGCTGACCTTCTTCACCTACACCTACAGTGGCAGGTTGTTGTATACAGATAGGACCGAAATTCCTAGAGTCAACAATCGTTTTTTGATCATCACTTTTAGGTGATTCATCGATCATCTTAGGTTCCCTCCATCTTAAATCACCTAAAGGAGGTTGAACATATGGAATTCCACCAAAGAATGTAATTCCCGGAAGAGTGTCATTTCCGAGATATACCTTATGATGCCGGGATGCAAATCAGCACCTTCTGGAGTTGAAAAGAGCAAGGAGGAAAGTCGACATACAGCATACCCAAGATCCACAACTGGACCTAAAGGACTCGTCCATCCTATTACAGAACGAACAAGCAATAGCACGGTAAAAATGTTTATGATCATCATCATATCAGCTCAAGTTGTGGCGGAGGATAGTGTTTGTAGGCTTATGAAAAGAGAAAGAAGGGGGACAAGGTGATTATCATGAAAGATGCAGGTACAGTTATAGAATGTGGGCAGGCTTCAGAAGAGGAGTGATCAAATGCTTAATGGACCACCTCCACATCTTACGGCCCGACATTCCACTTTGGACCCACTTCTCCAGACTAAAAATAACATTTGATGACAGCTAATTGACTGACGTAAACCTTGAAGCGGGGAGCATTTCTGGAGTTCTGTCACTTCTTGGCAGAGCCCCACTCTCCAATCAATCCCAGTACATCTCAATCTGACCCTCGAAAGCTGATTGATATACGAAGATATAATAATATAACGATACGAATATGTTGAGACTGCCTCGTGACTCAGATGGGACGGGCCGATCACTTACCGGAGCTAGCGAATGAAAATTCGATAGTTACGTAATATAGAGATTCACTTGGAGACCCCACCATTTTCCTTTGTTCCGAGAATTTCAAAAGTCATCCCCCAGTAATTGAACTGCGAAAGACGGTTCAGCTTTGTATTGTATCTGATGATATCGAGTTGTTCTCTCGTCAACACTGGAGCTCAGAAGAGAAATCCTGAGCGGGGACGGTCAGAATGATGGAAGAACACGCCGTTAAAGCTACGGCGGGGGCTACGGACCCTGTGGACCTCTTGGCTCAAGCAGTAGATGATACAAATATCGATGATAATTCTGACTTCGACAGTCCAGAAGAGGATGGACCAGCAAATGGCGTAGGAGAGGGGAACAGAACGAAGAAGAAAAAGAAAAAGAAGAAGCCAAAGAATAAAGTGAGCACTCGCAGGTTTCATAACCATTCTTGAGGCGATGTAGCTCACGGTCTTGTTTAGAAACCCGTTATTATACCTAAACCTAATGAAGGTAAAATACCTGACGAGATACCGCCTCCGTCGGCTGAATCACCAGAAGAGACATCCAAATGGGAGAAAGTATTGATCAAAGGAGCGAAAACGTATACTGTACCTGCTCATGGGTTATTGACAGATAGAGTGAGCTTGAGTTTCTACTTTCCCTCTTCAGAATAGAGAAAACGTTCTGAGCTGATACATGGACGGCAATCTAAAATGAAATAGATACGACCCATATTGGACATTTTTCGTATACCATCATGTAAACAAGTTGAGCTACATACACCTAGATTATTATTGAGACAGGTTGAAATCAATGATTTGACCGGGATTAGAAGGATTAAGATGGAACCATCTGTTCAGAAAACACAATTGTAAGCCAATACCTCCCTCTGCCTGTGATTGCAGAATGATTAGGATCTTTTAGCTGATTCTGTAAGGGAAATATCTCTTCTTTCACTGTAGATATGGTTCACCTGGACTATCAGATATCAAAGAATCGTTCTTGAATAGATATATCAGATCGAGGTAAGTATTTCTGGGCTTTAGGTATTTGGGAAGACCTAGCTCAAGATCTGATGATTTGATGACTGCTTACTAGTATACCGAGAGTACCGAATATATACATGTCGTCGCAAAAAGGTCGTGATGATTACATATTCGCCATAACAGCATTGAATCCTAACAGTTTAACGATTCAAGATCCTGGACAAATCAAAATAGCAAATCGTATATCGAAAGCTGAAGGTTATTTAGGTATGTCCACGTTTGCCATAGACCCATTAATGATATCTTTCAGGTCAGCTGGGCTGATATATTTTGATTTTTATAATAGGAAATATAGCATTATCACTTAGTTACCCTTCTTCTTCACCTTCATTCTTACCCCAAAAAGGCAAGGTATATACTCAACCGAAATTCGACGAATTGCACAAAGCTAAAGTCGAAGGTAAACTGTTCTACGAGATACATCCTCAATTATGGGGTCAGGGTATAATGTCTGAAGCGTTTGAAGAAGTTTTGAGATTTGGTATGGAAGAAGTAGGATGTTATTCCATTGCTGTAAGTCTATTACGACCATCTCCAAGATTGACATCGAGACGATGTTCATCAGTCGAGATTAATTGGAGTGGATGGAATACTGACATCGGAGATGAGATAGTCCGATCCAACTGTCGGAAACGAAGCTTCTATCCATCTTTGCTTAAAGAACGGCATGAAGTATTCTCATTTGACCACTGAAAACGCATATAACAAACCTCAATTGTTCCACCTGATCACGAACGAAGAATGGTGGGCTCGCAATAGACCAAATAAGAAGATTGAAGATAGATGGGGTGGAAAAGATGTTTGTAGATGGTAAGCAATCAATCTTTACTCTAAAGGATTTGTTCCCATGTTATGACGTTATATCACTGTCTCCTCTTCAGATAGCATTGACTGACCATGCTTTTGTTTTCAATCAAATAGGTGTTTGAACTTCCGTCTCGCACCACCAACGATAAGTTGTACAGGTTGCATTTGGGCTAAATACTGTTCCAGGGAATGTCAGTTGGCAGATTGGAGTAAAGAAGGAGGACATCAAGTGGAATGTAAATAATGGATGATAACGAATTGTAATGGACAATGAGAGTGCCATCTGGCAAATGTATATGACTATATCGACTTTCTGAGTGCAGATTTAGTTTATCATTCTGAACAAGAATGCAAGAGTATCCGTTCAGCTTGCGAGGCCAAGTGCGTTCGATCTTGAGCGTGGATCATTTAATTTCACGAGCTCTGCAAATTATTCATCGTTAGGGCACTGTCTTCGTCATCTAATCTATAAGCATATCCTGGAATTAATCTAGTTCAGCGAAGCTACCAAATCGCGCTATCAAAATAATGTCAATCAGCATCGTCATTGTCGGTTGGGTAGAAGAGAGGTTTGTTTACTCACCAATATCGGAGCTACTTGTTTTCTTGTACTTTTCACATTACCTTGTTTCCAAAAAACGACTTGATCATTATGATTTTCCCAAGCGCTTATAGCCCCTTTATTATCTTTATCCCATTTAGACAGATCCAACAAATCTGAATTTGTTTCCAAGCCTTTTTTCAATTCTTTCAAGACTTTGTTAGCTTGTTCATGTGATTTAATTACTCCACCTGAACGACGAACGATCAAAGCTAATTCTCTTCTGCTTTTCCCTTGACCATTTTTGAAACTAGTTAAAATCCCTTCTATATCTAATGTTTTCTCTTCCATGTACTCGTTCGTCTCCTCCAACAAACTTTCGAATCCATTAGGTTCTTTGGATAACCACTTTTTGAATCCTAATGGTACAGTGGATAAACCGATTTTCAATGTCGGATATTCAGATGATGAAGTAGGTAATGAATATTCCTTGTAATCTCTTAATAAAAGTTGAGAGGTCGTTAATGATGATACATCCATCTTCGTATCTTGTAATTTCTCAGTCAAGATAGTTAAATCTTGAGGTATATTGGATCCATCCGTTGAGAACGAAATGATATGACCATCACCATTCTGTTGACTGTCGACAGCACTAGTATTATCGGGATTGGGGGTAGTGGTGGTAGATAAAGTTGAAATTGGATATAAGAAAGAAGCAGCTTGATAATCTGTTTCTGTAGCTTTCCTATCAGGTTTTAAACCTGTTGTATCGATTAATATTGCAGACAGTAACAAAGTTGCTAATTCAGATGGGATTGGTGAACCTTTTTGACCTGCAGGAGAAGAAGACAAAGAAGATTTCCATTCTTTCATAAAATGTTTCGTTACTAATGATGCTGAACTTCCAGTTGGTATTTGAATTTCTCTTATTTCAGCATCTAAATGCGAATGTTCGTCTTCATGATGATCAATTATACTTTCGACTGTACCGTCACGAGTGTGATCACCGAAAGGGGGTAACAGTCTATTATGATCTACTAGACCGAATTTGACTCCTAAAGAAGATAGTTCTGTTGTTGAAATAGGTAATTGTTCAGGATGTAATAGTGACTCTACTGGGAAAGAAGATAGTTCAAACGCTAGTAGATTTTCCGGTCGAAGTTTCATCAAGTTCGCTGGAGTTAAGATCAATGGTACTGAGCGTTGGGCTGTCAATGCTGCTGAAAGATAAGCATAAGATATTGAAGATGCGATCGAGTCAAGGTCTGTATGACAAATTATGAATATTTAGCATATATCACAACAGAGGATATCAGAATTGCGATTTTCAATTTTCAATGTTGAATTGTGTTTGTTTGATGTTGAGAGACTCACCTCCAGCTTCATTACCCATAACTACTGTCCATCCATTCCCATTCCCTTTCTTCAGATCATCCAAAAAAGTTTCTTTTTGACTTGTCAGGAAACCCGCTAATTTACCTTGTTGTTTCCCATTTCCATTTCCCTGTTTGATTCCAGTGGAGATACCATCTCCATTGACTTCGGACATGATCGCTTTCAGCCCTGTACCTTTTGAGCTGATGCTGGTATACGATTTGGCTTGACAGGATAACGATTGATGTGCTTGTGTGGATATTCTGTTCAACGAAAAAGGTAAACAAATCTTCATAGACTCGTCCAACCAAGCTAATAAACTGAATACCAGTATGAACGGTGGTATGAACGATAATGAAAGAAGGAAACACAATAACCTTGAATTCCTGGGTAGACGCATATATCTTTGTGACTGCGATTGAATGAGAATGGATGAAATGGGTCTGTTCAACAAGGTTGATAGAATTAGAAAGGAAAGTATGAAATTTGGACTGACTACCAGTTGAATTGATATCAACAAATGATTTTTACGTCATTCCTGGGACCGTGCGCTAGAATATGTTTCATCTAGACCAGCAAGTCACGTGATCATCGCACAAGCATTGATAATAATGCGGTATAATTACAATAATAAACTATACAACACCGAATTTTTCATGAAAATGGATTGATCGTTAAGAAGGGACAAGACGACCTGTCTTGAACAGTCTGATTCTGACAGGTATGTTCGAAACAATAAAAATAATAGTACAGTTAGTATAAACAACAGAAAATGAAATGATCGTGTAAAACCAAGCTGAATACTAGAAAGAGAGTATCACCAACCACCACCTCCTACGCCCAGCCTTCTATACTCGACCAATTCGCACTTACTTCCCTTCTTGCTGTCATCGTTTTCTGAACTATTCTCGTCTTTCGAATTGGGATTTTGATCGGGTATACGAAGTCTATACCAATCGCCTGAATAAGTGATAGCTATTAATTGTTTTTCGACTTTCATCTTCGAGTCGGCGGGTATTGCAGTCGTCCCGGATACTTGTCTTGTTGAACCTTGACCGTGTAGATGTGAAGAAGAAGATTTCGATTTCGGTTGATCTTGGATAGATGATTTGTTTATGAAATTCGAAGACACGTTTCTGTTTACTGATCCTCTTCTTGTATTATTGTTATTGTGAAAGGATGATGGAGTTGGTGTCCCTCCTCTCAAAGGTGGAGTAGCAGTTCTTGAGGTATTGTCACTTCCAAATGATCTTCTTTCTTCTCTACCTCCCATACCTGTACTCACACCAGTGCCTGAACCTTCGTGTGCTCCCGAGTGCCTTTTACCAACCCTGATCTCATCTCTATTCGTCGTTGAGGTTGATTTGTTTTCCTCTTCGGATATAGGAACTTGTACATCGACCCATCCAACTATGAATCGTTCGCTTTCATCTCCTTCTTCATCTGTTTTCATAGAGGGTACGTTGACTCCTGCTTTACCCAAAGCTGAACTTATCGCGTGTGGGTTTTTACGTGGCAGATGATATTGAGCTATTGACGGTGACGATGAGAAGTATTTGGGTAAAGGTAAGTTTCGTGATAGAAGATGAGCCAGAGACGGCGTGGAAGGTGTTGGTGTTGAGCTATGATATAGTCCGAAGTCAGCTGTATTCATCTTCCCCAAGCGCTTATTTAAACGATGTGATTCAGGTCGGTGGATCTGGCCGTTGCCAATGATCTGCTACCATGTGCAGGAAGTTGACTTACGATCTAGATCCTTCCACTCTAGTATTATCCTCATCTTTCCAAACATGGATGGTACCTTTATCACTCCAAGCGACGACCCTACCTTTCCCATCGTATTCGAATTTCCCACCCCACATTTCCGCTTTATCCACACCTCTCCTTAATTCCCTTTCTAGTCTACCTCTTGATGTATCCCATATCCTTATCAGTGTACCTCGTTCAGATGTCGTCATTATATGAGATCCGTTCGATGTTGTCGAGAGTGTTGATAATGGATGTGTATGAGCTAGGATGATGGGTGATCTGAATGATGTTCCTGTTGTACCTGATGTAGATGAAGGCGTCGCAGAATTGGAAGAAGACGCTTGACGACAAGGCGGTAATGAGATTAATTGAACATGTCCAGCTTGTCTACCTGGTAAAGCGAGAAGTGTCGATCCAGGAGATGTAGATAATGCCATTAGACCTGAAGTTGGATGTTCAGCACGGCAGAGAGATCGAGACTTGAAGAGGTAAACTTACCTAAATCATTTTGACAAGTTTCCCATTCACCCAGCTTGTTTAACCAAAACCCACATTTCACTTCCTCTTCTTGTTTAGGTTCATCTATGATTTTCCTTTTCCCTTTACCTTTCCCTTTCATTTGTTGTTCAGTGAGTGAGATATGGGAAATGTCGTTCTTCCCTATACCATATTCGAAAGCGACTACTTTTCTCGATAAAGCTATGATTACATATCCGTTCCTTGCTGATACACCTCGTATTCGTTCACTGAAATTGTAGCAGCACATAATATCAATGTCATGTGTTATAAAATCGAGCGATTGGGTTAGAAATATGATATTGAGTTGAGAGGCGTGACCTGACATACCTAAATTCAACTTCTGCAATTGCTATTCCTAATTTATCATGAAATATAATAGCCTTGTTAGGTGAATATAAAGGTGAATTACCGCCTCCTTGTAGGATTAATAGAGGTGATTGCGGTAATAGTAGCGCTGTAGACAATGTTCCTGGTAGTACTATTAGGCGTATAATGATATCAGATATTAGGATTTAACCTGACAATTCAAAGCTTGAAGCAGCCGAACAGATGAGCAAATCCTCATCTGACGTATATCACGAGTGTGATGCTTATTAAGAGTGTGATCAGAAAGGAAGGGAGATTGAAAGAGAACAGAAGAACAGGAGGACTGAGAACTCACCTCTCCGACGAAGTAAAGCCAATGGCCACGATTTCCAAACCTCATATCCTTCCTCTCCTGCTACAGAGAAGAATCTGCCATCTTCCGAGAACGATATTGAATGGATAGGCGGTGGTTTTAATGTTGAAACTGAATATCTACCTAACTGCATGATTGTTTGTGTTTCGTTTATATCTATATAGATAGATATCCAAGCCAAAGATCGATTATCTAGCGTGACATATCGATGAGAATCTACTTTTTCCTTTGGACGATTCGTTTAGACGTTTCTACGTGAAATTGTGCGTTCCCTTTTATCCTGATTGTGGTCAATCCAACTTGTACTCGTCTTGCTGCCATGCGTTATGAAAGTCGAGATTGAAAGGTGCTGCAGTATTTGACAAATTGGGTGGCAAGTTGATAACAAGATCATTCATTCGCTTTGTTCTAACCGGATTAAGGACTATTACGTAATTAAGCAGAAGAAAGTGGGAAATGTTCTTTTAAATTGTTTTTCACTTACTATCGACGACCTCTCGCTCGTCAAACCTCACTTTGCAAACTTGATTCCTTCTTTCTCTGATCCATTTTTCTTCTTACTATCCGACCCAAAAACAAAAGAAAGGACCAATTCACTTGCCTACACTACCCATAGAAATACTTTTACTACCTGACAAATCTGGAAGTACCAATCATCAATCGCAACTTCCCCCAACAATCCTCCTCGCTCTAAAACCATAATGTCAGACGACGAACGAATGGACACAGGTGGGGATTTTGAAGGAGGCGATTACGAGAATGATTATCTTGATCCTGATACATTGAAGTAAGCATGAGTCGTCTCTTTTCCAGATGTACAGGTGGTTATATATACATTTGTGTGTTCTCGATATTGACTGGAACGAACCGTGATGGCTAGCTACGAAAATGAGGACGGTGAAAATGAAGAAGAAGGTGCAAACAATGAGATTGATGAAACGATGATAGTCGTGAGTCTTTACACTATCTTACCGTCTGCACACTCGCAGTTCTCTCTCACTGATTGATCTGATTATTCGTATCGTAGGAATCAAACGCTCCTCAAGAAGGTGAAAGACAACGTACGGGAAAAGCAGCCAAACCCAACGAAGTCAGAGTGACTACCCCTTATATGACCAAGTATGAAAGAGCAAGAGTGTTAGGTACGAGGGCTTTACAGATCAGGTGAGTGAATAATGAGGTTTCGACTTGAGCGGTAGATGTTGGTCTGGACGGAGATGAGATTTGGTCGATGAAGCAAGAATCTATTCGGATGGAGTGAAATCTTGTATGTCGCAAAAAAAAAGACGAGTAACCACAAAGGTTCAAGGCTTAGTCCCATTTACTCATTTCTTTTTCCACATCTCACGCCGTTTTCTTAGAATGATCATCATCCTATATCTTAGTATTTTTACTGATGACATGTGCTTAAATCTCAGTATGAACGCTCCTGTCCTCGTGCCGGTAGAAGGCGAAACGGATCCATTAGAAATAGCTTTAAAAGAATTAGCAGCTAAGAAAGTACCTTTGGTAATACGGAGATATCTTCCTGGTGAGTCTCCAAACCTATCTTTAAAAAATGACGAAATAGAGATTGTATCAGATTGAGTATTGTATTTCTTCTCACATTCTCGTTCAAGACGCAATACTGAATAACACCTTATCGCCTTGATTATCTACGATGTCATCTGAATGAGAAAAGTGGAAAAGTATAGCTGACTTGAATTGGATGGAATAGATAACTCGTTCGAAGATTGGAAAGTCGAAGAACTGATTATACAGGAATAAACGTTCACTTCAAAAAGTGCCGAGTGTTGAATATTCTTACTTTATTGGGTTACTTGTAGTGATACGAATGCATCGACCAGGTATCACACCTCAACCACGAAGTGACGGACGTTTGAAAGATGTTAAAATGATCTGATTAGGGAAATCAATGTGCAGTAAATTATTCGATTAATGGCATCGATCGTCACCTTTGAAAACCAGAAGAAGCATGCATCCCTTCCGTATAAATATGTACAAACAAGATATCTCTAGCAAAGAAATGCGCGACTAGTTTGAGTATGTGAACACCAAACGGAGGGAGAAGAATTACCAGAACCTTTCCCTCTTAGTTGTAAGCCTGTATGTAATGTCTAAGCAAGAACGGCAAGAGACCAATCCTTGAACCAGATATTTTGGTCCACAGGTGATGCCCAATCGGCCTCATGACCTCCCTAAGAATGATAGAAATACATCAGCGAGTGAAAGACCATATCTTGAGGAAAATCAGTCAACTCACAAAGAATGTCTGAGCCATTATACCGTAGATCTTGGTTCCTTGACTAGTAGCGAAAGTGACGTCTTTAAGTGAAATGACACTTTGACCATCGACGAATAATTCTTGTTCACCATTGGCTGATCCAACATCATTGAGTTTGACTCGCATCGCCACTGTTGTCCACTTTCCTGTTGACCAAGTGTATGCTCCTCTTTGGACTTGATGGAAGCGAAGTACAAGTCAGTGTCTGAAGAGGATGACAGAGAGAAAGATATATAGACAAAAGGAAAGTCTCACTCACTTGATTCACCATAACCAGTATCTGTGGTGGTATAGGGTACAGGAAGATAATCGTAAATTTCACCAGCACCATCTGTTCTCCACATCAATCTAGCGGAGAAACAAGAATCTCTACCATCTTGTCTTCCACCTGAACAAGATTTCGCTTGAGATAAAGAAGTACCACCGTATAAACCAGGCATTTTACCTCCTTTGACAAATTCGAATCCGTCCTTCATATAAACTGAATAAGAGAATGAAACTTCTTTGGCATTGTCAACTTGAACACCATTATGTGCTCCTTCTGTATAAAATGAAAATCCAGCTGAAGTCAATCCAACTGTACCCGCTGGATAAGAAGCTACTAAAGCGTTTGTCCCATCGGGTGCGGAACCTGAAGAAGGTAATTTTCCTGCTGTTAACGGTTTCAATGCTCCGGTGACTATATCAACGGTGTTTCACAAAACTCAGCTACGCGTATAAAGTATGGAAATTGAAAATCTCACATGACAATCCACCTTCGGATGTTGTCCAACTCGCACTACCTTGACCCCAAGGGAACAAGCTACTACCAGAAGAACCTGATCCTGATCCTGAAGCAGCAGAAGTAGACTCGACCTGTGCAGATGTCGTCGATGATGCTGCAGGAGTGACTGATGAGCTTTCCCAATCGTTGGCTGAGGTAGAAGATGACATGGTAGAGTAGGCGGTCTCGCTGTCTTCTGAATCAGAGGACGGTGAAGAAGACGAAGAAGAAGTTGGTTTTGCGTTATTGGCAACTGCTGGTATAGTTGCTGTAGAAGTGGACGCGGAGTCTGCCGTTGCCGAATCGGTTGAAGTCACACGACAAGTTGTACCTCTCTTTTTTGATTTTGACACTTTTCTTCTGACTAATTTTTGATTTATTCCACCTTGATGGTTACTAGGTGATCTACGTCCAACATGTCCATGTCCGTGAGTGTTCAACAAAGCGTTGTATTTCCCATGACCGTGACTATCCGTTTCGGGAGACGCAGCCCTTTTAGCTGCTGCTTGATACAGTTCTCTGGTCTCTTTACTTGCCGACGCCGTTGCAAGTGGTAAGGAAAGTAACGGAAGTAGGTATAACAAGGTGGTAGCGTACATGATGGAAGATTTGGCAAGATTTGGCAAGATTTGGCAAAATGGGGTACTGAGAAAGTAACGCGCTGCGCTTTGTATGTTATTCTTTTCGTTTCTGTTTCTGTTTTTCTTATATGGCAGATTGATATATCACCAGGATATATATATGATTATATGAGTGATTTCACGATGAGATATGGTCTGTGCTCACAGAGCTGTGTAGTTGAATGAGAATGAAGGGAGGATGGAGGATGCAGAATGAAGGATGGAGACAAGTAAAGGTTGAATGACAGTTGGATGATGATGGTGATGATGGATCGATGCATATATCATTAGTTCATATTGCCATCCCATGGACATCTTTCATCTTTTCACAAAGAGCAACAAACGCCATTTTCACGCTCAAAGGTTGATATAAAAGAATCACAAAAAGAACTGGGGGAAAAGCTCAAACGCGTCCCCTTACCCCTGAAAGACGATCAGTGCGTTGCTTAAAAACAAAGAGTGCTTTTCAGGGTAAACACATTCCCCCTCTGGGATCGTGCCTTGTGTGTGTGTGTGGAATTGCAGGGGATGGCTGAACCACGGTTAAGAGATTAAACTTCTCAAAAGATGAATCGAGCTAAAATGGTAATTGAAATCTGGTATCACTCGAGGACATAACCTTGAATAATGCCACATCATACCATGGTCTCGCCTAAGCACCACGCGAGAGCCACGATTGTGTCCGGAGCCTTCCGAATGTATTTTACGATAAACTCTCATCTTTTTATTTTCGGTCAGATGTCAGTCCAACTTTTTGAGTGCAGATGCAATCAAAGTGAAGTGAAGTGTCTTGCAAGCGACATCTCCTCGTTGTCTTATATCAGAGATAGTTCTACATTCGGCTCACTCGCTTCCTTCATCATGGGCAAGAACAATAAACGAAAGCGAACCGCAGCCATCCCTGCTCAACCTGCAAAACTACCTACACCACCTAGTGATTCACCTTCTTCAACCACTTTGATCGAATCAGAGGACTTGGAATGTACGATCAACGTTCTTGAGACGTTATGTGAATTCCCAGATGAACTGAGTGAGAAAGAGATGAAAGTGCTGAAGAGAAAAGTACATGAGCTGTATAGAGTCATGGCTGATGGATCTGGATTGGGTGAGTGAGAACATTCCTTGTCAACAGAGATATATATAATAGAGGAAATCTATAATATCAAAATAAATCGATTTATAGATGTTCGTATCACACAGTATAGAACCTAATGAGCTAATGTCAAATCCATCTTGACCAATTAGGTAACTCTTTGACTTCGAAAATATCAACAGCATTATCAGATTATCGATTTACCGATGCCTTGATATACTTGTTCGAAATGTATACTCGAAAATTACATCCTAAACTAGGCGCATTGCAAAGATGGGTAAGGGAATGTGATGCTACTTCAGGTGCGGATGGTAGTCCAGGGGATCTAGAAGCTTTGAAATGTTTGGATATGATATTGAGAATAGCAAATATGTCACATACTTCTGATGTATCAGATGAACGAAAAGTTCTGGGGACAAAAGGAAGTCTCAATGACAAGAAGATTGGAGGTGGAGGTGGGGGGATGGATGATAATGATGTTGTCAGAAGAAAACAGGTTTGGAAAGCTAGAGAAAATACTCAAGGTGAGATTCGAATTTGGGAAAAAATCAAGAATGGAACGTTATTCGGTGAGCATCTCTCTTCTACCCTTTTCCTTGCAAGTCTTTCCCTCGAAAAAGAAACCTCAGGCTGAATTTCTCCTGACCTTCGCCATATTATAGATACACCACCTACATTACCATTCCCGAATTTCCTACCTGTCCACCACGTTCGCGCTGCAGAGAGGAAACCTCCTAATCTATACGATTCAACAGTATACGGTTCATCTCCAGGAGCTATCAGTCTTTTGGAAACCTCGCAAAGAACGAAACCGAGTAAAGTGGACGTACCTGGAGTTCCGGGTGCTTTTGTAGTTTTAGACGTTTTCACCCCTGAAGAATGTTTACAAATCGTTAAAGCTGCAGAAGCGATCGGGTGGGAAAAAGATGAAGCTGCTGGAGGATCCGCAATCAACAAGACATCTGTAAGTATACATGACAACCATCATCGTCGTTCGTCTGCTCGGAAACGTACAAACGAGATATTGATAAAAGAACGGGATCTCAAGAATGGGATCTCAAGGTTTGTGGCATAAAGCTGATCACTTCTTCACTTCACACAGATATTAGCGAAAAACTTTGTTTGGCTATCTGATTCTTCATTCCTCGATCATTTTTATTCATCTATACTTCCCTTCGTACCTGCGACTGCACCTTTAAGCGTGGATGGCAATGGAGGCGGAAAAGTCAGAGGCATAAATGCTAGATTTAGGGTATATCAATATACGGAGAATCAACTGTACAGGGTGAGTCACTAAATGCTACAATCAATCATATATAATAATCGTTTTGCTGATGCCATTCTCATCGAATGTCATAGCCCCATATAGATGGTGCTTGGCCAGCAGCTGGATTAGACCCCACCACAGGAGAATACCTGCACGAGTGAGTTGGGAAGAACAATCCATCTGGATATCCTTTATACCTTTCACACTTATACGTGAACAAATGTTGATTTTGAAATTTACATATTTACAGTTCATCGCCACCGGAAGACCCATTATGGTCCAGATACACTTTACTGGTATACCTCAATGGAGAAGGTGATATACCAAAAGATACTGGATGTACTACGTTCTTTTTGCCTTCTGATAGGATCGGATTGATGGAAGCCACAAGTGTAAGACCTATTCAAGGTGCTGTATTATGCTTCCGTGAGTTTGATGTTCTCATCCTATGGGGGTCAAGGTATGACTGGCATGATATGGTTCTCTCGATGAGAGCAATGGAGAAATACTAAACATAATCGTTTTGATACAGCCCACGGAGATACAACAGGTTCATTGCTTCATGAAGGCTCGGCAGTAGGTTCAGGAGGGGTCAAATATGTCATTCGAACGGATCTGCTATATGAGGCTAAAGGTTTCGGTCAATTCAAACCTCCTGCAAGCGTCGGTGTCAAACAAGGAGGCAAAGAGGAAGAAGGTATTGGGGGTTAGTGATACTCCGCTCCGACGATAGACTACCGATTCGCTTTGACAGTGACAGCATAGACCCAGGATGAGGTCAGGGCTGGGGGATGTATTCCAGTACATTGACAAAAGGTCACATCTTCATAAACCATGAAAAGCCTCATCAAAACACGCATAATCATCCACATCCATTTGTACATGCTATCAAAATTACCATATGCTTTTGTTTTGTTGTAGTCATAAACTATCAATGTATTTATGTATGTATACTCCTATTTCCGACAACGTGCTGTGATAGATATCCAATGGCAATCAAATGTATATCATATTCCCGGCGATTCCGAGAACGCACACAATAACTATAAATGCATACACAATAATGATCAGAAGCAGAAACAAAACCAAGCTAAATGCCTATATATCCTCTTCATCACCTCCAGCTTCAATGAGAGCTTGATAATCTTCGTAAGAACCAAAAGTTGGTAATTCTTTCCTCTTCTTTCTCTTTTCTTTCCTTTCATCATTTCGTTTCCTTTTTCCAACTTCCACTTTATCCTCCTCTTCTTCCTCTTCTTGATCTTGATCTTCATTATCTGAATCATCGATTTCGAGGCGGATATTTGGCATCTCAGAATCAGATAGGAGATCATCATCTTCATCGTCAAAGTCAGGGAAAGAAGATTCTGATGATACTGGCGAACTTGCTCTTTTCTTCTTGTCTTTACTCTTTATTTTCGATGGAACTTCAATCTCAGGTTCAGATTCAGATTCAGCTCCAGCCTCTGAACCAGACTCTTCTTCATCTTCTTTGCCTTCCGAGATGGACGCATCATCGTCATCACCTTCCACAGATGAATCTTCACTTATGTCATCACTGTCATCATCCACATCGGATAATCCCATGTCTTCATCTGCTTTAGGCATGGAAGCTTTCATTGCCTATTGTATGACTATGTCAGCTTGATCGACGTTTTAGATGGTCACGGAACTGAACTTACCTTCCAGATCTCATCTTCTTCAGGATCACTTCCTTCTTCCTCTTCTTCGTCCTCCACTGCATCTTCATCATCAACGTCAACATCTTCATCATCATCAGAACCATTTTCACTAATTTCAGGTAATTCCTCCTCGTCTTCTTCATCGTCTTCATCATCCGATGCAGTCTTCTTTCCTTTCTTACTGTTGATATTCTCTGATCTCTTCAATTTGTCCGAGAAATATTTATGGAAGAACAACATTTCCACAGGTACATCATCCACTTTCTTTCTCCAGAATTGTTCTGAATTGACCATCTGTCCATCTGACCTCGCGCCTTTATTCTGTGTGATCATACCCGATTTGTCATATGCCGCTGCGGGCTGCATGATTGATGCTCCTTTAGGTTGTAATGTCTTCTTTGGATTTCGATAGACAAATCTATCCAAGAATGACACTAGAGAATTTAATGATATATCTGATGATCCTGTTAGATCTTGCGACAATAGCAGTTGATTGGCTTGAAGTGATACCGATGGATGAAAGTGATTTAAGAAAGGTATCTAGAACGATGTTCAGAGAGTCAGCTTCGATACCCTCCTAATTCCGATGCAAAAAAGGTGCGGGTCATGTGCTGATTGAACTTACCAGATCCCAAAGACAACTTGAATCAGCATTGACATATAACGGATCTCGCTTTTTCCCATCATATTCCTTTCCAGTAGCAGCTCTGACTTTCTCTTCGGTGGTCTGAGTTTTATCGGCATCCATAAAATGCTCGACTTCATCATCCTCAGGTTCGATGAGCATTTTCTTCAATCCGGGGGTCGATGAGAACAACTATAACCGTTGCGGGACAATTAGCTTTAGCCTCTTTACCAAAGACAAAAACTTTTTTCAACATTTGAAAAAAGCTCAACTCACCTCTCCTAACAGATATAAAGCACCACAGATGAAAGGAGGTTGATGCATCCCTAACATTTGTAATAACCTCTTGACAAAAGCCATCACTCGATTTATCCTATCATCATTCTTCATTGATTTGAAAAGCAAGTTGAGGTACATTGCCTGTTTTGAAGAGGTGATTAATCTCCCATCAAATAATGAATCGTATAGGGTTCTGTAGAAACGATCGGATACGACTTGTTTTGATTCTGAATCTGTTCTTGAGACTTGATAAATTAAATTTAAAGCTTGAATTGAGGTGTTGAAAGTCCCTTTATGAGTTATAGTGAACAAGGTGTCCATATAAGTTATGAAGTTTGTTTCATCAAGTTTAGCAAAAGGTAAAGCACGATTTATACCTGTCAAAACAGCTGCAACGAATTTAGCCTCTGAATTTTCGATTAATTCTTCTTCTTGTTCAATTGCTGATTTTCTTCCATTCTTAGGTTTGGATCCTTTCCTTCTTCCACGCCATTTATCGACTTTTCCTGCAATCTTTTGAATTTGTTCTTCCGGAATCTCTGCTTCTTCTTCTTCTTCTCCATTTTCACCTTGACGACCCGCAATAGGTTTATCTTTCTTTCCATCACCTAAGATTTCGCGGAATACTTCGAAATATAAATCAACGAGTTTCCCAGCTACTTCTTGATCGTTTCTAGTCAACGTCATTTGGTTCAAAGTGATCAAACCATAATATCTTGCATGATTGGCGGTATCAGATTTCTTTTCTTCAGGTTTCTTCCCTTTTGTATCATCGTCAAATTTGATATGAGATCCTGACGAAGCCGCTGCCGCAGCTTGACCTACTGGTTTGAGGACTAATGCAGAGACTTCACGAGCCACAACGGATTTCATATTTGGGTGAGCTTGCAAGAGCTGGAGAATGTGATGAGAAGCTTTGGAAGCAACTGGCTTGTCGGTATCTCCCTATATGATTGAATACATAAGCTCCACATACTATATGCAATACTTTTGACTGTCGTCTGATGACTACTTACAAGTTTGTTGACGCCTAATCTCAACAAATTTTGTTCTTGCTCAGCGTTTCCTGCAAGCAACTGATACACGATGTGCAGGGCTTGAGTCCTAACGAATGGGAGTGTATCATGCGATAGAACCTATCTCGATCGGTCAGCTCGCGTTGTTTAAACCGGGAATTGGCTCGAGATGACAGCTCACCTCAAGTACTTGCAGTAAGTTGAAGAACCATCTCTTTAGATAATCCTCAAAGGCGTACATCAATAAATGTCTATCGGTGATTTGTGGATGAGCAAGAAGAGGTTGATCTGCGAAGTATCTGTGTATCACCACGACATTGTAGATTGATCAGCAAGCTTCTCGGAGTCGTGCAGTTACCTTTTCACAGAAGGAGACAAGAGATATTCGAGGAGTTCGAGGGAATTTACCTTAATTTTCCGTTTTGTTTTCCACCACCATTTACCCACCAATCTGCAATCGCTTTCATTACAGCAACTCTTTGATCTTTATTACTACCTGAACCACCACCTATACCATCTTCTTTCCAACCTGCCATAAATCTCAATTTATTTAATTCTTTCATTGCGTGTACAGGTGATTCCCTTACTAACAATATCAGAGCAGAAAGCCTATCTTGATGTGTACCTGAAGTCAATATCTGTGAGATGAACGCTGCATCTGCAGAAGAAGAAGCTCGATTCAATGGGGGTAAATTATCTAACAAGTTGAAAGCTCTTTGACGTATTTCATTGAAAGCATGTCCTTGTATAGGTTTTAAGGGAGCTTCAAGTGGTGGGAGATCAGGTAGGAGTGTGGTCCATGATGATGTAGCTGGAACATTGGTTGCACTAGTTGAATCGATATCGAATGTTTTGGTCGATGTAGCTTTAGGAACTTCTACGACAGTTTTCTTCGTTGGTTTTGAGGGCTCTATTGTGGACTGTTCTTCCTTACTTTCATCTTCCTCTTCTTCCTCTTCTTCCTCTTCTTCCTCTTCTTCCTCTTCTTCCTCTTCTTCCTCTTCTTCTTCCTCTTCTTCTTCCTCTTCCTCGTCCTCTTCCTCATCCTCTTCCTCTTCGTCCTCAGCTACACTTCCTTCCTCCTCCTCTTCATCTTCGCTGACTACATCAGCTCCTCCGACAGATTTGAAATCCAATTCTTTCATGAAATCCCCTAATTCCCTTTTGAGTGATTTCTACATTGTCATTGAACTTATCAGATTCTTCTCTCCGCACATCTCGATATGAAAAGAGTCTGGACATACCTCGTCAGTTCCCTTTTTCTCCGCTTTAGGAGACTTTGCAGATATA
This sequence comes from Kwoniella shivajii, assembly GCF_035658355.1. Taxonomy (NCBI): domain Eukaryota; kingdom Fungi; phylum Basidiomycota; class Tremellomycetes; order Tremellales; family Cryptococcaceae; genus Kwoniella; species Kwoniella shivajii. Next base: position 1,177,032 of record NC_085916.1, read on the forward strand.
GCATTAGGTTCATCATCACCACTCTCATCAATCCCATCTATCAGATCCAAATCACTGTCATCCCCACCTAGATCTTTCACAGCTTGCTTGAGCTCATCGCTGATCTTCAGATGTTTCTTGATTAGGGGTGTCGTTGTTGATGGTCCAGCAGTTGCATTTGATCCTGTTGCGGCTGATGCAGTTTTGTTTAATAATTTAGTCGATTTTGACCCTCTTCCTTTTTTGGCCATCTTGCGTTTACCTTATCTCTCCCTCTTAAATGATTTCTGTTCCAGGGATATCTCTTTGTTCTAGAAATAAAAGATTGGTAGGATCCTATGTATCTAGCTGAAACGAGTATCAGCATTCCATCTTTCAGAAATCTTTGCGAGATTAGATTTCAGGAAGGCATTAGGATAAATAACGATAAATGAATCACATCAAATAATAAACATGGTTGAGAGTAAGCGGCGCTACCCGCTTCTCAATCCCACCATCACTCTCAATGAATGAAGCATTGACCATAAGATATCTCATATATGGATGTTATCGATCTGTAGTTTCATCCCACACAATCATAGCAAAAGACATACCTCAAGATGCCAATAAACATACGTCCAGTGGTATCAGCAGGTCTAGGTGAGCTAAGCATTTTTCTTGGATGAAAAGTCCGACTGAGCTGACATTGAATTAAAGCTGGATGTTGTACAATCTTCTCCGTATTTGGAATAGTGATTCTCTTAGGTATGATACCTTCTTTTTATTCATACCCCTCATGTCAAATGTTCAGCTGTTGAATACCTGGATTCGAGTTCATAGCTGATTGAAGGAAATCATGTATAGCTTTAGGATCGTTGTACGGTAAACATGTCGAGGTCTTAACAGGTTCAACAAAAGATCCAAAAGATCCAGATCACGTATCTAAATTATGTTATGCTGCCGCATTGATCTATGGTGCTTTCGTCATATTCTGTGGATTACAAGTGAGTTTATCATAATTTCATTGTGTCTAGAAGATTTTCATCCAGATCAGATGGGAGTCCGGAACTAGCTGGAGTTAATCATTCACTAGTGGTCATACTGATATTTCTGATTGATCCTCATAGATGGCAGTGCATAGAAGATATCCTCGTGGAGTACAACTGTAATATACCATATAAAAGATGATGGGAAGAAAGATAGATATGACATGTATATTTGTAGCTTTCTATATATTCATCATTCCAGATGTGCACCTTATGTCGGTAATACTCTAAAAGCATCATCGGGCTGCCACGTGGGGTTTTGCCACCATTCCACACGTAAATTGAACTCACAGTTTGAGAGGATGTGTTTTCATCCGACAATTACATACTTTGCCAGCTCAGTAGGCCCACTGCAACCAAGATTGATCGACACTCATTCTCTGCTGTTCCATTGCCGCATCTACCAGACTTGAACACACCCTGCTGAATCCCTCCCGCCATGCCAGTGAAACGATCCGGGGGATCTTCTTCTACGGCACCTAAACGAACGCGATTCGCATCTTCTCCCCCTGCTGATTCACCTTCCGGCTCTATATCAAATGACGAAGATGATTTACTCGAAGATGACTTACCGCAAGGTGCAGCAAAAGAGAAACAGCGTGCTAAGAGATCATTGAAAGATACAGAAGGTTATGGAAGTGATTCGTCAAATGATGAAGAAGGTGTTGTACCTTCCCGTAGACCAGGAAATAAGGAGGAAGAAGACGATGATGTAGATATGTTTGCTGATGATGTTGACGAGAAAGAAAAAGAAAAAGCCAGTGCTAAAGAAAAGGGCAAGGGGAAAGACAAAGAATACATGGATTTAAACGAAATTGAAGGTCAAGAATTCGAACGTATCAATACCAAAAACGGTGGAAATGGTGATGAAGAAAACTCTGATTCTGAAGAAGAAGAAATGCGTAAAAATGGCAAAGAAGGACTGGATGGTGATATGGGAACTGATATCACACCTTTTAACATGAAATCGGAAATGACTCAAGGTCGATTCACATCAAACGGTGAAGAATATCAAGAAAATGAAAAAGATCCAAATGAAAAACACGATCAATGGTTAACAAACTTAGATAAAGACGAAATCAAAAAAGCTAGAAGAGCACATAGGGAAAGGGAAAGAATTGAGAAAGAAAAACAAGAAAAAGAAACGGGAAGTAAAGAAAAAGAATTGAGTTTATTAAATGATGCCTTGAGTTTAATGGAAAGAGGTGAAACTATACTGGAAAGTTTACAGAGATTAGGCGTCGAAGTTGAACAACAAAAGAAAAAGGAAGAACAATTGCAAAATACAGGTGGGAAGAAGAAAAGTTGGGCTGAAAGACAAAAAGAACGAAAGAAATTAATGGCTTCTGAACAAGAGCAAATGTGAGTTTCGATCCTTTTTCTAAATCATATCACATTAATGCGCACAGCTATTACGGAAACCTGTACATACAAATGCGGAAGGGGTGTTAAACTGACAGCGAAGTGCTTCATTTCCATTTCCAGCGACCCAATACATACTTCTAACCCATTCACCAATCTATCCAATATAGTCTCTGCTCTCACCACAATAGGTCATCTCGATGTCTATTCATTATCAAAAGAGAGCATACAACGTATGCTATCATCGAATAAATCAGCTTCTAATGGTTCACGTCCAGCTGCCGCGAGTCCAGCTCCGGTCGATACGAGGCAATTTCAATATAGATTCTCCATGGCTTACGTCAGGAATCTGCCGGAAGCTCAAAGACCAGTCGAAAGAGAAGTGTTTGGTGAGCATGGATTGGATTGACTCGTTGTATTTTGCTTTTCTGGGAGGTTTTACTGATGTCCATATTGTGTTTAGGCCCCTTCCCAGTAATTCAGCTTAAGCAATGGCGAAATACAGGATTCTTCGGAGGACCAGCTTGCGAGAACGTTGAATTGAGGCTGGCAGGAAATGACTCTGGGTCATGGGGAAGCTGGGATAATATAGTGGACAAAGCATAGGCTATCATTAACCGTCATTTGCGTGGATTATGAGCAACTGCCGGTCGACAAAGGGAAACACTGGAGAATGTTGCCTTTTCGCGGTGTGGATTGGCCGGGACGGAGATAGAAAGAGAAGAATGTACATGAAGAACTAGGAAAACATTGTAACAATCCCAATCCCACACTCTAAAACCCAAATTCAAAGTGCATATGAAATCATCACGTCTTAACGATACCGATATCTACCGGTCTTTCTTCTTTTCTTCCACTGGATCCACTTGATCAGTCCCGGATAAGGCTGGATCCAAATCAAGCGTGGGTGGCATGTTATCAGGTCTCGTTTGTACTTTTGTCAGTTCCAATACGAACCTGTTTTCCAGACACATTGAAAGTATCAGTTCAGTATCGTCTTAATTCGGCATCATTCCCCTTATGACACAGAGTTCAGGACAAGGCGAAAGCGAGTGGACAAGAGAAGAAGAAGATGAACATACCATATCATCGCACCCCACAATAATGCTGTTACGCCCAACAAAGCTAAGACATGTTTGTTCCACTGCGTCAAGACGGACAATCCGAAGAGGGTTAACAAGAGAAAGAAGAAAGACAGATTCATGGCTGGAGGTATTGGTATTAGCGTTTGAGGCGATGACGAGATGGAGGTTAAGATAGAACATACCCATGACTACGGCTGCATTGGCTCCTGGCTATCCTCCGAGTCGTCTCGTCAGTTCAGTATCGCGAATAATATATATAACGAAAATGACATACCTCAAATACAGATTTCACCAACATCCCAATGAAACCAGGTTGTTCGTTTTGAGGCAGAGGTACAGGTGATCCTTCACCTGACGATGAATCTGAATGATCCTTGGTTACCATTTTCGTCGTATGCAGTTTGACCTTGTTTGTTGTATCCATGTAGAAAGATGAATAGATACACTACACTTTGTTGATAAAATGTTGGAATCTCATCTTCAGTACTCGCATTCTTCGTCATCGTGTGGACAGTTGTGATGTGGAGGTTTTGAAAATGAGCCAATCAAGTCCACGTCATGCCGGGGTGAAGAGGAGAGACCGGTGATAAGCTTGATTCCGTCCTGGTTCAAAAAGGAAAGGTGGGATCGTCATGACTTTTTTTTTTGGATCTGAAGAAGTGTGTCCGTTCCGAATATCTTTGAAATTTCCGAGAGGGAAAAAGAAAGAAAAGTCAAAAGCAACAACGTCGACGTATCACAGACAATCTTTTGTATGCTCAGTGTTGAATAACAGGACCACCACCTACTACCTTTTCAGCTGTACGGCTCTTCTCCTTTGGTCATCTCTTGGCATTTCCCTCCCTCACCATGTTATCCCGCGGGACTCGAAACGCTGCTGCTCGAGCATCTCGATCCAACACACCTAAACCTCGATCACCGAGACCCCGATACTTGAATACCGCACCTATACTATCATCACCTTCGACAAGTAAGAAGAATCAGTCAACATGGGCAGCAGCGACGGAATCCGCTCATTCGGTATTAACACCTCCTTCGACCCCACTTGGATCTTCAGCTGCTAGTTCATTGGATGATCCATTATCAGCCATAAACGCTGAAATAGGTAATCTGAAATCTAGTCTGTTCAGAATGTTGGGATCATCAAATACCGCTCTTGATACAGTTGCCAAATACTATTTTCAAGCTGATGGTAAACATCTGAGACCTTTGTTGGTCTTGTTGATAAGTCAAGCTACGAATGGATTAGGTGGTAAAGGCTGGGAACAAGTTCAATTAGATTCACAGAACCATAACAAGAGTATGGATGATTCATTGACTTCTAAAGGTGGTGTTTTGAATGATTGGAATCCTGAAGTAAATGGTGAAGAATCAATCGGTGCACAAATATTCTCAAATCCTTTCATAATACCGAATGTCAGTTCTATTACTGGTTCTTCTTCGACTCAACAATCATCAATAAATCCACAATCACCATTACCATTACCGTTACCATCGATATCGCCTTCACCTTTTGATTCACTATTGACACAAGAGGGTGAACCAAGCATACTACCAACACAACGTAGATTAGCATCGATAACAGAGATGATTCACGTCGCATCATTATTACATGATGATGTGATAGATGCATCACCTTTAAGAAGAGGAGAACCTTCTGCGCCTTCAACATTCGGTAATAAATTATCTATACTTTCAGGTGATTTCTTATTGGGCAGAGCATCAGTCGCTCTAGCAAGATTGGGAAGTAGGGAAGTAGTAGAATTGTTAGCCACCGTCATAGCCAACTTAGTAGAAGGTGAAGTAATGCAATTGAAAGCCACTAGTGAACCGGAAAAAGAACCTACACCAAAAGGTTTCGAAGATTACATGAGGAAAACATATTTGAAAACAGCAAGTTTAATGGCAAAATCAGCAAGAGCAGCTGTCATCTTGGGTGGATGTGGGAATGAACAAGCAAACAAGTCTGGAATTCAAAGTGAAGGTGAATGGGTAAAAGATGTCGCTTATGGTTATGGTAGAAATTTGGGAATAGCGTTCCAGGTGAGTACCATCGTCGCTTGTGGAGTGGAGTCAAAACATTTCCTCCAAATACAAGAAGCTAATTTGACCAAAAAAAAAAAAATGATAAATATAGTTGATCGACGATGCGTTAGATTTCCTTCCACCAGATCCATCACTGGGTAAACCGTCCCTCGGAGCAGATTTACGATTAGGTTTAGCTACTGCTCCAGCATTATTCGCGTGGGAACAATATCCTGAGATGGGTCCATTGATACTAAGGAAGTTTGATCAACCTGGAGACGTCGAAATCGCGCGTGAAATAGTCGGTAGATCGAATGGATTGAAAAGGACAATCGAATTAGCGTCAACTTTTGCTGAATCCGCAAGAGAATTAATCGAATTATTACCTGAATCAAATGCCAGAAATGCTTTAGTCGGCTTAACTAAGAAAGTTGTCGAAAGAGTTAAATAGATAACACCAAATCACCACCTTGCAATCTGGATATATGGGCATGAAAAGTTAACGATTGACACGCAGGGAAAGAGAACAAGGATACTTAGTCATGGAATTCACAGTACTTTAAAGAGAACAAGAAAGAAGGGCAAGATGAAACTGTAAAGAAGGATTACAGCACGGTACATAATTTGAACAACTCAAATCGTCGGAAGGAAAAGAATCAACTTGATAGCATATAGAAGATAGAAGAAATACAATAGGAGGGGATTTGAAAAGGTTTCGGTTTCCTGATTGGATTCAGCTGACATTGTAAAATACAATATCTTATTGGCTACCGGTTTCTCTATTCTGCATACTTGGCATAGACTTGAAAGCATTTTAAAACTGGAACGAAAAAAACCCATGCATTGCACAGTACATATGTGAATGAAACATGTATAGATGACTTTATGATCATGAAAAAGCAAGATCGCATGTATATACGGGGAGACCCGCAATTTACTCTAAATACTCTTTCAAACTCCCAGTAACTTTTTCGATCCTGGCCAAAACAGCTCTCGCCGCGATTTCCACATCTTTACTTTCATCTTCTAGTAATTCTGCAAGGAATTCACTGACTGTTTCAGGAACGAATGAAACCATTTCATCGACTTGGTTTTCCCAAACATTATCTAATACTCTCAAGGCTGCTACTCTTGTCTTTGGATTATCCGATCTTGTTACGAGACAAATCGACGTATTCAATCTTCGTAAAACGTTTTCAGACGTCGTCGAACCTGCCATTGAACCTAAACAATTCGCTATCGCTTTTGAACTTGTATTTGATGTTGAGGAAGAGGCGAATAGAGGTATTTGAGAAATCAGATTGGGTAATAAAGTAAGGTATAAAGCATCTGTCCAATATGATCCTTCGTCGACTTCAAATGATTTACCTAAGACATCCAATAATAACGAATGAAGTGCTTCATCTTGGATTTCACCTTGGGCATACGCAGGTAGGAGTTCCTGAATATGTGGAAGGAGTGTAGCGATATAAGGCGAGAGGAGGTTCTAATTGTTTATGATATGTCAGCCGCCTTTATATACGCTATGGTCTTTCCGGACAACGTGGACTTACTTTGAATTTGACTAAAAGACCCATCATGACATGCAATAAAACGATCTTTCTTTCTACCAATCTACCATCATCGACAGCTGGCCCGAAAGACATCAGCTTCCATCACTGCGCAGATTCTGCAATGAGCCACAGCTTACCTTTGCCTTCAGCAAGATCGATGACTGCCCAATCGTATAATCTGATGAATAGAGGTTTAAAAGTAGCTTCATTCAACTTGGTCACTAATTCGAGGAAAGATCCAATTGCAGAGTCTTCGATATCATTGATTATCTAAATTGATCTTGTCAGTTCTTTGTACATATCCACCATGGACCGCCAACAACAATTCTGAGGGTATGAAATCACTCACAATTGTATCAACTTGTCTAAGTTGTAAACGATGTCTCAAGTCCAATATATCCAAAAAGAATGCGAACACACTCTTCATCATTCCGGGCAATTCATCTCTGGAAGCATTCTTCAGGGTTAAGCGCAATAAATCGAAGAAAGCTTTCATTGATTCTTCTTGTTCATCTTGAACAGTTTTCCAAAGATCCATGAGAACTGGGAAAAGCGTTTTAGTTCTCATTCTCTTCGATATGGTGTTTGACACAGACAAAGATAACGTGGGATCTTTTGGTCGATGATCAATTGTCGTTCGAAGTATCGTTGTTAATTGCTTGGGTGAGATAAACGTCGATACCACTTCTAACAAGGATGAAAGTACCGAGAAAGATGATTTGGTTACTGTTGAGATGGATTTAGGTGACATGATCAACGTGAGTGAAAGCGTAATGATCGATTGGACGTAAGGGATCATTCGAGAATTCAAGTGCCTGACCAACGACTGGACAAGTTCTAATCCGCCGATAGTGTTTGCTGTATCGCCCATTTTGCTGATGGCTCCTACGAGAGCCGGAACAATAGCTGCTAAAGCACTATCTTCAGCTGGTAAAGCAGAAGCAGCTACGGTCTTGATAGCCAAAAGGGAAGCTTTTGTGCTTGCCGTAGAATCTGCAAGCGTGGCCGCGGCTTTTTTGAGGATATCTGCGATGAATTTGGTGCATTTGCCTCGAACTTCAGATTTGATAAGTGACACTCTGTCGGAAAACGTGTCGAGAGCCATAATCATATCCTATTACGATCACAGGTAAGTCAGGATGTTCTACATTCAGCGCTGATTGATGGAAGAGAAGCTTACTTGGTTAGAACCATCCGTGACAAGCTGTAAGACGACGGCCAAGAAGTTCTCAGCTGACAACAATTGCATCGCTCCGGCCAAAGCAGATTGCACGTTTTGCGGGATTTCGGTAGACGCCATGATAGGTTGAATAGTCGCAGCGGCCATTTGAATGAGGTTTCGGACGACTGACTGGACAATTGGCTGATCGCATGATCTGCCTCGAAGCTGCTCCAAAAGTGCGAGGGTGAAAGTCAGTAGATGCACAATCTGCTTGAGGGGCCTGTCGGAGGCGTCGTTCTCGGATATACTATTGTCTCTGTCAGTTTCTGCGTACAATAGATAATGAGAGAAGATCAATGAAACAACACTCACGTTTGACTAAGGAAAGCTCCCTTCTCGGTTTTGCTCAGGTCTTGAACCAATCTAGAAAGCTCATTGACAGCCTCGGAAAGTACCTGGTGTCACAATTTAGTGTTTGGCCGTGCAATTTGTAAAATGACTTGTCACTCACTTCAATTCTCTCTGAAACATCAAATGCCCCCGCCAAACCAGCAGGAAGTTCCAAAACGACCGAGATGGGATTTCCTGATCTTCCAGCTTTGGTAGTAGCTCGATCGACGAGTAGCATACAGACAGGCGAGAGGAAGTCCGCTGGTCCCAAGGATTTGACGAGATGAACGAAGAATCTGAATTGCCGGTCAGCGTCTCCATTCGAGTACCTCAAAACAAGCCATAAACATACGGTAGCGTTCTGTGTTTGGGCAATCTTCCAGCCATGTCGGTGAAGATACTTAAGAACGTCAAAGACTCTGTAATCCCGACCATCAGCTCATTTCTATTCCATTGATAGCACTCGCAGACTTACCGTTATACAAATCAAGAGTACTCTCGGCCTTGTCTTTCAGTGATTTGGTCATGACAGGCACGATTCTCGATACGGTCTGGATTTTCACTTCAGCTTTTCGTTGATTATAGATGAAAAGAAACAGCCGGACTAAACTTACCTTCTCAACGACGCCGAAGCTGTAAGCATCATCTCTCTGGAAATCGCTTGCGCCCATGAAAGTGAAGATCGGCATGACATTGTGAAGGACGGCTTCTGGGATGAGTCGAGCAAGTTCAGCAGCGACTAATAACGCTCTTTGGGAAGTTCGGGGATTTGTTGAAGCTATTTCAAGTGGTTTCGTGAGCTGTGATTTTACGATCGACCACGGCTTGATAGAATTCGCTCACCTCTGATGACCTTGATCACTACTTCGATTCCAATGTTAGCTCTTCCGATCTCCTGAGGATCCTTGATCTTTTCTACTAGCGCAAGTATAGCAGCTAGAACCTCTTGTTCAAGATAATCAACACCTTGGTTGATAACTTGTCTTTTGGCAAGTAAAGATGATAAGATAGACATGAGTGATGCTACTAATGTAGCATCTCCAGGTAGGGAGTTCCAACGTCGAGATTCGATGAGAACGGTCAAATCGAGAACTGCAACGGTAGGCCTATCTTCCTCATTTTCATCGTGTTTCTGTTTCTTCCTATGCACGGTCGTTTCCAACGGCTCAGAAAGCTGTTCGATGATCTCTGCAATGCTAGAAGTATCAAGGTCGAATTGCTCCAAGATCTTGGTGGAGGTGAGTGCGTCCTCCGTTGCCAAATCATGTATGGATTCAATGAGTGCTAAGACGTACTCGACCTTCTGGTTCGAAGCGAGAGATCTGTATAGACCGTCGATCATGCGTTGTAAAGAAATATCGCGCAATTGTTTTCGCAAATCTACCACAATGATCAGCGCTTCTTCAGTATAGGATGTAGAATACTCACGAGAAGCTTGTCGGCCTTTAATAACCGACAGCATAAACTCCCAAGCGCCAGCCTGTTGATCGGCGAGCACAGAAATCATCTCCTTTCTGAAGGCGGAGAACAATAGATCCAGATACTCTTCTCTTTCATTATTGGTCAAGGAGCTTAGCCACGTTGCCTCTTCGGTTCTGTCATCCTCCAATGCAGAGAGAAGAGGCAACACGTTTCGAAGAACTGAGATATCGTCAACGTTTTGAAGGAGTTTCAGGAGGATGATCCTCTCGCGGATTGAGCGGTAAGATTCTATATGGGAGATCAGACAACCAATGACGGCTCGACGATGACTGCATGAAAGGTCAGCCGTAGTCTCAAATATGACATAGGACAGGAAACATACGCAGAATCCTTCCTATGTTTTCCATGCTGATGGCCCAAAGCGGAAGTGTGAATGGTATGCAGTCGATTTCGATCGATAACAACATCATCTTCAGATTCTAATAACACTTCGAGATACTTCGTTCGATCAGAAGATTTGAGCAATTGTACTGTGTCTACATTGTCTGAATCAATACCGTGTTGTAATCGTAAATAGTGTTGAGTACTTACCTGATTTGTCCCCATATACTGTGTCTAAAGCATAGACATTTTCACTTGATTGTGCGTTACTAGCCATAGCTCGCAGTACCGCCATAGCAGCTGATCGGACAGCCTTTGCTTCATCTTGCAAAGCGATCAGGACAGAAGGTATCATGATCTGAAAATCGATTCCTTGCTGAATCTTGATACCCGAATACGCAGAAACGAAAGCCAGTGCATGTCTGAGCGAAGCTGTTCGAAGGGCAACTGACGTTCGACTGGTCCAAATTGAAGCAAAGAAGAGCAAAGCATCTTCTCCAAGTTGAGCGAGCAATGATCGCAAGAGATTTTGTGCTAGAGAGTTAGGGAGCAAACCGGTATTGGACCAATGATAGATTTCTTTGGCTAGTGCTTTATAGACCGATGCGGTCCCAATGTGGGCAGAATCGCCAGAAAGCCATGTTACTTTTGTCGAAGGTCGAATAACTTTAGTCGTTGCAGCTAATAGAGAGAGAGTGGCTCGCTCGGCCGTGCGTGACTCGTTGGTTTTTCGGTAGACTGCATCGACATAAATTGAAGAGAACAATTCTTCAGCATTGTCGATCTCCCTGAGGGATACATCACGTTTGGACTGAATATGATGGAGTACTCGAACAGCAACCGATATTTGCTTTTCGCCTTTGAGAGTGGTAATAAGTTGGGCTAGCGTCAGATGAGCAAGAAGTCGAGAAGAGGCGTGTGTCGAATCAAGCTGTGTGAGAAGATATGTGACGTCTTCATCGAAATGGGAGGATGATATGGTAGCCTCTGAAATGGTGTCAGCGTCACTGCATATTTACTGGGGCTCTGGAAGAGAAAAGGAAAAGCGCATCAGAGGATGGTGCATGAAGTATGTAGCACATATCTCGGCGCGATATTCAACTTTCGTGAGAACAGGATGTTGCCGATCGGTCGCGACTTCTGGTTCTAATGGTTTGCGCTTCGCGTCATAGAAAAAGGTTGATGAGACTCACCAGATAATGCAGACGCAATGAGCAAGTTGGATCTTGCAGAACTACCTTGCTCATTCTCTCCACGAGCTTTAGCTATCTCTGGAACGATCTTGCTAAGCATTGGAACGCTCTTGAAACCTCCGCCAAGAAGCAATAAGGCTTCGGTCTTTGCGATTGGCTGTCTTTTCTGTGTCGAAAGAAGACAGGGGAAGACCAATTCCTGGAAAACCTGTCTACCCGTATTAGGATACTTGCTTAACACCTTTTCCGTAAGTAGAGTACTGGAGATGTATCTAAGATGGTGGCCGATGATAGTGGGTTTAGGAGATGTGCTCCAGAAAGTAGGTTTTACACCAGCAATATATTTGTCCACAAAAGTGATTTCCAAAAGTTGTTCTGGATCCTGGTAGATGGCTTGAATAACAAGTTCATCTAGGTCACCTAACCTTGCTACCAAAGCGGAAACCGCAGAGTCGTTGTCGATACCAGATTGATACAATTCCATTACTTCTTTTACACCCTGGACTCTACTAGAAACATCCGCAGAGTAAATGTTGAGGAAAGCAGATTCATCTGCAGGCTTTTGTACCAATTGATGGTCGATTTGAGCAGTAGCTGAGGCTTCCACATAGACTGAGTCAACGATGGAGGGATGTCGCTCTCGCAGATTGGCAAGAAGCGACTTGCAAACATCTTTTGCATCTTCTGAAGATGCGCCAGACGATCCGAGGCGAAGGAGGATGGAAGCGGCAAGCCCGGCAAGAGATTTAGGTAAATCTCGGTATTCGATTATAGTACGAATGTTTTTGACGTGTAATTCGGGGTCTTCAAGCATTGTACCGAATACAACTTTCAATGATGCTTCGAAGCCATATTTTTCCATTGCGGCTATTAAGATGTGATCCAACTGCTTTACCTTTGATAGGTGCTCGGCGGCGTTTTCACCCAATCCTCCATTGTAACCAGGTCTATCGTTGAGGGTGACGAGCAGCGTCAACATTCGTTGAGAAGGGTTGGCACCGCTGGATGGTGTAAGAAGAGCGTATAAGATAGCTTGGAAGGCTTCCTCTGCGAGAGTAACAGATCGAGTAAGAAGTACAAGTGGGGGGTATACAGCGGCACTGACATCTTCTCCACCTTGAGGGGTAGACAGGATGATAACAAAAGCTTCCACCATGACCTTCACAAGTCCTTCATGTACACCTTTCCCTGCATTTCCCCCCTCGAGAAGATCGACCATAGTAGCTGTCCAGAAAGTTAACAGGGCTCTGTATACCACTTTCTCCTTGATGGCTTGTTCTACCATTCCAGCCACGTCTGTGAGAAGATGAAGAGATTTATCTCGTGCTGGTGAGATGACTGTGGTGATGTATGAGCGAGGTATGGGTTGAGCGTTTTTGATGAGTGGAAAGAAAGGGGCATAGTATGGTGAATTTTGAGGGATGGTAAGAATGGCTAGTATACGAGGGAAATTAGGGGACTCGTGATATGGCAAGAATACTTGAAGAAGGATTTCAGCGTTCATTTCATGAACTCTGCAATTATCGATTTAGTCAGCTTATGCATCTCAATGCGGTCATATAGGAGACTCACCTGAATCTTCTTACAAGCCATTCGATGCATTTGCCTCCAGCTAGTATTCCGATCCATTTTCCTAATCGACGTAAACACCTTCCTAGAACAAGATCAAGTTCCTCATTCTCTTCTTTACTTAGCATCATTCTATCTGTTCTCTTTGCCTTTTCGGAGAACAGATCATCTTCAAATTCTGACATGTAGGGATCAAGGGATAAGAGCTCTTCGAACCCTGATTGAGCGAGTGCGAATATCGAATCGAGATCATGGGTTGAGGCTACTTTTGGAGGGAAGAGGTAGGATTTCGAGGTTGGTGAACCATATTTTGATGTGAGACGTTCTGCATCCAGAGACGCGATGTTTTGAAGTTGAGCGGCAAGGGATGACATGTTGCTGTTATCTATGTCCTGGGTATATATATGCCTGCTCTAGTTATACAATGTAATAATGAGAGATGAAGTAGGAAAACGTCAAAGTTCATCAATGATTTTACATCTGGACATGCAAACTTCCCAACTTTTTCACGTGCGAAACCGGAGATCACACTACATCTCCGTCTTCACCGTACCTGAACAACCAAAAAAGTTGAAAAGGTTTGATTTGTTTTCGCCGTTAGTGACGGTAAAAGAGAGAACTTGGGTCGACTTCTATCAGCAATCTATACATAACTTTCAGCAGGATACACGATGCAGGGTAAGTCTCGCCCCATTCTGAAAGCCTCTGCAGCTACTGATGACGATCTTTAGCATCAATCTCGAGAATTAAACCTATACGAGAGGCTCTCTCCGGCTCAGAGTCTGGATCTGAATCAGACTATTCATCATCTGATGTGACAGAAGATGAAGATGGAGCTGAGCTGACTCCGGCCTTGGACGCTGCCATTCTGAGAACACTCAGTAAAATAAAAAAGAAGGAAGGAGTCTACGGAACGGAAAATGTATTGCAAGAGGAACTGCAAAGAGCTCAAGCAAGAGCCGAGGCAAAAGGGATCAAAACGGGGGTAACGAGAAAAGCTGAAAAGGTGAGTTGTGATATGGAGAACAAGGGTATACTTGACTTCTTCTTCGGTTGCGTTTCTGGAAATGCACAACTGACAACTTGCCTTGCTAGCCTTTTCTGCTGCAAGACTATCACCGAGCTAAGCTTCTCTCAGGTGATAATAACGATGAAGATACCGAAGCATCTACCGAGCCTCTAACCTACGTTCAATCAAGGAGACTTATGCAGGAAGAAGCAATATCAGCTTTCCAATCTCTAGCAGACGGAGAGTCTGATGAAGAAGGTGACTTCATCAAGAAGAGAGACAAGAATGAAGGAGAAGAGGAGCAAGATGATGATGAATATCGCCAGTTCTTGTTGGAAATGGGTGGAGGTGAAGATGAAGTGAGGAAAATCTTGGGAATGGGTGATCAACCCATTTCTGGTGTCTTCGAAGCTAGCGATATCGAAGATGGTAAGGATCAAGTCGCTTCAGTGTCGAAAGTCGAAAAGAAAGAGATTGTAGCCAAGAAGAAAGCTACAAAGGAAAAGAAGGCAAAAAAGGATGATGAGTTTTTGATGAAGTGAGTGCCACCCCCTTCAACGGTTCGCACAGCTGCATTGCACTGACATTATCCTCTAGCTATATCTTGAACCGAGGTTGGATCGATCGATCAGATGATCATGTTCCGACCTACAAAGAAGTCGTTGGAAACGATGTTGAGTCAGAGGTGGAGGTGGATATAATGGAAAAGAGCAAAGCTGGACCATCGAGTCACCCGTGGGGAGAGCTTGACGAGGAAGATGAGTTTGACGATAAAGCCGACGCTTTTGAGGCTGAATATAACTTCAGATTTGAAGAGCCGTGAGTCCTTCATAATGATCAAGTCATACAGCGCAATTGACCCATATTTTGACGTAGTGGATCATCAAATATTCTTTCACATCCTCGACAAATCGACTCCCTCGTACGTCGACCTGATGATGCTCGAAAATCAAAGAGAGCGAGAAAAGCAGAACGAAAAGCTGCGGAACGAGCTGCTCAAGAGGAAAATAAACGTTCCAAGAAGGGATCCAAGCGAAGAGAAATGGAGAAGAGAATGGCTTCTTTAAAAGCTGATTTAGCAGCTGAGGGAGTCGAAGGAGAAGTCAATTGGGATAGTCTGGAGAAAGTGCTGGATGGGGAATGGAATGAAGGTGAATGGGAAAAAGTGGTAGGAGGTATGCTCAGTAGGGCTGGTGAGAAAGAGGACGAAGATGGTAAACCCACTTGGGATGATGATCTCGGAGATGCAGAATACGATGAGATAGATGGACAAGGAGAAGGCTATGCGGACGAAGGCATGGATGTGGATATTCAATACGATCAGGATGAGGATGATGGACCGATTAATATGGTAGGTTGTCCGTTCTCGTCTCACCCTGTAAGTCCGGGCTAACTCCAAGATGCCTGATCAGGATGCCGACTTTGTCGAAGAAGAACCTACCAAAAAGAAACGAAAGAAGGATAAGAAGAAGAAAAACAGAGCAGTTTCGCCCGAAATCGCCACTCCCGATGATTCCAACCTCACTGTCGCAGACAAAGCTAAAGCGGTCAAGGAAGCTATGGAAGAATATCGAGCTTTGGATCACGAAGATATAATCGGTGATCTACCCACCAAATTCAAATATACTCAAGCTGCTCCTACATCATTTGGTCTTACTCCAGTCGAGATCCTCTTAGCTACCGATGAAGAACTGAACAAGGTTCTAAGTGTGAAGAGTATCGCACCATACAAGAAAGGTGGAATTGGTATGCAAGGTAGAGGTCTCGGTGCAAGAGTGCGGGAACTGAAAGATGAAGTCAGGAAGAGAAGGTGGGGTCAAGAAGTCAAACCTTGGAAGGAGAATGCTCCGGAACATGCTGCTAGAAGGGATGGAGGGGGTGACGGAGGAGGAGAGGACGGGGAGCGGAAGAGAAGTGGTAAGAGGAAGGGTAAGAAGGAGAGACAGAAGGCGGTGAAGTCAGATTAACCTCAGGCCATTGTCCTGGACCAGTAGAGGCGGTAGATTATGCTGTCTTTGGTGCTATTCTGTACAGATCAAGCATGACACTGTATATGTACACTTTGCAATCAAGAACATCCTAGGTGGACGTTCTACCCATACATCGACCGCCATCTGAAACAGCACTTCGTCCATTGAGATGATAGAACCTCCCTCTAATCATATGCAAAGGGATGAGTCGCTTCATGACTTGAAATCCAATCATGAATTTGGCGAAGTAATGCCATCATTATGCTTCATGGTTTATGCTTCAAGACATACATGATACATTCATTTCATTCCTATCGAATACTGCGTATCGTGTATCGTATACCAAGTTCGTGATATGCACAACAAGCTGATAGTATCTAAAGTGTCACACAAGAAACTATTACCATAAGATATGCTGTATGTACTTCAACGCGCAATACAACACAAGCCTCTTTTCGTGACTACGTTCAGGAATTCATTACATACATTGCAGTACCTATGTGGTCACCAATGTGATTATATCATCTTCGTCGCATTGGTTCGTGCTGATTGATAACAGGTCCCGTTTGTCGTGTATCCTCAAGTATATCGCGCTCAACCGTGATGCTGCTTAGCTTGATGTCTTTTAAGTGCGTCCATCCTATAAGGATCGATGTGTCAGCGTTATTTCCGCGTTTCGCTGAACCAAAGCAGGAGGAAAGACCGGAATCGAACTGAGCAGATACAGAACACCTTAGAAGTAGAAACGATTGACTAACCGAGTAAAGTTTTCACCACAATCATTACAAGTCACTTTTGGCTTATCCTTGATCGTTCTCCATAGGACAGCTTTTTCTTCTGATAATTTACCATCTATGACTAGTTCACCTTCTCGTCGAGCATGTCTTGCCATGTGTCTTGGTAAATCATATTTCCTAGTGAATACATCTGTACATCGGTTGTATGGCTAATTTGGTAAAAAGGTCAATATCATATTTCGCGTATAAGCTGAAAAAGCTTTCGTTACTCACAGGTAATGGATTGACGTAATCACATTGAACACCGCCAGCAAATGCAGCTGCTCCAGCACTTGACCGTCTACCACCTCTATTGCCACCGGGAGGAGAATCGCCAACCTTTCTGACTTTCTTGATTGTTCCACCTTTCGTCACTCCACCCGGTGCGTTTGCCGGGTTTATATTCGAACCTGGCTTGCCCCCTCTTATAGCATTAGGAGCATTTGATGCCCTTTTGTTCGTCGCTATTGCTCTATTACCTCTATTCGATGGTCTGCCTCTCTTTGTAGTAGAATTGTTGTAACCATTACCATATTCTGATTGGTCATCTTCCGTTATAGGTTCAGAAGATAATGATGGACTTCGATATTCACTTTGTTCTTCTTCAACCGCTTCTTCCGATATTTCCCTTTTCATCGAACCATCTCTTTCTCCTGACGCGTCAATGGGTTCCAGAGCTAATTCACTCCTTCTTCTCTTCCTGGCCGGTCCATCACTCTCAGATTTGACTTTGGATTCGCCATTCTTGTCAATCGTGATTGGAACAGCAGATACACCTGTTGGAATACCACTTGATCTCCATTTGTCCACTGCTTCAGCCCCTGCTTTTCTTTTGCCTTTGTGTTCGAATGCTGGATCATACACGTTCACATGTGGTTTCGGTATGCCTTGAGCTGCACGCCATAATAGATCTAAACCACTTTGAGCAGATTGTGATGAAGTTGAAGGTGATCTTTCTCTATTATGGCCAACAGTCGCTTCATCATCATCATCTTCTGCAGCCACATCAGGTGGAACACCTATAGGAAGAGCCGAAGATTGACGTAGTCCAGATGGCGTTGCCGCTGATGCACCAACAGGTAAACTTTGTTGATGATGCAATGGTGGAGGATGTTGTGGCGTTGAATCTGTTGTACGAGGTGATGTGGGTCTGTTCGTTGTGGAGGGAGGAGGCATTCTAGAGCTAGCTCTGTCTCTTTCTCTCTGAGCGAAAGTTCCACCAGGTGAATTCAAATGACCTGGAGGATTCGTATGTACCCATTCTATAGTAGGTATGCACCAATCACTTTCCTCAGAAGACGTTGAAGCTGCATCTGTTGTCGAGCTACTTGTTGAACTTTGTCTAACGACATTGGGCTGTTGAGGAGTGACGAAGTTGGCGTAATTTCTAGATTGTAATGTATAAGGTTCGAAAGTGGGTACAGCGGAATTGTTGAAATTACCTTGATACAATTGTGCTGTACCATTCAAAGCTCTTACCGCATCGTCAGCTTTGGCCAATATCTCAGCTTGTTGCGCGGCAAGAACTGGAT
The DNA here is from genome assembly GCF_035658355.1 of Kwoniella shivajii. Lineage (NCBI taxonomy): Eukaryota > Fungi > Basidiomycota > Tremellomycetes > Tremellales > Cryptococcaceae > Kwoniella > Kwoniella shivajii. The sequence continues at coordinate 1,195,465 of NC_085916.1, forward strand.
CTATACCTGTACCATTTGCATTGGCACCACCGAATCCGGCATTGTAGGTTGAATGGTATCCATTTCCGTTACTTTGTTGCGATCCAAACAGATTTGGACTACTTTCTGGTGATTTTGAATATACAGGAAATCCTTCGGGACCATAACTCGATCCAAGATGTGAAGGTATCAGATGTATGGAAGAGGTGGAACCTTCTGTCGAAGTGGAATACGATCTATCATGTGTCGTACCGTTTCCGACACCATTTGATGAGTTGCGATTTGGATTGGAAGAAGGATTATGTATTTGTTGTGGTTGCGGTTGTGGATGGGGTGGAGGTGGGAGGTTCTGTGCATTTAACTGTGACGGGTTACCTTGTAGTTGGGTGATACCTAAGGCTGACTGGGGTAGACCACTTGAATTGCCATTGATGGGTGAATTGACTTGTAATCCGTCTAAATGAGTAGCTAATTGATGACCTTCTCTACCGACTCCATTTCTAGAATGATTTCCATGCCCCAATGCATTTTCTGAAGTATCAATATCCATTCCTGTTCCGACTCCAGCTCCAGCTCCCACTCCGATGCGTGTTGCTTCTACATCATGTGACAAGGATTCTTTCCTTGCTTTGGGAGTCCTCATACCGCCTGAACTGGGTGAAAGAGGTATTGAGATAGTTCCATTTTTAGGTGTATTTATAGTACTCGTTGTTGATCCACCTGATAAAACTCTTCTCAAAGCTAATGCTTTAGGTGGTGAGCGTGGTGAAGGCGGTGACTTATCATGATGATCTGGGGATTTGGCATCGATCGATATTGGTTCTTGGGTCAATATTGATGATAAAGGTGTGAATGACTCATTGATTAAAACGCCGGAACGTGGTGATCGAGGTGATTTGGGTGATCTCATCTTATTTGATATTGGGGATTTTGTCGGCGGGGATTTGGTAGCGACCATTGTTGATGAAGAGAAGGATAAAAGGCTGTGCGGTGAGGAAAGAATGGGAATGATGGGTGGGTTTCGTAGGAGTGTGTGGGCGTGAAAGTGGACGTAGACTATGTCGTGGACTATGTTGAATTGATGCCTATGGAGTAAGGCTGTATCAGCTTCGTTTACTTCCAAGTGTCAATGCTACAGCTGCAATCCTTGGTTACTCACCTTCAACTGACCCACTGCGTTGATGCTTGATAATGATCGATATTCAATTCGATCGTTTGCCAAGCTTTCCCCGTCTGATTCTTCCTTATAACGTCTTAAGAAAGGTGGAGGGGAAGTAACCTTTGAAAGGATATTTATGTATTATTTTTAGTTTTCGACGTTTCCGTCTGCAAAGACTTGTTAGCTTTTCTTTCGTTGACTCTTTCTTCTTCAGCGTAATATCGTCTATATGTCAGATGAATGATATGGATGGATGGTTGATGCTGATTTATGTATATGAATGATCAAGAAACGACAAGAGTTCAATTTATGATTTATGAGGATGTATACATACTGATATGAGAACACTCGTCACACTTTCTGTAAATTACGTTTTGTATTTGGTATGTTGGGGGATCAAGTTGGGTGGCAATTATTCTCATTTCGGGGTCTTTTGGGTGGCAAAATTCACACCTCGTGGCGGGTGGCGAATCATGCATTACTCTCTGTTTACAGTGTACTACGAATACATGATAAATCACTTCATCTCATTCGTTCATATATTCGTTGGGTCGTTGATCTATACACAAAGCTCTTACAATCTGTTCACAAGAACGGCCGTGTTATGTGAGGCATGCTACAAATTTCACCTGTTTAAACCAAATGCTTTTCCAAGTCTTCCTCCTTTTTTCATTAACTTGTCCTTGTCTTTTTTCATTTCTTCTTCGTTCAAGGGATTTGTACCGTTATCTCCGCATTCAAGCTCCTCCAATAGCTTCACAAGACGTCCTGCAGCAGAATCAAAAGTGTCTTTACCTTTGTCGTTCGTTTTATCACCATGCTCGAAACTATCTCCTATAGTAGATTTGGCGTCGTCCAATTTCTTCCATCTAGAAAAGTACGATGTCAGCTGTACACCATGCAATAGCCACCGATTGCAGGTAGGCGTTAGAAATCAGTCTGATAAAGCCAGTCATACTTTTCAATCTGCTGCTTGATGGATCGGACTTTCAACCGGAAATGTGTTTTGATCTCATTTTCAACTGGTAATTCTGGCGTCAGCCATTTCCACTTCGCTGGTGGGGGTTTACGATTACTAGTCACTAACATGGAAAAGGTGGATTCCTTATGTTATTGGCCATGGCATCAATCAACACCATCCTCCTGACATTAGCAGAGTAGGCTTTACTAGCTGCCGACTATTATCTCCAACGTCAGCTAAGGATTCTCCCAAGATCACAGAGGGAATCTAAGCCTACCCCAGCGTCATTCGCCCATCCTATAAACTCAGAATTAGCTCTTGCCTTCACCTACAAGATTGACGACTCAGTCATCGTCAAGCTCACCAGGCTCGTTTACATATGGTTCTTCACAGAGGATCAGGCTTTGTATAGATATTAGCACTTGAAGTAAAGTAGATTGACCCGCTATCCATCCTGGACCTGACCAAGTGCCTAGCAGACTTAGGCATACTTTCTACACAGCGATTAATTCGTACGATCAGCCGAGGCATGTTCAATGTTTGTTTATCCAGACGAACTCACGCCATCGGCATACAAATTGGGATTCAATCTATACAATCCACCATTGGTAGTCATAGATTTGACGCTCGGACATCTTTGATTATAGTCCAGCGGTAGAAATATATCGAAAATAAAACAACCATTTTCGTAAGGGGTACCTTCAGGTCCAATGATCATTGCCTTCAGTATATCCACTCGGGTCTCGTCCACTCGTAAGAAGATCGTCGAATGCCATGCTACGGGAAGTGAAGTGGTGAGAATAGCTAATTCTTTAGCTATTGCCAATGAACGCTTGGGCATATTCTGATGACAAGTGCACCTCCCAGTGAGCTATGGTACGGGGAATCTTGATAGCATAGTCAGCTTACCATTCCTTCTAGAGACTGAATTGACCCATTGAAAGCATGCTTGTACACTTGTTTTCCACTTGATGAAGACGTTGAATCAGTGAGATCACAATACTGGAATCTTGCTTGCCCTGCCCATTCCTCATCTGAGATATCGCACGTCAGGTCAATATTGAACAACATACACAGAGACCGCTTACAAATTTTGATAGTGCCTTCATCCGTTGATCCTTCTACTAGATGCTCTCCTACTTTGTCACCCATTCCAAGTAATCTCGGTAATGATTCTCTCATACGATCCACAAATGGTCTACCTTTACTTTCGATTAGTGATCTATCGATGATCTGCGCGGAAGTAACAATCCGTTCACTGCGTAATCTAAAATAAGCCCGGATAATGAAGTACGTCAGTGATGAAAGTGCTCACCAAAAAATGCTCAGTTGATGATTGGCGTCTTTATTCCATTTTTCATGTTTTTCTCTGGCTCTTCTTGCTAGCTCGGCAGTGCTCATTCTCAAATCTTCCTCCGTCAAGACTTCTTGATCTTTGACTTTCGAGAGTTCTTCTGAAGCTTGAAGCCCCTTCAAGGCAGCTTGAGCTTGTATAACACAATTTTCCAATAACTCTCGAGGGGAAGGCGACCCTTCGTAAGTGGTTAAGACTGATTCCGGGTCGTCTGTCATGGGAATACTTGAAATGGATCGCATCTGAGGCATAGCCAACATACTTGCCAAAGCTTCATGATTCGACACAATCTAATATCACGAAGTTCAGTGTCAGACTCGTTTTTGAAGTTTGCGGTGAGCTTACCTCCATCCAATCGAAGAGAGAAATATATAAGTCCCCTCTTTTGGACATATCCAGCAATGAGTCATTCCTCAATAGATCGTTGACAAAAGCACTTCTTCTCCTAAGATGGGCTAATGCGGTGGGATGGACAAGATGATCAGAAGTTCGAGGTCCACCTGGTCTGTTCAGATCAGGTAGAAATACTCGTACTTGAGAAAGAAGGAGAGTCATTTTGGCATCGGCGGCTACCTGGGTTTCTTCCGCTCTTATCTGGCCACTCCTCTAAGATTTCAGAGCATGATCAGAGTTCAATCGAACCGGGAAGTTGAGGCACTCACATCTTCATTCCCCATGCCACCATATCCAGTCCCTTTTAAAGCACCTTTTCCTCTACTCGACACTCCCAGACTATATGTGTAATCGGCCAGATCAGAATCCACGTCTTCACTATCGTCATTTTCGTCTTCATTATCATTCGCTGTTGCAACAAGTTTATTTTTGATACTTGACAGTATACCCGTTTTCTGCTTTTTCGTAGGTGGCGATTTGCCACTTGGAGAATTAGAGGTACTATGGGAAGCAGTAGAATTGCTGTTACCCAGTGAGAACGCCTGTTCAATTATATTTAATCCGACTCCAAGAAGAACGCCCTATTCAACATCAGCTTAGTCAATTCGCCGAGGTGTGGCCAGCCTGATTCACCTGCAGATTAGGACAATGGAGCAATGCTTCATCGGTTGATGCTTCTGCCTGCTTTCCCTTCTTATTGATATAGGCAAGAGTGTCTCGTCCATTGGGTGTACTATGTTGATCAACCTTCTCTCCACACGCAAGACATGTGACATATTGGCATTTAGGACATAGTAATTGCACTTTGTTACGCAGGTAGGCGGTATATTGGGAGAACTCAGGCTAGATACACATACATTTAGTCGCGACATGGAGCATAGTGAAAGCGCAGCAGGACTTACGAATTGCAGGAAGAAATCCCCTTGCTTTCTTTCGTATGTATGTCCACATCCTCCAGAACAAAGCAGACTTCCTTCGGACAACATAGAATAAAGCTGGAAAAGGAAGCTTTGCTCGTCTGCGGTCATACTGATCAGCTGATATCTGTGATCAGGCGTGAATCCGTACGAATTAGCGGGTAGCTTACTTCCTTCTGGACAGCCAGACATCCATTGCCCTCTACCCAGTATCTTCACTTTTATCTGATCACCGTCTTCTGATATCAACCGATGGGATTCCTCCCTTCCCACAGGCTCAACAACCTTCTCTACTCTGTCTTTAGAGAAGAATATTCCTGCATATGGGTCAGAGAGGAGCTTATCTTCCGGTATCTCCCCTTTGATATAACGAGCTCAGCTGAAGTAAACTCATCGAATCTAATTTCAGGTTCTGGCGAAAAACTCACCGTCATCTTCAAATCCACCAGCAAACCCATCTTCTCCATCACTCTCACTTTCTTCATTTCGTCCCTGACCATCAACATCCATACCGTCATCACTTTGCTCAACAACAGTAACCTCTTTCCCTTTACCAAAATCGTTTTGTTTCGCTTCAGCTCCTTTGGGTGTCTGTGAATAGGACATGAGCGTGATTTTATGTCTTTCCGAGATTCATCGCTCACCTGTATCTCTATACTCATAGAGATGTCGTCTTCGCATTCGTCGTCAGAAGGTATGTCATCAAATTCTCCAGCGAAAACTCGTTCCTGGCGAGACAAGTCAATAGCTAATCGCTTCAAGGGGATTATCATGATAGCTGACTTACTGCAGCAGACATCACATCCCCTTTGGTCCTTTTCAGGGCTGCTTTTGCTCTACCTCCTGGTACACCCATGTCCACCAATTGGACAAAAGCAGGGTTAGAGGCCATGCTGAACGGAGTCTTTTTCGTACAATAGCCGCGGTCAAGAGTCTATCTCAGCCCTCGACTGGGTAGAGAGCTGCTGGCTGGTTCAAGAAGCTGAGGGTATGATTCTGAGCAAGAGGATTGGCTACAAAGGAGAATATTTCCGACTATTCACCGCCTGGATGCTAGCTATTTATGGATAGTTCCAGATGTATAGATGATCTCCTTCGCCTGAAGCTTCGAATTGATCAAGGTAGGATCGGAATTGAGGATATGAGACAAAGAGTTGAAGGTCGTTTGATGCACAGACTTCTGATTTCTATCACTCGGTTTGTGTGGTTCTGGAAAAAAGCTAAAACAGATGGAGACCCCACAAAGATTACATAAGGTTAACCACGTGTTGGCCGCTCCTGTCGGCTATCAATATCAACCGGGAATCAATCTTATTATTGGAAAAGCAATTTGAAACTGTCTCTTTCAGCTTGTTTTCTCTCCTTAATTATTTCACCTGACTCCCTTTTCAATCGTATTCAGACATCTTCCACATAACATCTCATCATCATTCCGTACCAACCAGTCTTCTCTGTAGAATATCCGCTCCTCAGTTGATTCTTGATGTTCCAGTGATCCATCGAGGATTTGCGTATGATTTCTGAGGAACAACCGTAATTGACCATGTATCGTTCTCCTTCTACAGTCTTTGTGCATAATACATCTCGCCTAATCCGACCACGCATTACTGCTGTCTCTCAGCTCGTAGAACAATATACCTCAACTCTATCTCAGAAAAGGATGTTCGCAATCTCAACTCATAGACGTGATCAACCCAAAACCTTTTCAAATCAATCCAAACTTCCTCGACTGCCTGTACCAGATTTAGAGAAAAGCTTGGAAGGGTATCTCAAAAGTCTAGGACCAATCCTAGAACAAAGTGTGAGCTGTAATATCGCTTTCTCCGTCAGAATTGTAGCTCACTATGTAGTGATGTAGTATGACCCCTCTAATCTGTCCAATGAGGTAGAGAAGAGGAAACTATTCGCCAAAGATTTCGCTGCTCCAGGTGGATTAGGTACGGTTCTCCAAGAAAGACTGAAAGGTGAGCTTCCACTTAACGTTCTATTTATATCAGAAGGCTAGCTCAGCGCATCAACATCGAGCAGATTTGGACCACGTCTCGCCTAATAATTGGCTCAACGATACCCTCTGGCTAAGTTTGGCATATCACACCTGGCGAGCGCCATTACTGGTCAACTCAAATTGGTGGTTATTGTTCGCTCCAGATCCATCTGATCCATCCCCTCCTGTGCACTCTTCCTCCTCATCCAGCAACATCGTGTTACCCGATTCAAATCCAAAACAAGCGATAGCGGCTGGAAGTCAAAGAGGAGGTCAAGAATGGATGGACAGTAAGAAAGGGAAGTTTGATGGGCCTATCAAATGGGAAGATGTCGTCACGAAAGAATGGATAAGTGAATGGCAAATCAAGAAAGCCGCTTGGATAGCTAGAAGATTCGCTGAATTCAGAACAAAATTGCTCAAGTGAGTGAAACTCATTCTGATCAACTCTCACTATCATTGATGGCGCTTGAAATGTAGAGAGGAGATCTTGCCTGATTCTTCACGAGCTGGTCCTTTTGATATGCATCAATACTCCAGGTAAGCAGATTGTTCTATTTACATACCCAGCCTAGATTATGCTCCTTCCTTGGATCAAGAAATATTGGCTAAAACACCACACGTGTCGCAGGATGTTCAATCTTTCTAGAATCCCCTTACCGAATTGCGACGCCTTTTCAGTTGTAGACAATAAGGCTACACATATCATGTTGATGATAGATGATTACATCTATTCGGTTGACATCTTTTCACCTCCGTCCGCAGATGGTGTACCCGAACCTCTTCCCGCCGATCAGGTTGCAACGAGATTCAAAGCCGCTGTAGATGACGCAAAAAGCCGTAAAGATAAAGGGGAGAAAGCTGATCAAGTAGGAGTGTTGACTGCCGATGAGCGAGACGGCTGGACGAAGGTGAGCTAAGAGGCGATGCTAGGTGTGAGCTTTAGCTCACGACCGCCATCTCAGAATCGAGAACACTTACTGCTTCTTTCACCTAATAATCGGACCACATTCAACTCCATCTCTTCCTCACTGATATGTCTTTCTTTGGATCCCTATACACTACCATCTGTATCTACGGATGATCCACTTCGGCTCCCTTCGGTCGATGCTCAAGTGCGTAATTCCGCTACAGGAATAAGTGGCGCTAGGAATAGGTGGTTCGATAAAGCCGTCACTATCATGGTAGAGACGAATGGTAGAGCAGGAATCATGGGTGAACATTCACCTGTAGATGCTTTGATACCATCCATAGTGGGAGAATACGTCTTGGCTTCACCAGTGGATCGATCTCTCACATCCACTTGTTTGAAATCTGCCAAAGAAGGGTGGTCGAGACAGGATTGGGTGCTTGATGAAGAGATCCAGAAAGAGATTGAAGGCTGTAAAGAAAGAAATCAAAAATTGATAGAGGACAGTGATGCGAGTCAATTATGGTGGAGTGAATATGGTGCAGAATGGATCAAAGCTGTCGGTGAGTCATCTCGGTTACGTGCACATCATCATTTTTGAACTTGTAGTAAGCTAATGCAATAGTGTTGTACAGCAAAACAATCACCAGATGCTTACGTACAGCAAGCGCTTCAGCTTGCATGGTACAAAGATCAAGGATATGCTACAGCTACTTATGAGACAGCATCTACTAGGATGATGTTACATGGTCGAACGGATGTTATTCGATCTCTGAGTAATGAAAGTAGGAAATTCGTCAAAGCAATGTTAGATCCCAAACTCGATGTGAGTTCAAGCTTTCGTTACCGCTCTTCAGAGTAGCTGATGAGGAGCTCTTCGCAACTACAGGATAACAAACGATATTCCTTCTTAACTACAGCATGTAAAGAACATAATTCGTTAACACGGCAGTCTTCCGCTGGAAATGGGTACGATCGTCATTTGATGGGATTGAAGGTACAACTGAGAAAAGGAGAGACTCATCCGTTATTCGAAGATGAAATGTATGCGAAAAGTCAAGAATGGAAATTATCAACTTCTGGTCTGAGTGCAGGTGGGAAATTTATGGGTACAGGTTTCGGTGCTGCTTGGGCCGATGGTTATGGTATAAATTGTGAGTGATCCTTTGCTCAATGCACCAATGAGAAGAATGTTACAGATAAATCGGTAGCTAATTATTTGTTTGCCATGTTTCATTCAGATCTTGCTGGACCCAATCTGGTCAAATTTGGAATTGAATCCAAATTCTCTTGTGACAAGACTTCGACACAAAGATTCAAGCATAATATCGTACAATCGCTGAGAGATATGAGGAGAGTCTGTGAAGCTGCCAATGGAGGGGACATGAAGGCTAAATTGTGAAATGTCTGGAATCAACAAAGAGAGGAGATGTATCGTGAAGTGTGTCACTACATGATCGCATCGTGATTTGTATGATCTCAAATAGTAATAGCCAGTTCTTGGATTGGATTCACTACCCCACTTTATCCCCCCCACTCAAGCTTGGGCGTACATGCAGTGTCACGTGGTTGCACCCAAACCAAAACATTTGAACGAGGGATGAAATGATTGGATGAATTGAAAAGTGCCACAAATGTCAAACTCCGAATATCGCTCTTTATTAATCGGAGTGATTATCGTTGGTCGAATGCTATAATAAGTTGCCTTTTGCCGTTGTCAACGTTTACTATATGATCTCGATCTGTTGCATATATACCATATCAATATAGGATATATAACACGTTAGGATTACAAGACCATCACAAAATACTCATATAAGATCAATCTATCGGAACATCAAGAAAAAGTTCAGACAAAATGGTTCGACCCGTTCTCCCTCTCTTCCGACCTCTCTTACCTCAACCTATACCTATAGCTCGATCCATCCATACCTCACCTAGGATATTACTCGCTACTCCAACAGGAGGAAGCAGGAACCCGTTCGCTCCTAGAACAGGACCGAAACACCTCACCCCAGGTCCAGTCAAAACTCCTAATCCAAGAGAAACAACAACTGCAAATGCAAATTCGGAGGGATCGAGACATGAAGGTGAAGTATCGACTTCAGGTGGAAGTTCAATCTCATCTTCTTCGCCGGCAAGTCAGTATCCCGATTATTCAAAAGGTCCAAGTGCATTAGATAAAGCATCTCAGTTATTCTTCTTTACTGAGATCGTAAGGGGTGAGTACATTTTCAATTCCCTTGAGAGTAGGACACCATGAACGATCAACACACGATATCACATAGATGTGAGCTTTGCTAATACATTCTGGTTGTGCATAAATAGGAATGTGGATCGTATTGGAACAATTCTTCAGACCACCATACACAATCATGTACCCATTCGAAAAAGGACCTCTATCACCTAGATTCAGAGGTGAACACGCTTTGAGGAGATATCCCAACGGTGAAGAGAGATGTATTGGTGAGTATCAGTCGTTTACGATCTGTCATAGCGTTTTTAGCATCATTTCGCTTTCGTGAAAATCCGGCTAACGGATTCAATATCATTTTAGCTTGTAAATTATGTGAAGCCATTTGTCCAGCACAAGCTATCACTATCGAATCTGAAGCTAGAGAAGATGGGTCAAGAAGAACTACACGATATGGTGAGTACGATGATTCCCTTCCATTCATTTTTGTCTGGGCCTTTCGATCTTTAAACTGATCATTTTTTCTATCAATCATAGATCTTGATATGACAAAGTGTATCTACTGTGGATTCTGTCAAGAAGCTTGTCCTGTTGATGCTATTGTCGAGAGTGAGTTATACCCTCCAACTCTTTATTTCACGTCCATTTTCAAGAAAGAAACGTCGGGCTGACCCAAAATTTCATCGTGATGTTTAGCTCAAAACGCCGAATACTCAACTGAGACAAGGGAAGAACTCTTATACAACAAAGAGAAACTCTTATCCAACGGTGATAGAGCAGAAGCTGAAATCGCTGCAAACCTCCAAGCCGATCATGTGAGTTGCATCTTGCATCATTCATCAGAAACGGCAGACCACAACAGCGAGATTTAGCAGAAATGGTAGGTGCTAATATTTTCGATTGTTTTTCAGTTCTACCGATAATCTCATAGGGTATGGTGTCATCGCAGTAGCAGAGGGCGAATGATACGGGTGCATGGTCAGATCAGGTGTACGACTTAGTAGAGGTATTTTCGGGGAACATCGCATATCGGTGTATGCATCTCACATTTAGGATACGAAGTGAATCATGATACAATATAAGACTGCTTCGCGAGAATGAATGGGCGCAAAGATAGACAAAACAGTATGACTAAAATGGGTCATGTCCTTTTTACATTGACTAGATATCTGAACATTCTATTCCATCAAGTACAGATTCGACAAGTGATCCTATCACGAAAACAGTCATTCAGCATTAGTACATTAATTGTTTCCTGGCACTGCGATCCCAGTTCACTTACCAATCGAGCCAAGTTGTTTCATCTTTGTTTTCACGCATATCCTTGATGCATGGTTGTGTTAAACCTAGGACCGGTCATGGGATCAATACCAGTGTCTGTCTATAACAACATAATTTCACCTGACATGCACTAGACATCGACTCGACTCACTAGAAACGCTCTCAGCGTAGATCCTACTTTTGACCATTGATGGTATTGGCTTTTCAAAAGGTAAACCTTCCTGAACAGGTTTAAACCCTTTATGACTTTTAATCAGTTTACGACTTGTTCCAGCTCTATGAATTGGATCATGATGAAGATCAAAATCGTTTTCATGAGATTCAGGTGGTGGTTCTATATACCATGATGTACTTTGACTTTGATCACGAGCGTGACCTTGAATGTCGTATCCGATACTACTACGAGGTAGTTTGCTCGATTGAGTAGTGGATATATCACTGTAAATGCTTTTTTCAGGTATTGGCAAGTCTTCCGATGAAAGAAAGTTTTCCTTAAGTTTATCTAATGAAGGTGAATAAGATGGAAGATAAGATGTCCCAGAAGAAGTGAATTGCTCTGAACGTTTTTGTAATTCTGCTAAAGATGGGATGGATGGAATTGATCTCGGAGCTGACATCAGCGAATACGGGAATGAGGATAGTGAAAATGCACTGGGAAAGATAGATGTCATTGTTTTGATATGAAATTCTCTCCAATTGTCCGAGGGGGTCCAGGAAAATGTATATTCAATGTTTTTTTTTGATCCTTGGAACCGCGTGATTTTTGGATTGGTCTTTTTCTCGAAAGAAGATGTCAATGATTTTCTGTTCGTAATTTAGTATTTTCGTATGTCGTTTAACTGCTTTTTCTCGGTACTTTGAATATTGAATTATGTTCTTCACATTTGTGTAACTAATACCCCTTTTCTCGGAACATATATCATTCGTAATTTTGGACCGTGGATGATCAGTTCCTGAGATTGGTGACTATATCCTCTGAGGCGAGTGAGGATACGATCAATGAAAGGGAAGTCACGTTTTAGATTATTCGAAACGTTTACATCCTTGAAACGATGAAAGGATCATATATCAAAGGAATATCCATCCCATCTGCACTTAATATGGTTCAGCGATCCCAGAAGTGATCAGTAAATGCAGGGTGGCTGTATGTTTCCAACGCAAAGGGGGATACTTTCAACAAGTCGGTCATGTTGTGTTTCATGCAAAAAAGCTAATACATCTCTTCTCTACTCTTCCTTTACACACCTTGTATGCGTACAGGAAAGATGATTAAAGTACGACAATTGTATTGGGAGTATATCGTGAAGAGTTATATGCGCTCTTTCCGGCCTGTAAAAACCAAACAATCGTATGAGATCAGCGACGGTAACTCAATTTGTCATGTCAATTGTCATTGGCAAGAATATCAAATTCCTCTTGAATTTTTAGATTGATCGTATCTGGAATCCCATTCTCGTACCCCTCGCTTTATACATTTCTTTCTTTCCTTCTATCAGGTCTTGACAATCATTCTTAACGCCCTCCTGATCTTCTGTGCAGACTACGCTGCACGCATTGCAATAGGAACGAAGGTAGACGAAGCGCAGCACTCACTTCCCATCCAGGATAATCTTTCATAATCTCCTTCTCTCTCGATAAAGCAGCTTGTTGTCTTCTATAAGCATCTCTATCTTGTTCAGCTAATAATAATGGTACGATGTTGATCCTTGACCATGCTTGTTCACGTTTCAGTTCTCTGTGGAGTTTACGGAGATATCGACGTCAGCATAGTTTCTTCACTATCTTAGCGCAAAACAGTGGATATATGAGAATGAAGAAAAGGAGAGGGTTGACAACCATCGATCTAAGAATCCCCAAAACAATAAAATTTCGACAAAACATACCTCTTCTCTCCATTTGCTTTGCCGACTCTCCAAAAACCGAAAACACAAATTGCCGTTACTGCACTGAAGACTACCGCACCACCAAATCCACGAACTGGTAAATTCCTTTTATATTTGATCGGTTCGTACCCTCCTGGTGGGGGCATATCTCTGTGAATTTTGATTAAATGTCGACCATCAGCTGTATATTCTGTCCCCAGACAAGATCATCATCGATAACATTAGAGAACGATACTCACTGCCTAAATCCATGGAATCCCGACATTTTACAACTGTTTCTTACCCCTTTCAATACTTATATAGGAATGATGATTTTGAGTAGTATCGTTGATACATCTCAATATCTCAACATCTCATTCACTTTAATTGACCATTCAGAGTGAGCAACAAATGGTCCCATCCCCCTGCGAACGAGTGAAACGGAATCAAATTGAATTCAACCACTGTGAAATATCGTTCAATCTCATTTTATCGTATTTTATCCCAAACCCGGAGGCTGAATGCAATGGAGACCCCACATCCCCCCTCCCCCCCTTTCCTTCGAATTGGTTTGTTGTTCCTGATCCCGAATTACCAATGGATTACAGAATGTTGTTCTTCATACCCCAATGTTCTTGGAAGCAGACTCTTGACGAATCTTCTGTCCAGCATAGAAGAAGAGCGAAGATGTTCGACTAGGGCCGTGAGCCCATTTACTCATCATGAACAGACTCACCAACGCCTTCTCCTCGTAAGTCATGCGCCCAACGTCTTCCCCCCTGACTAATGTCGGCCGTTGAACTTAATCTTTGATTTCTGGTAATTAGTGCTATACCCAGCTCGGGATCAGACGCCTCTTCTATCAACCTTCGAGAACGCGATAAGGAATCGCCTCGAGTGTCATCACCTCTTGATCCATCATTCAGTCTTACATCAAATCCACATAGATCATCACATTCCGAACGAGATCGTAGGCATATAGTCCAAAATCTAATTTATGATGATCCCCGTTCAATATATCACCTATCATCTTCATTCTCCAATCCATCATCATCTGGATTCGCAAGTAATCTTGGTTTATTATCAGCTGGAATCAGTCGACCTGGAAGACCTGGATTACTGAGACACATGACGGATGATGGATCTGGTAGATATGGAAGTCAAGTTTCAACTCCCAGAGTAAGGAGTGATAGTAGGAGTAGAGAAAGGGATAGAGGCGTAAGAGTCAACTTGATGAGTACAGGTGCCTTGGGTGGTAAAAGAGGTTGGGGAATGAATAGCGCTACTGGAAATACTAGATTAAACGCTATGGCTCAAGGTATAGAAGGGAAATATGCTATTGGTGGTGGTCAATGTAAGTCTGTCATATCTTGTAAATCGAAGAACCGATCAGAGCTGATCTTGAGCGTTAGATCTGAGAGTCATGAAGATACAAGATCCATCTTCAGGATCAACTACTCCTATTTTCGCATCTGATGAAACGAAAGATCGCCATACTTTGGCCAAAGGAAATGGAGGTGTAACCATTTCTGAAGTTGTGAATCTATGGAAACCGAGTTGGCCAGTGGGAAAAGGAGTCAATGATATCGATTGGGGTATGGGAGGTAAGCTTCTTCGCCATTCGGCCAATTCAGTCTGGATCATCTGCTGATACCCACATTTACCAGCATTTGAGAATAGAATAGCGACTGCGACACCAAGTGGAAACCTGATGCTCTTTGACATAGAAAAGGGCAAGCTTGGTAAGCTATCCGTGACGTTGCAGATAATCTTCATCAGCTAACCCGCCCGTTTGGATTACAGAAAAGGACATCTCAAGTGGTACCTTTAGACCTATGAATTGCGTTAGACTATGTCCCTCTTCAAGCCATGGTCATTTAGCTTTAACAGGTGGCACTGAAGGTGGCGTGAGGTTCTGGGTAAGGGATTCACTGAAATTTGCCCTTGGTATACTCATGTCTTTCTGCATGTTGACGATCATCCCTGTCTTCAACAGGATTTACGTGAACGCGACCCATCCAATCGAAAAGCCTTGAAACATTCTTCACCTGTTACAGCTATCACTTTCTGTCCTACGGATGCTTATCAGTTCGTCACTGGGCTCGAAGATGGTTCAATACGAAGATACGATTTTAGGTCGCCATCGAGGAGTATAGGGAAAGCATTCGGTGCCCATGGTAGCAAGAGCGTGTTGGATCTAAAGTGGAAAGAAGGGGATGAGGAGAACGGTGATGGCGTGAGAGGCGGTGGATGGTTGGCTAGTGCTGGAGCTGACAAAATGGTTCAAGTGAGTTCAAATACGCGATTGTCATTCTAGGCATCCAAGCTGATCGACGGTCTCGTTAGATCTGGGACATGGGTCAACAATGGGACAAGCCCCCCGTACCTGTTCACTCCCTTCATACCTCTTACCCTGTACGACGAGTAGCTTGGCGTCCTGATCATCCAACGGAACTCGTGGTCGTCCCTCTGATACAGCCTCTCACCTCTTCGGATCCGACCCTCACCCCAAATCATAGCTCCGTTACACTGTCTTCCGATTCCGATAGTTCCCATTTAGCAGCAGATGAGAATGCTCATCTGGAAATATGGCATGTAAGACGCCATTACGTTGCAAAATATTCGATACCTACCCAGGACGGGGCGGCCGTCGACGTGGCTTGGGCAAACGGGGATGGTAATCTGGTTGCTTGTTTCCAGAATGGCGGCTTTGCCCAAATGGAAGTGAAAGGAAAGTTAGGCGTAGGCAGTTTACCGCTGCCACTTGACCAAGTGCCGAGGCAAGTGGTGGGGTGGAGTCCTAGAGGGGAGATGGTATATGCTCTCGATAGATTCAAATTGGGAGAAATACCTTTTGATGACGTGTGAGTTTGGGCCCGATGATACACAGGAAAGGGAGCCGGAAATATAACTAACTTTTTTCACATTATAGTAAAGCAGAATATCTTAGTCATTGGGATAAATTAGGTCGACCTGCAACATCAATATCTGATCCAGCTTATGAGCCATTACAAACCCTAGGGTTCCTTCCATTACCGGATACAGATGAAAATGAATTTTCGTATCTTGCGAATTGGTATTGCATTGAAGGTGATACGCCTGAAAGATTGTGTAGATGGAATGGTGATGTCGCCTTATCTTGCAGTCGAGATGATGATGCTAGATTATGGGCTTTCTTGAAAGAACTGATAGAGGAATTTGAAGCTTCACCATTACTAGAAGGAGAACCAGGATTCAAGGAAGATATATTCAGTGGTACAATCGACAGTACAGCTCGACTACATACCCCACCGAAGCTTTCACCTAGACATGGAACTCCCGATCCAACACCGAAATTCAATGCTCCATATCCTTCACCTACAGCCATACCATTAATGCGAGTCGGCTCGTCGTACTTAAATGCAGATGTAGAAGTTCTTACAGAATCTTCTGCATCCTCTTCCTCAGGTTCATACTCTGACTCTGAATCAGATGAATCTTCTCATCAACCTAAATCAAGATTTTTGGCTTTTGCTCCGCCTGATACTCTATCTCGAAGACTAAGTGATGCTCTTGCAAGAAGAGAATCAACATCAACAGTGAAACATCAATCAAGTCCAAGTACTACCAAAAAGGATAAAGGGCGTTCATCTGGATCCGGATCTTCCGAAGAAGGTTCGCCTCCATCACAATCCGAAGATAAAGTCACTTCTCTGAGTACAACAACGAGTAAGAAAAGTAGTTTATCGAAAATGACCGCAAGTAGGATGATGGCAATGTCAGATTGGCCTGATCCGTATGGTATTGAAGCTGAACCAACATCGACCGGATTAACCTCAAGGACTAGCACGAGCACAAGAGCTAGTCCAACGCCGGCAGTGTTGGAAGCTGGAGGAGGTAGTAAACCATTAAGAGCAAGTCCTTTACCTATGACTTCACTAAGAAAGGGAAGTACATCAGAAAGCGGAAGTAGAAGAACATCCAAAGATCAGATCGTCAAAGAAATTTCTGTACCCATGGCTAAAAGACCCACTATTATAAAAGGTGAAGAAGACATATTTGACCAAAAAGATTGGTCAATTTACAGGAAAAGGAGAATCGACGGATTGCTGAAATGGTGGGAGGGTTGTATAGATGATGTGAGTTCAGCTCGATCTGTACTTGTCATTAGAAGCCTTATTGATGATCTTATCTCTCGATCAAAGGGAGAAATGCAGTTGGCAACGACTATCGCGATCGTAGGCAATAAACTGGGGGAATTTCCTACAAGACAGGTAGAAAGGCTAGCCCACTCATATATAGGTGAGTTATCAACGAATGCAAGTGAAATGTTTAGTAGTTCCGTTGCTGATGACCAACCTCATGAGTAGATATGTTAGAGAGATACCGATTACCAAACCCAGCATCGTACATCCGGTTATATTCCGGTATATTATCATTACAAATTGTAGCTGTAAACGAAGGTATAACTCATAAGCTACATTGTCAACGATGTGGAAAATCTACAGGTGAATTAGATGATATAGGTGTTGAAGGAAAGAAATTTTGGTGGTGTAAGAAATGTAAAATGGGTGCTAAACTTTGTTCTGTATGGTGCGTGATGAGTACTTCTTAAAATCCTCTTTTAGGGATTTACAGCTTTCGAGCTGATAATCTGTGTTTAGCCGAAAGATAGTTCAAGGAATATGGTTGGGTTGTAGGAAATGTGGGCATGGTGGTCATAGTGGATGTATGAGATTATACCATCGTAAGTAACAGCTTTTATCGAATTTGCCCTGAGACTGCAATGAGCGTGACTCGACATTGTGTTCGACTCGTTTGGTAGACCTTGGAGCTAAAACTAGGTATTTATAGATCAAGCTCCGTTATTGCCCTTCAATTCACACCAACCAACTCAGGAGATCTCAGAAGGTACAATTACCAGTCTTACTCGAACTCATACTACACTATCAG
The DNA here is from genome assembly GCF_035658355.1 of Kwoniella shivajii. Classification (NCBI taxonomy): domain Eukaryota; kingdom Fungi; phylum Basidiomycota; class Tremellomycetes; order Tremellales; family Cryptococcaceae; genus Kwoniella; species Kwoniella shivajii. The sequence goes on from NC_085916.1 coordinate 1,213,391, forward strand.
CTACAGAACAAGGTGACGAATATGATGCAGTCACAGTGCCGCGTCGAGGAGGCTGGAGTGTTTGTCCAACTGGGTGTGGATGTAGATGTAGAAGAATAGAACATTGAACAAAAGGTAGCGCCAAGCACAATGGGGAAATTGAGAGCACGAGTGAAGATGTATGAGAAACCCTATATTCGTGTTGTTGTATAGTTGTACCGTTTCTGATCTCATAATGAATCATGTATTTCACCTCTTGGCACTAATGAGCCTCCACTTTCCCACGGTCTGCCTTTGTTACCTTGAAATAGTAGCGAGTGAAAGATGAACTGGTGAGACTCTGAGGATTAAATCATCCTTGTTCTTTGTATCATGAAATAGTCAGACAACGAGCTTTCGACTCAAGTCAAACCCAGGACCATCGCCAAAAATACCATATATACACGTACACAAGTGAAATCAAATATAAAATAAAATGCCTCCTCCACCACAAACAGTAGCGGGAGGATCGACCTTTGATAAGAGTGAGTACCCAACACTTTGATTGAGCTTTTGCTCCAGCTTCGGCTTGATCAAGGGAATCTAGACAGTGAATTGGAGATGATCGAATGCTGATTGGAATGTTTCCTTTGGTTGAAATAGTGAAGATGGGTGCTATAATGGGAAGTAAGTTGAAAGCTTGTCCACCCACAGTACACATTCGACGTCAATCCAAATTAATTTGCTACTGAAAACGAGTTAATTTTGATTTTGATTTGATTTTAGGTTGCGTTGGATTGACAATAGGTTTCATCTTCGGTTCATTCTCAGTATTACGGTATGTCAACTACAACTCTCATCTTTCTTTCTTTGAACACCATCGAAGATCGTTCCTTTTTCGTTATCATATTCTCCTTGCATGTATTGATTGGTTGTTCACTCCTGAACAACCTCCCTATCTCAACATTCTCCATTCCTTCTGGTAATCAGATTGTTCTGACTGAATTCATTCTTTGTGGAACTGATCTGATCTCAACGAGTTGATAGAGCAGGTCCAGGTCCTAGAGGCTTAGTAGCCACTTTGTCTCAATACATGTTAAGTTCAGCTGCGACTTTTGGTTTCTTCATGTCTATCGGATCTGTAAGTGAACAGTATTTTTTAAAGTTGCTTTAGACTCGTCAGATCAAGTGTTTGAAAGTACATATGAGCTGATCTCGATCCAATAGGTTATACGAACAGAGTCCGAATTCGCATATGCACTTCCACCTGCCGCAGCTCGGAACGTAAATCAACCTCTGATGATGGCTTACAAGAGGGCCGAAGAAAGACGTAAGATGGAGAGTAGACAATGAACCAATCATGTCTTCTAGGGAGTTGGAATAAGGGAGAATAGTTGAGAGATATGCAACATTGATAAGAGCTAAGAGCGTAGAGAGGGGAGAGGAGAGAGGAGAGGGGAGAGGGGAGAGCTAAGAGCGTAGAGAGGAGAGGGGAGAGGGGAGAGGAGAGAGGAGAGAGGAGAGGGGAGAGGGGAGAGGGAAGAGGGGATATATGTATAATTTAGCACCCCCCAGACAAAGGAGAGACACTAAAAAAGGACGGCTCAAGAGAAATCATCAAAGCCTCATCGGACCGCTGTGCGATATCCGTTGGGATTTAACAGGAGGATTCAATATCGCAAATGAGGTTATCACATCCAACCATTCAATTATGAAACATGCAAATCATGAACAAGTACTTCCGTTCTTAGTCTAGCTGAACGCGGATTTAATCGTCTAACCGGTTAAGAGAACAGTAGGCCCTTGTTATCGTGTACATCGTACAGGTGAAATGTGTTTAGTATTCATGCTACATTGTCGTTGCTACTATTACTGCTACCACTACCACTACTACTGACGACCAGGAATATGATGTTCTCTCATTGGCTCTACATTCTAAATTACCTTCATCTGGATTTAAAGTTTAGCTAATGATTTAATGGGTTCAACTGGGATTGCAGCTCTAGAAGGTATCAAACCAGCTTTGAATTGATTTATATCTTCGATGTAAACGTTACTCTTTCTAATACCTCCTTCTTCCTTGATTTGATCTTGATTTTCAGCTACGGCTTTATCGTCTGTAGAAGAACCTTTCAAGTTGGATACAGTTTCTTTTAGTTGAGATTTGACTTCATCTGTTACAGGCGAATTATGAATAGCTGAGATGGCGAATGATTTAACTATATCCAATGTAGGATTTGAAGATAGTAATTTACTTATTGAAGATTGATCAATTGTTATACCTGCTTTTAAGAAATTTTCAATTAATGGCCCTGCTGATGATGGATCAAATTTGAGTCCCTTATATTGCGATTTCAAGTGAATCGATAGTTTTGATCTTTCTTTTGATTCGGTTGTGATGTACTTGGTGAACAAAGATTTGATATCTGATTTCGTAATTTTCTTTAATGCCTCAACATCCTTTTCACCTATAAACCAATAGAATCAAAATACAAAACCATCAGTACCCCAGTCACCCTTCCTTGAAGTTTGCACTGAAGGTGGAGTCAAGATGCGAAACTTACGTTTACCAAATTCGTAGTATCTATCTTTGACTCTACCCAAGAATCGTCTGGTTTCTTCTGTGAGGTTCTTTGGTTTCTCTTCTTTCTTAGCTATTAAACTGATCTTATGTTTCTCAAATTCTTCCTCTGATAGCGATTCGATCGTTTCTTTTAACCCGTCAAGGAAACTTTCAATTCTGTTTTCCACAAATTCAGTTGATTTCTCAGATTGGACGATAATCGAATATCCCATTGATCCTGCTGAGCTTGAGGCGTGTGAAAAGACTATGTAACCTAATTGTTGTTTGGTTCGTAGTACGTCGAAAGCTGGTTCAGATGATATTTGACTGAATAGCGACAAAGTATTTCTCAATAGAACGTCTGTAGGATCTCCAACGTGTAAATGATATACTACAGCTCCGTTGACTTCGGCTTTGTTAGGTACGTCAAGAGCCCAGATGTGTTCAGAAGCTAGAGCAGCGGTATTGATAAGTCAGCTCCGCTTTCGCTCGTGAGAACTCTTGCCGACGCTACTTACATGGAGGGGGAACAAGCGATCGAGGAGCTTTGATTTCTGATGCTGACAACGGACGAGGTTGTAGCACCTTTTCAACCATGTTTTGAATTTCTTTCGCTCCTTCTGGGGTTGTGTTACCATGAATCAAAGTTTCGATGAACAACCTTGAAAGCGCCTCTTTGCCGAATGCCTCAACATCGGCAGATGTTATGTCTGAAAGGTAAAAGCAGAACGTCAGTCATCCGCGCACCGCCGAATCGTCCCATTGTACACTCACGCTCAAGCTCCTTCAGTCTCTCCTCTTGCGTCCAAGCTGTTTCTCTTGATACATAAGCATCCCAGAATAGGGCGATGCCATATGGGTCAGATAAAGCAAAGTTTTTCCACTCAAGTCGGGTCTAGTCATGTTCGTCAGCTCACAACCGTTTATAGACATGCAGCGAGACGTCATCACTTACAGCTTCCACAACCTCCTTGAACCGTCCTTCATCGACCTTGAAATTCTTGAATTTCTGCAGCATAGTTTCAGTCAAAACAGCAAGTTTATCACTGAATCCTCCAGCAGAGATACCGATCCATTGATGCTCGTTCCATAAACTGAAAGATAGCTCAGCGAGGTCGGCATCGTAAACATCTTCCGTTATCGAGTCGGTGAAGAGATCGCAGTAAAGTCGAGCGAGGACGGCATTTCGTGGAGTTGTCTGTAAAATGGGTCTGTAACAGGCAGGACAGTGTCAGTCGAGAATGTCTATTGAAAAAGATAACGCTCATTTTGATAACACTCATTCCACTCACGTGTGAAGAAGAATATCAAGATTCGCACGCGGTTGCCAGAATCGATCATCACGTTTATACCATAGTCGAGATGCAGGGGTATCTTTCAGCAGCATAGGTCGTTTGGCAGGCTATGAGTTGTATCAGCTGGGTTCATCTTGGTCGCGTGAACGGGCAGCTTACTTCGGCGACTTCAAATTTCTCAACGTCCAACTTCTCGGGAATGAAAAGATTCGGTCCAGGTAATTGTAATTCTTCAAGTCTCTTTCCTGACATTGCCTGTGTGATCATTTGTCAGGTGCCAAAAATCACATGATAGCTCACCTCTGTCAAGAAATCTTTGTCAAATTTAACTCTCTTATATTCCGTTCCATAGATTGCCTCCTTTTTGTCAAAGGTTCCTGTAACATCTTTAGGTACATCCTTGCACGTTACACCGATAATTGCTCTTCTAGGATCTAATAATTGCAATGCGGCTTCTAATTCATCTTGTTTATATTCTTCTACTAACCATTTTGACGAAATGACTTTTTCTCTAGGTACGGGAGATTGCATGAATCCTGATAAGTTTGCACAATATGATGAAGTTCTTCCTCTTTCTGCAAATTTGAATGATATATCTGCAATCGCTTTGATTTCATTGAAAGCTTCTTCTGAAGGCGGTTTGGATCGTAAAAGGGAAATATACTTGAATATCACCAGTGCGACATCTTTGTAATGTTCTGAAGGGGAACTACAGTCAGTTGTTTGTCTCGACACAACAATGCCCGGACAACTCACCAAGACCTTCTGGAGTCAAATCAACCGTAACTTTGAACAATGAGAATCCAGCAGCGTCATGATGATTTCCCGCTCGAAGGGAATTTACCCATCCGCGCTTTTTCAGGTAAGATAAGATGGACCCTCTACCTTCATGACCAAGGAAATGTGCAAGGAAGTGTGTGGGCTAGGAGACGGAATCAGCTGAGTGATCCTTACCACTACAACCAGCTAGCTTACCCTACTTTGATAGAGGTGATCGAGGTCAGGGAAGGGGAAAGTGATTTCTAGACCTCTCATATCTCTGACAGGTTTAGCGAAGGTGAATTCCTATGAAGATGACCGAGTAATTAGCACATCCTCTTATATCCACTTTCAAAGTACAGCGGCACACGTGAGAGGTGAATATTTTACTTACACCAACTTGTTCTTCACCGAAAGGACTTTCTTCAAAAGTGATTCTTACACCATCAGATCCAGTATCAGATTTACCTTCAGTTCTAATTGGAACTTTCTCGAATCTTTCTTTGACCCATTTTTCCAAAGTTTCAACATCTTCTTTACCAACAATAGCCAATTTCATTCTTCTTGCACAATATTCTTTTTCCCACCATTCAATTAATTGTTTACGTGGATCCCTTCCTGCTTCTTTGGGTTTTGACCATAATGTCTCATAATTACCTGTACCGAATTTCCCATAAGGATGATTTGGTTTTGATAATGATTTCTCAAGTTGGAAGAATCGCTATATCACAATATTTGATATGTTAGCTGAGTCCTGTGACTGACTCTGCTCATGGAAAAGAGCGCCAGCTTACCCAAACATCGTTTTGGATATTCTTCTTATGTTCCGAGTCAACAGCTTTGATCTCACGTTCTGTACAGTCCTGTGCGTTGGTGACTTGGTTTCAGCTATATTTCTGTCTCCTCGAGACAATAGGTTGGACTCACCTCATTGAACAAAGGCTCGACGAAGAATCCAGAAAACATATCTAAAGCACCTTCTAAAGCGTCAGGAGCAACGTCGAAGAAATAGTTAGTAGAGGTCATAGCTGTCCAAGCGTTGGAATGACCATTGTGGGAAGTAAGGAATTGCTGATAAGCATTTTCCGAGGGGTACTATTTAGGGTCATTCAGAGTAAGCTTCTTTGTCTCGCATGAGAAGCTGGTTTAAATCGAAAACCAAAACTTACTGATTTAGTACCCATAAAAAGAAGATGTTCACTAGAACAGTAATACAATTGATTGTCAGTGAGCCAATACAACACAGTTTACTCGTGAGCTCTTAAAGTAAGAATGACTAACCAGAAATGTGCACAACCCGGTAAATCCACCGGATCACTTAAATGACCCACGCCGACATCCATGGAAGCAGCAGCTTTATCCGCTTTTACATCTGAAACCACTATAACCTCCAAACCATTCTGCAGGGTAAAATATTTATGTGATCTATCCTCTGTTGGTGGTAAGATGAGATTGACAGGTCCAGTAGCTTTGGGGATTGGTGGACACGGTGAATAAGGTGATGACATTATTGGATTTTTTGGTAAATGTGTTTTAGGACTATATCGATTAGGTATTGGTAGGATGGTCAGTATCGTCACTAAGTAGATCGAGAACAAATAGTTTCAACCTTTGAGAGGAAGTCAGGTTTTATATATTTGGTATAAGGATGAGCACGTAGTATACTTCATCTAAAACATGAAACTTTTGAAGGATTGATGGTGAAAAAATACTCACTCGACAGAAGCGACAGAAGCGTAACCTCTTCTATTCAATCGGGTTGGTGATGAAATGACCTCTACTTTGTGTTGCAGTCCACTTTCGATCTTCAGCGGCAGGCGTCTTTTGTCCGTATTAATGATGGATCGTGCGGAAGGAACGCTGAGCAGTCGTTTTGAATGTTGGAAGGTTGAAGTGGAGGTGAAGGTGATGATTGATTTATTCGATCTTGGTAATGATAATGATAATGCACCTCTACTATTTCTCAGAAGAGGTAACATAAGTATTAAGGTGTGTTCCGAGTGTTCAATCGATCTTGTTTGACAGTGTCAAAGGGGGATAAGAACTGGGATGATTGGTGACAAGTGAGAACAATAAGCGATTTCAACGAAAGAGGATTCTAATCTTATTTTGTGGAATGAGATCGAATCGAACAAAACCACGTTACCAGGTTTTCAAGGGAAAAATCCAAAATCATTCATTAAGCGGCAAAGAGCGTTTTGTTGTTGAATATGGTCAATTTATACCAGCAACTCAGCTTATTGTTCGTGATATTGTCATGATCCCATTGCTCATGCATGTTGACTCAAATGGGCAAACATACGGCGAGAGATGGGCTGCGCGTAGTGACCATGCTATCTAGGTATATTTAAGGCGACAATGTGAACTGCTGTCAAATTGCTACCCACGAAAGAGCCCAGGTTTGTTTTATGAAAATGCATCGCCGAAAGGCGGAAATGAATAAAGATAAAAAGCGAAAACGAAGTTTTAAGTAAATAATAGAGGATTGTGTAATTGAGATATATACAGATCACCTTCTTCAATTCGATAGTATGGTGTGATTCTAAGCTGATTAAGCACCGAAACCATAGAGGGTTCTACCTTGTCTCTTAAGGGCGTAGACTACATCAAGAGAAGTGACGGTCTTTCTCTTGGCGTGTTCAGTGTAAGTGACTGAATCTCGAATGACGTTTTCAAGGAAGATTTTAAGTACACCTCGGGTTTCTAATTGATTTCAAAAAGGAAGTCAGCTTAATACTCTTCTCTGGATCCGGGATGGCGAGTGTAACCGCCACTTGGTGAAGGTTGAGTTTAAAGTGCAGAAAATAAGACTAACCTTCGTAGATTAATCCTGAGATTCGCTTAACACCACCTCTTCGTGCAAGACGTCTAATGGCGGGTTTGGTGATACCTCTAATCAGGAGAAAGCAATGAGTCAGTATCAGTCCCCATCGATGACAAAGAAGAAGGATGCGTTATACTTACTGGATGTTATCTCTCAAAACTTTTCGGTGTCTTTTAGCACCACCTTTACCCAAACCTTTACCACCTTTTCCTCGACCGGACATTGTATTAGATGTATTTATTTAATGGGTTGTTGTGGAGTGTGAAGAGGGTTTGACTATTGATTAGTCGATTTGCGTTGTTATTGGTGTTGTTGTGGATGAAAGAAGAGGGAGGATTGCATAGATGTTGAACGAAGGAGGGTTTATATATGTATGAGAAATGGCTAATTGAGTTTACATGGGAGAGGCGTCATACCCAAAAACATAAACAATCTGAAGTTCATATCTGATGATCCGGCGTTATCCGGCGATATCTCATGCAAGTTGTACACAAATCACGTGACTTGTATCCTTTTTATCACCGCTGTACCGGGATACCGGGATTAACGTTCACGGTGAGATGGCGAGATTGCCCGTGATTCAGAGGTACCTATTGGTAGTGTAGTCTCATCGGTGATTCAAAGTTAGTAAGACTGAGTGATCACAATTGAGTTTTCTTACAGGGGATCAGGTGTTCAGGTGCTCAAGTGCGTCATTGGGTTTTGTATGTAACATTGACATTGAGCTGGAGGTGAAGTCAGGAAGAAAACGAA